>NC_134872.1:51856204-52156204 GCF_049852395.1 Peromyscus maniculatus bairdii | reverse complement strand
TAAAGTTGCTTAAATAAGAACTGAAAAAAAAAAAAAAGCTTTGAAATTACAAAGAAAAATCAATTTGGCTATATCAAAACTTAATCTACCCCGCCCCTGCTTCCTTTTTGGAGACAAGGTCTCATGTAGCCCAGGTTGGCTTGCTAGGTAGCTGAGGATGACTTTGAGGTCCTGGTCCTCCAGCTTTAGGCTCCAGAAGGTGGAACCTAAAGATTATTAACCCTCACCCTCACACCCAGCACAGCCTCGCCACTGTGATGCCAGGACACAGGACTTCAGGTAAAGGTGTTACTGATTACTTTTAATACTGGTGGTAGGTACACTTTTTAAAAAAATATTAATCTTTTGGTAAGTATCTAACATAATTAAAGGACGAGCCACATATGGGAAAGATATTTACACTGCATATCACTGAATAAAAAGGTTCACTGAATAAAAAGGAAAGGTTTTATTTATCACTGAATAAAAAGGAAAGATTCCTACAGAATTCCTGGAACAAGTCATTTACGAGCTTGATTGCAGATGTTAATTAGTTACCAGTTATTTGCAACCCCACACATTCTTCATCATCCTTCAGTGTCTAGAGAGTGAGGCAAGAGTCATAGGTCTTAGAAGGGTTTATGGTTTTGCAGTAAAATGTAAACTCTGGCTGGGGGCAAAGTCCTCGCTTTCCTCTGTGAGCTCTAGTGGACCGACATACAGTAGACAATGTTTCATGAAAAAGAGCAAATTACAGGTTTTTCTAATGGTGTTGGATGGAGCGGCTTCCGTTGATGTCAGTGAGCTTAGAAGTGGGTGATGGAGGATGATGATGAACCACCCACTACAGCCCAGGACTCTCCTATCCCATGAAAGCCCAGGCCAGGTCCCATAGGGCTACAGTGGGAAACTTGTAAGTCCTTCCCCTTCACCTGCTCCTTGAGGTATGTTCTACCTGCTGCTTTCTGTGTTCTTGCCCCCAGGTTCCTTCTGCTACACAAACAGGGCTCTGGCTTTGGCCATCAGCTCTAACACAGCAGATATGGTAGCTCTTCCTATTAGGATCCACTCAGTAACAGGAGCTCCAACATGCAGGGCAAGAATCATCAACTTTTAAAAAACATGTACATCTTGTGTGTGTAGAGGCGGGGTGTGCATGTAAGTGCAGGTGCCCTCAGAGGCTGGAAAAAAGGGTTGGGTGCCCCTGGAGCTAGACTTAGAGGCCTTTGTGAGTCATATGATGTGAATGCTGGGACCCTAATTTGGGTCTGACAGAAGAGCAGTAGGTTTTTGTTTGTTTGTTTTGTTTTTTTGTTTGTTTGTTTGGTTGGTTGGTTTGGTTTGGTTCCTATTGAAAGTAGGTTTTTTTTTTTTCCATACAATATTTATTTATCAATCAATTCCCCTCCCCCCAGCTCCTTCCAGATGCTCCCCACCTCCCAACAAACCCAAATCCATACCTCTTCTTTTTCTATCTTGTTAGAAAACAGACATGCAGAGGCTGGAGAGATGGCTCAGAAGTTAAAAGCACTGACTGCTCTTCCAGAGATTCTGAGTTCAATTCCCAGCAACCATATGGTGGCTCACAACCACGTATGAGATTTGGTGCCCTCTTCTGACATGCAGGCAGAATACCATATACATAACAAATAAATAATTCTTTAAAAAAAAATAAAGAAAAAATATTTTTTAAAAAAGAAAACGAACAGGCATTATAAATAAATGAATGAATGAATGAATGAATGAATGAATGAATGAATGAATGAATAAAGCCAAAATTGGACAGAACAAGAGCCAAAGAAAAAGCCTAAGAAACACACAGATGCAGACACACACACATTCTCATACAAAGAAATCCCATTAAAACACAAAATAAAAAAAAATAAAACATATAAGCAAAAGACCTTCAAGGTTTTTAAAACAAAAACCTCCAAAAATATCATTGAATTCATTTTGTGTTGGTCATTTGCAGCCGGGCATGGGGCCTGCTCTTAATTGTGGTTTGTATACCCAGTGAGACTCCCGAGGAGAAAACTATATTTTTTCCTTTGTAAGTGATTGTCAGTTGAAAGTGGCTTCTGGATGAGGGATGAGACCTTGTGTCCACTTCTCCACCCAGTGCTGGGACCTCATCTGGTGCAGACTTGTGCAGGTAGGTCCTGTGTGCGCTGTCACCAATCTGTGAGTCATGTGGGCGTCCGTCCTGTTGTATTAGAAGGCCTTGTTTATTTGGTGTCTTACATGCCCACAGGATCTAACGATCTTTCCACCTCCACTTCCACAGAGTTTCCTGAGCCCTGAGTGGGTGGATTGGATGGAGAGATCTCATTTGGGACTGAGTGTTCCGTGGTCTCTCACTCTCCACACACCGTCGGTGTGGGTCTCTGCATTTGTTCCCATCTGCTGCAGGAGGAAGCTTCTCTGATAATGGCTGAAGAAGAGCAGTCTGTTTGCTAGGGTTCTCTAGAGAAACAGAACTGTTAAATATCTATGTATTCAAAGGGATTTGTTAGAATGGCTTATAGGCTATGATCCAGCTCGTCCAACAATGGCTGTCTCCTGGTGGAAAGGCCCGGAATCCAGGAGTTCTTCAATCCACGAAGCTGGATGTCTCAGCTGCTCTTCAGCTACACTGAAATCTCAAAGAAGTAGGCTTAATGCCAGCAATGCGATGTCTCCACAGCAGGACAGAGTGCCATCGAGCGTGGGGACAAGCAGTATGCAGGATCTCTTCACTTAGTCATCCCTGCTTGCTTACTCCAAGACACCTCAGCCCAACGAAGTCATCGGGACAGAGATTCCCTGGCCATTGGCAGTCTGGATGCCCATCCTAGAGCTGGGAGGCTTGGGGCCTCAGGGCCTCACACCAACAGTTTTCTAAGAATATTTAAACTCCAGAGAAATCGTTCTCACAATATAGAGTCCTTACCAGTCCCCCGTATTTCTGAGCCTGGAATTTGGAAAGTCTGATTCAAGTCGAAGGGTAAGAACTGGGAATCTGCATTCCTTTTCCTCCAACATAATATTTTTATTAATTATTTAGAAATTCTACACAATGCACTCTGATCACACTTGCTTCCCATTTCCCCCAGGCCCACCCTCCCACCCTTCTGCCCACTCCCTAGAGAGGAAAAAAAATCCACCAAGTCCAGTTGGTGTTGCCAATATCCTCACTGGAGCATGGTCAAACTCTCAGTGGTCAGCCCCTTAAAGAGACCCCCCCCCCCGCACGGGCCTTACCCCGTCTTTGCCAGAATCCTTCAGCTGTGAAGAGCTACACTTCAGCATCTCTATCCCAACTTTTAAAGACTCCCTTCAATAGCTTCCTGTCTGGAGTGTTTCTTTGTGTGTTGGGGAGGGAGAGGTAGGCACAGAAGCCTTCAATGTCTCTCATTTTCAGTTATGAAGTCTGAAGTCATGGATACCACTGCAAAGGAAGCTTTTTTGCCCATAGCAGTCAATGGCCTCATGGACCATGGACCTCAATATGGTCTTCATCGGCAGCATGGACCACAGACCTCAACATGGTGGGACTCCACATTCTTAATAGTCACCCCCATGGTTCTATGAACTATATGTTAATGAACAGGACTCTCTAGAATTTTCATCAACAAATGTTTCTGCTGGTCATTACTGGATAGCTTCCTCTGGTCCTTTTCTTATAAGAAAATCAAAAGACCATAGCAGCCTCTAGACTCTGGGAGTACTAAGCGGATATTAAGAATCAGAGACAGTGTCTACACTGCAGGGAAGGCCTCCCTGGGGTGGAATCCACTCGCTCCTAAAGTTTTAAGATGTTGGGGTGGATCTGGTATGGAACATCCCCAGCAGGCAGGATGTGAAAGAGCGCAATGCAATGGGCGGGGCTAAGGGCACCGAGGGCTTGCTCCTCACCTGAGCACTAAGGCAGAGCCCTGAGTGACCCTGATCCGGGTCAGCATCCGATAGATTAATTTCAGGTTTTTACCTTGCTGGGACACAAAGAACATACTTTCCCATCCGTTCTTGGTGAGGAGAGAAATCAGTCAGGCAGCTTCTTCATATTTTTTGCCAATCATCTTCATATTGATGAAGTGGACACTTAGAAGATACTTTGGTAAAAAAGCATTGATTCCTTGATATTGTCAACGAGGCAACTAAACACACCCCCAAAGCCTGCCACCTCTGCCTTTAGTCTCTACCTGCCCCCTTTGCTTCTGGTCACCTGCTTCCCTATGCAAGCCAGAATATTGTTTATTCAAAGAGTGCCTGCCTACCTAACCTCTCTCATTGTCCTTCAAGGCTCAAATCACAGAGATACGTCACTACCCAAACCTTGCAGTCACATTGAATTCAAGTAGGAGCATCACTCAGGACAGGACCCCTCCCCCACCACGGAGCAATCTTCCCAAACTCTTAACGTGATTATTTATTTAGCATTTGGGGATTTATGTGGAACCTAACTTGCCGGGACTACCATTGGACTGGCTTTTGTCCTAAAGACACTTAAGTTACACTCAGACTTTGCAAAGTACTTAAGTTGAAGTCACTCACAGGAGATCCACACAGCCATAATGACTGGGCCAGGGGCCCAACTGGACTGGGTATTTGGAAGAAGCATCTAAACACATGGGGATGGGTGGAGAGAGAGCCAAGAGAAAATTGGGCCAGACTTTTGTCAGTAATGTGGTTCTCAGGGAGAAGATGTCTGTTTTTCTCTTGCCTCAGAAGTGAGGGCACAAGGAAACAAGCTCATTTGCAGAAGGGACACTTAATTACTCCATATAAAGTGCATTCCTGGTCATCCGAGGAGCCTTGGATTTTGAAGCATTTTAAGGAGGGGGTTGGTATTAGTCACAAAGAATTGGTCTCAAGGCCACTGCCTGGCAGCAAGGCCAAAAGACTGATGAAATCCCTCAGAGGAAGACAAAGCCTGGGTGGGGCAGAGTTTAGAAGGGCTCTTCTTTTGTGTGTGTGTCCTAGGAAAAGTTATTTAGCTTTGAAGTCTTAAATGAAAGCAAGATGATGACTAAGTTGCACACGGAACTCAATCCAGAGAGCAGGGGGTTCAGCCCTCTCAGAAAACAAAAGGGATTCGGAATCCCATTTCCCTCAGAAAATCACCAGGCTGGTTTGGAGCCAAATAACTCTTCTATGCGAGTGGACAAGGGCTCCATTCCCGACAACCCCATCATCCGCACTATAGGCAGCAATTCAAGGTCAAGTAAGAAGGAGAAGATAACGGGAGGCCCTGGGCAGGGGCAGTGATGGGAATTCTCTCCGGGTAATGGATCCAAGCTGATAGATTAGGAAAGGAGGCGTCCTGAGTTGCAGCCCCAGGCTCAACACAAGTGTTTCCTATAACTCCGCCATCTAATGACCTCGGATGGAGGATGACAGGCCAGCTGCTTTCTAAAACACTGCCACATCCCACACTAATGAGGACAGCTTTGTGTGGTCATGTAAAAATGTCAGTCTCTAATAGCCGTGTTGGAATGGAGCGTCTAAATAGCTTCACAAACCAAACAAGGAAGAAAAGTAGTCATGCCTTGGTTTTTCAGTTGAATTTCTGGGACTAGCTGATTGCCAAGACCTGGTAAAGTTGCTCACCTGAATTTCTTCTCATTGGTGACTTAGGAGGCACCTACCATATGGCAGCTTTTTCTTTTCTCTTCTTTTCTTTCCTCCGTCCCTCTGTCCCTCCTTTCTTTCTTTCTTTCTTTCTTTCTTTCTTTCTTTCTTTCTTTCTTTCTTTCTTTCTTTCTTTCTTTCTTTCTTTCTTTTTTTCTTTCTTTCTTTCTTTCTTCCTTCCTTCCTCCCTCCCTCCCTCCCTCCCTCCCTCCCTCCCTCCCTTCCTTCCTTCCTTTTTTTTCTTTTAATTGTAGACAGGATTTCACTATGCAGCTTTAGCTAGCCTGGAAGTCACTCTGTAGACCAGGTTGGCCTCAAACTCACAGAGCTCCACCTGCCTGACTCCCAAGTGCTGTGACTAAAGGCCTGTGCCACTACATTGAACCTCATATGACAGAATTCTAGTAATCACTTTATATGGACTATTTTTCTTGATCTTCCTAACAGTCACATAAAGTAAGAATTAGTTCTTTGCTTTGATAAAAGCCTCGAGTTTCAACAATATAAATATATAGTGCTCAGCACCTAAGGAGCGCTGGGAGTCTAATTAGCGAGAAAGAGGAGGGTTTATATGAGCAAGAATTGTTGAAACCAAGGTTGGATAAAGCACAGGGACAAATAGCCAAATGAATGGAAACACATGAACTATGAACTAAAGGCTGAGGGGCCCCCAACTGGATCAGGCCCTCTGAATAGGTGAGACAGTCGATTGGCTTGATCTGTTTGGGAGGCATGTAGGCAGTGGGACCGGGTCCTGTGCTCAGTGCATGAGCTGGCTGTTTGAAATCTGGGACTTATGCAGGGACGCTTGGCTCAGTCTGGGAGGAGGGGACTGGACCTGCCTGGACTGAGTCTACCAGGTCGATCTCAGTCCTTGGGGGAGACCTTGATCTGGAGGAGGTGGGAATGGGGGGTGGGGTGGGGGGAAGGGGAGGGAAGCAGGAAGGGAGAGAACAAGGGAATCTGTGGCTGTTATGTAGAACTGAATAGTATTGTAAAATAAAATAATAAAATAAATAAAAAAGAAAAGAAAAAATATCTAAATAAAAAAATAAGTATTTAACAAACAGGGCCTCGTGTAGCCCAGGCTGGCCTCTAACTTGATAAATTACCCAGGATAACCCTGAACTTCTGATCCTCCTGTCTGGTAGTACAGGAATGTGCTTCCATACCCGGTTTATTCAATGCTAAGACTGGACTCAGGCTCTTGTCTATGATAGGCCAGCACTCTGCCAGCCAAGCTACATGCCCAGCCCTAAATAAATAAACTTATTTAATGATGGGCTTTCTTTCCATCAGTTGACTAGGTGGGTCCTTTCTGTGTTCATTTATGCATTCATCCATGAAATGCCATCACATACCACCCCTGTGCCGGATATAATCTCAGAGACAATGAATCCACCATGGACCAGCGTTACCTCAAGGAGCTTGGGTATCAGTGAATGTCTAGATTGCCAGACTTCAGCACAGTCCAGTAGAAAGGTGAACAAGCAGGTAATAAACGGAGTAATAAATTGTGATATGTTGTGATAGAATGCACATCAGGACACTAGTCCCAGGGGACGCTGTGGATTCAGTGAGATAATCTGCCATTCTTAGAAGTGAAGAGGATTCTAAATACTCAGGTATAAGGTAAGGCTTTGTCATGCTCTAGGTGACATGTAAATATGTGACTAGGTCATTCCTTTACTGAATATCACCTTGTCCTGATTCTCAGAGGCCTTGGGTGAATTTAATAAGATGGGTTTCATAACATTTCATTGATGATTACCTTCTAAAGAGAGCAGCCTCTGAGTCCAAGCCAGGCCTTGGGGCCCGGGACAACATGCTTTAGGGAGAACTCACCCATCCGCTCCAAATTGGGACCATCAGCTGGCTGGCAGATGGAAATAATGGCTTTTGAAGATTTCTGCCAGGAACCACACATCCCCAAATAATTAATAAGCCCCTGTCCACTATGTGACTGGGTGCAGAGCACAAGCCACCCAGGGGTCACAGAAGAAAATGAATTAGTGACAGCTGCTAGGGCTGTGTTCAGAAAAAGCTGCTCGAGTCTCCTCTGATGAGTTTGTTCCTCAGTGCTGGCTGTTCCCCCAATGAAGCAAAAAAAAAAAAAAAAAAAATGTGATTTCTCAATTCACAAAGCAATTCTTCACCATGGTTTTTTTATTTGATTATTATTACCTAGAGTCCAATTTGCCACTAATTTCGAGCCAGTTCACACTAAGAAGGAACAGGAGCAGTTATAGATAATCCCTCTTGCCACAGTAACCACAGCCAGTGTTTAATATGGTCCCTCCTGTGCACTTGGGTCTATGTTGAATGCTGAGGGGTAAGCCAGGATGGATGACGTACATTCTTGTTCTCAAGACCTGTATATTTGTTTCTTCTTTCCTCCTGATAATTCAGCTTCTTTCTCTACTGGCAAGGAAAAAGACATATCTAACATGATGTTCATTAGAGAACATTTATAATCTTTTGTTTTGTTTTGGTTTGGTTTTTGGTTTTTCAAGACGGTTTCTCTGTGTAGCCCTGGCTATCCTGAAACTAGCTCTGTAGACTAGGCTAGCCTCAAACTCAGAGATCTGCCTGCCTGCCTCTTTCTCCCAAGTGCTGGGATTAAAAGAGTGCACCACCACAGCCCTGGCTTTCTGCTGGGGAAGGGAATGTTATTTTTCTGTGTCACAAGTGGTCACTGATGGCTGTCCGTGCTCCAGTGGGTAGCTCTCATGTGTGTATAGACAGTTCTAACTAGACCCGAATAGGTTTAAAGGAAGGAAGGAAGGAAGGAAGGAAGGAAGGAAGGAAGGAAGGAAGGAAGGAAAGAGAGAAAGAAAAAAGGAAGGAAGGAAGGAAGGAAAGAGAAAGAAAGAAAGAAAAAAGGAAGGAAGGAAGGAAGGAAGGAAAGAGAAAGAAAGAAAGAAAGAAAGAAAGAAAGAAAGAAAGAAAGAAAGAAAGAAAGAAAGAAAGAAAGAAAGGAAGGAAGGAAGGAAGGAAGGAAGGAAGGAAGGAAGAAGGAGGGAGGGAGGGAGGGAGGGAGGGAGGGAGGGAGGGAGAGGGAAGGAAGGAAGGAAGGAAGGAAGGAAGGAAGGAAAGAAAGAAAGAAAGAAAGAAAGAAAGAAAGAAAGAAAGAAAGAAAGAAAGAAAGAAAGAAAGAAAGAAAGAAAGGGACATGTAGTTGAGGGAGAGATGTGTTGGGGAAACTGAATAGGAATGTGGAAGGTGCTTATCAAGATACATTGTATACATGCATGCCATTTTCATAGAATACACAAAAGGTATCACTTTTTAAAATCTTAGATCAGAAAAGTATGAACGCCTCTGATTACATATCCAGTTTTAAACCATTTGGGCATGCGTATTTTAAGATAATATAAAGATAATATCAATGTAGATCCATTCCAATCTGACCAAGAGGACGTTGGGGAAGTTTCAGGGTTGAGATCTCACCAGTTTTCCTAAATGATCCCTTTTGTGGATACCCGTCTGTGTTCACCTCTTGCCAACAAACGCTGAGCATCAGAGCTCTGCCCATGACACTGTCTTTGAATGTCTCACCTTCAAAAAACAAAACAGATGAACAGAGACCAATGCTTAAGTTGTTCTCTGTTCACAATTCAGAGACAATGAATAAAGAAAACTGGGAAGGAAAGCCAGAAAAGGCTCCCTTTACTCAAATGCCCACTGTTGGAATCTATACACATGGCCAAGACTTTTTTTTTCTCTTTGTTCACTTTTCTTTTTATTTATTCTTCTCTCATACAAAACATCACAGCCACAGTGCTCCCCCAGTCCCCCTCCCATCTCCCTTCTCCCCCAGATCCACTGATCCTCTGTTTCTCTTCAGAAAAGAGCAGGCCTCCAAGGGATATCAACCGAACACATAACAAGTTGCAACAAGACTAGGCATAAACAAGGCTGGATGAGACAACCCAGTAGGAGGAGAAGGGTCCCAAGGGCAGGCAAAAGAGTCAGACAACCCCATTCCCTTTGCTAGGAGTCCCACAAGAACACCAAGCTATACAACCATAAGATATATGCAGAGGACCTAGCTCAGACCCATACAGGGTTTATGATTGCCACTTCAGTCTCTGTGAGCCGCTATGAGTCCTGCTTGTTGATCCTGTGGGCCATGTTCTCTGGTGTCCTTGATCCCTCTGGTTCCTGCAATCTTTCTCTTCTCTTCTGCAGTATTTCTTGAACTTTACCTAATGTTTGACTGTGGGTCTATACATCTCCTCCAATAAGCTGCCAGAGGAAGCCTCTCTGATGACAATTGGGGTAGGCCTATGAGTAATAGCAGAATATTTTTAAGAATCATTTCATTGATTTTTTTTTTTTTTGGTCAGTTATGTTTGGTGTGTAGTTTTCTAGATACAGTCAATGACTGTGGATAGCATTGCTTATATTTTTACTCACTTATGAGCGAGTACATACAGTGTTTGTCTTTCTGGGTCTGGGTTACCTCACTCAGGGTGATTTTATTCTAGTTCCATACATTTGCCTACAAATTTCAAGATGTCATTTTTTAACAGCTGAGTAATACTCCATTCTGTAAATGTACCACATTTTCTTTATCAATTCTTGAGGGACACCTAGGTTGTTTCCAGTTTCTGGCTATCAGCAATAAAGCTGCTATGAACATAGTTAAGCAAGTGTCCTTGTGGTAGGATGGAGCATCTTATGGGTATATGCCCAAGAGTGGTATAGCTGAGTCTTGAGGTAGATTGGTTTCCAGTTTTTCTGAGGAAGCACCGTACTGATTTCCAAAGTGGCTATTACAAGTTTGCACTCCCACCAGCAGTGGAAGAGTGTTCCTCTTACTCCACATCCTCACCAGCATGAGCTGTCACATTGTTGATCTTAGCCATTCTGACAGGTGTAAGATCAAGTCTCCAAGTAGTTTCAATTTGTATTTCCCCGAGGGCTAAGGATGTTGAGCATTTCTTTAAGTATTCCTTGGCCATTCCAATTCTTCTGCTGAGAATTCTCTGTTTAGATCTGTACCACATTTTTAATTGGATTATTTGGTTTTTTTGAAGTCTAGTTTCTTGAGTTCTTTATATATTTTGGATATTAGCCCTCTATCAGATATGGAATTGGTGAAAATCTATTCCCATTCTGTAGGCTGGCATTTTGTCCTATTGATGGTGTCCTTTGCCTTACAGAAGCTTTTCAGTTTCATGAGGCCCCATTTATTAATTGTCCATCTTAATGTCTGTGCTACGGGTGTTCTACTTAGGAAGCTGTCTGTCTCCTATACCAATGTGTTCAAGGCTATTTCCTACTTTCTTTTCTGTCAGGTTCAGTGTATCTGGTTTTGTGCTGAGGTCATTAATCCATTTGAACTTGAGTTTTGCACAGCATGATAAAGATGTATCTATTTGCAATCTTCTACATGACGACATCCAGTTAGAGCAGCACCATTTATTGAAGATGCTTTTTTTTCCATTTTGTATTTCTGGCTTCTTTATTAAAAATTGGGTGTTCATAGGCATGTGGATTTCTGTCTGTGTCTTTGATTCAATAGAAGTTCTTTTATTGTTCAGGATTTAGCTATCTTGTTTCTTGTTTTTGTTTTGTTTCTGTTTTTCCATATGAGATTGAGTATTGTCCTTTCAAAGTCTGTAAAGAATTGTGTTGGAATTTTGATTGGGATTGTGTTGAATTTGTTGGTCACTTTTGGTAAGAAGTTATATTATTATTGCTATATTAACTCTACCAATCCCTGAGCACAGGAGATCTTTCCATCTTCTGATATATTCTTCAATTTCTTTCTGTAAAGACTTGAAATTCTTGTCATACAGGTCTTTCACTTGCTTGGTTAGAGTTACCTCAAGATATTTTATATTATTTGTGGCCGTTATGAAGGGCCTTGTTTCCCTGATTTTGTTCTCAGTCTGTTTGTCATTTGTATATAGGGGGCTACTGTTTTTTGTTTTGTTTTGGGTTTTTTTTTAGTTAATCTTGTACACAGCCACTTCACTGAAGGTATTTATAAGTTGTAGGAGTTCTCTGGTAGAATTTTTGGGGTCACTTATGTATACTATCATATCATCTGCAAATAACGATACTCTGACTTCTTCCCTTCCAATTTCTATCCCTTGATCTCCCTTGGTTGTCTTATTGCTCCATCTAAAACTTCAAGTACCATGTTGAATAGATATGAAGAGAGTAGACAGCCTTGCCTTGTTCCTGATTTTACTGGAATTGCTTTGAGTTTCTCTCCATTTAATTTGGTGTTGTCTATAGGCTTGCTGTAAATTGACTTTTTCATGTTGAGGTATGTCCCTTGTATCCCTAATCTCCCCAAGACTTTTGTCTTGAAGGGGTGTTGGATTTTGTCAAAAGTGTTTTTGGCATCTAATGAAATAATCACGTGGGTTTTTTTTCTTTCGCTTTGTTTATATGGTGGGTTACATTGACTGATTTTCATATGTTGAACCAAACATTAAAAAAGCCTACCTTGCATTAGGCTTATAGCCTGACTTGCAAATGTTTCCCCACATTGATATTCTTAGGCATCATGCTTTGCAGTGGTTAGCAATAAATTCCCTAAATGCATACACAGCACTTACCTAACTGAGCCTGTGCTAGGCATTTATAGGATATTTCCACGTGATCTTGTTTATTATAGGTCTATTATTCTGCATCCACAATGGATGCAGAACCTTGAATTTGTAGTCCTAGGTTATCGAAGGTTATTCCCTTAGAACGAACATCACAAAGAACTGAGAAGAAACTTGCTACAGAAAATCCATAACACCTTTGCCCTTGCCCTCTGAAGGCATCTCACCCCAAGTTCCTTTCACCTGAGGCCTTCAGAGTGCAGGAAGCTGGGGCCACCATGCCCCAGCACCGTGGTCTTGGGGCTCACACAAGGTGAGCAGCCCAAAGGAAGTGACTTTTATTTTATCATAGCAAACAGTTGAACAGGAACAAGGAAGCCACAGGCAGCAACCGAATTCAATCCCAGCTGATGTCACAGCCCAAATTATACCTGGTTTGTCCTCCCAACTTTACAAAGACTAAAAATTATGATGTTACAGGCACTCGCCACGTCAATTCTGGCTTCGTGAACGGATTCTGTTCCCAGAAGAACACCAAATTTCAGTATCTGACCATGTGAGGGCATTCAGCTTTTTTTTTCTACTTTTATTGACTCTTTGCAGATTTTACATCATGCATCCTGATCCTTTCATCTCCCTGTCTGCCGCCACCTACCACCCACCCCTGCATCTGCCCTCCGTCCTTGTAACCTCCACCCCCCCAAAAAAAATTTAAAAGAAAAACCAAAATAAAACAAAAATTTAAAAAAAGGACAAGAATCTCATCGTGGAAGCTGTAGTGTGGCCGGTTGAGTTACACCTTAGTCAGCCCTTTAATTCTTTCATCCTCCCTCGCAAGCGTTCAGGCAATCAGCTTTATAAAGCTTTGGTTTCCTGCACTGTGAAACGGCGTTCCACACCCATGGCGTGACTTTCAGAGTCTAAGGTTTTCTGCTGAAAATGTATCGACTAGTATTTTGTTCGCTTTTATAAGAAATGCACTCCTGGGATGCCGTGCTTACGTTTATGAGTGCGGGAAGGCTGGGACAGAGGCGCGTGTTTGGTTTTGTGTTTTCCCCACCAGGGGGCGCCCACGCGCTAGCGAATTAAATATCACACGCCTGTCTCCACAGACACTGTTTTCTCAGACTTCAGGAAAACCACTAAGACGGTTTATGATGGTTAATGTTGCCAGCATGATGTACATAGTCACCCTGAGGGAACACCTCTCGCCGTGCCTTTGGGGGATTACCTTGCCTAGGTTGAATGGTGTATGGGAAGAGTCACCTTAGCTTGTAAGCAAGACCGTTCCCTGAATGGATCCTAGACTATGCAGAGCGGGAGAAGGGAGCTAAGCACGAGTACTATTCCTCTCGTTTCTGACTGCAAACGTCATGTGACCAGCTACTTGAAGGACCGCTGCCTTGATTTTCCGGGCGTGATGGACTGCACCTAGAACTGTGAGCTGAATGAACCTTTCTTCCTTAAGTAGCCTTGGTCAGGTCATTTACCACAGCACCAACAAGACACCAAGGCATTGCTGTGAGCACAGGATTATAAGAAACTGAAACACCATATTTAACTTAATGATTTCAAAAGATAATTTTTACTACAAAGTAATTTCAGATTTTTTTTTAATGTTTATCTCTGCACGTAGGGTAAGTTTGTGAGTTTTGTTCACAGTACTAAAAAGATAGACTATGGACTGAGTTTGGGGTTCAGATAGTGCTGGAGAAAGCTCTCAATTCCGTAACTTACCAACACTCTGCTTACTAGTCATGCTTCCTAATTACACCTGTGTGGTCCATAAAGACTATAGAGACGGTCTGAAGCACTTCCTAAACCCGAGTGTCCAATTCACAACCCACGGGCCTCAGGCCACCCAGGGTAGCTATGAACCAGGTCCAACACAAAATTACAAACCAACTTACACAGTATGAGTCTTAAACAAACCAACAACAAACCACTTTGTAACTCCATTGCTTGGTTCTTGAATATGAACTTTGTAGATGGCAATGTTTTGTCACACCCTCCTACAAAATCAACCCGCATCTGTGGGCACGTGTGGCCTCGGTTTTGTGGTAATGGGAAGTCTCCAGAAGCAAGACAAATGAGCTGGCGCCATCGGACATCACATTGGCAGATGGAACTGGCAATTACCTTGCCCAACACATTTCACAACCGCCCTCTGCTTTATACTGCATCCACAGCTGAGACGTGGAAGGATCCAAACTCTACTCTATTGTCCTGTTAACTAACTTTCATAATGAAAGCAAACAGTCTCTCATCTATCATTACTTTTTAATCCCGGCGTGGCTTGCTATAGCATCACAAAAGGAATCAAAACACCAAGAAAAAAACTGCAGAAGAAGAGAGATTATTCAACTAAAAGCAAATAGGTAACGACTGTGTGTCCAGGCAAACAGTAAATGACTGATTAATTTGTACAAAATGTGTACAAATCTTCCAAGACTATAATTTGAAAGAGTGTTATTTGTAAAAATACAACATCAAATCCAGAGTATATGAAGGATGATGCCATTAGGACAAAAGTGCTGAACTGAAAAATAAAAGGCTGTCTTCTCAACAAAATCCCCAGCACTGCTCAGGGGGCAAAGATCCCGAGACTAGATAGGCCAGCGAGCTAGGGGAAAAACCAAATGCTACTGTTCTGCTAAAAAACTACAGCAGTAAAACAAGGCCTCCTAATGACATGCTGCTACACTCACAGACCAGTGCCTGGCTTGGTCGTCATCAGAGGAGCTTCCTCCTCCAGCAGATGGGAAACACACAGAGACCCACAACCAGACATTATACAGAAAGGGAGAGACCCTGGAACCCTCAGGCCTAAACAGAATGTGTCCTTCCAACTCCACTCTCGGGGCTCAGGAAACCTTGTGGGACAGGAGGAAGAAAGACTGTAAGAGCCAGAGGGCATGGAGGACTCTGAGAAAACAGGGCCTCCTAAAGATAGCAGAACCAACACAGAGACTGTGGCAGTGTGCACAGTCCGTGTACGGATCTGCGCCAGATGAGGCCCCAGTGCTGAGAGAAGAAATGGACACACCTGTGTCTCCAACTGTGCTGGCTGGTTTTATGTCACCTTGACACAAGGAGAGTCATCAGAGAGGAGGGAGCCTTCGCTAAGAAAATGCCTCCCCAGGAATAGGCTGTAGTCAAGCGTGGAGGGTGATTTCTTAATTAGTGATTGATGTGGGAGGCCACAGCCCATGGTGGGTGGTGCCATCCCTGGGCTGGCGGTCCTGGGTTCTTTAAGAAAGCAGGCTGAGCAAGCCAGGGGAAGCAAATCAGTAAGCAGCGCCCTTCCATGGCCTGCGCATCAGCTCCTGCCTCCAGGTTCCTGCCCTGCCTGAGTTCTTTCCCTCACTGCTTTTGTTGATGAACCGTTCTAGGAAACAGTGAGTGAAATAAGCCCTCTCCCCCTCAAATTGCTTTTGATAATGGTGTTTCTTCACATCTGGGGGAGTGAATAAGCAGTGTCGGGGATAGGTCCTTACGGAAGGTCACTGTCTTGGTAGGAAGTGTGGGTTTTCAATACAGGTTTGTGGGCCCTTTGCTGGGCTTCGGTCTCTTGAACTAAAACTGCACATGGTGAGTTCTGCAGGAACAGCGCGGTGACAACTGCCACCATTGTCATTATCACCATCTTCCCCGTCATGGCTCTTCTCCCTGTCATCGTCGTCGTCGTCGTCGTCGTCGTCATCCTTCCTCTTATCGTCATCATCCCCCTGCCCTCCTCCACTCTCTCATCCCTTGACCTCCTTCCATTCTAAGGCTGATGATGCAAGCCCTTCAGCGAGAGGACCCAACCAGATGCTTGTGTGTGTTCTCATGCCTGGCTGCCTGTAGAGCTCTTGTAGACTTTCGCGTCGGTATACCCAGTGACCAAACAATTCTACCCCTGCGTGTTTACCGGAGAGAAGTGAAAACAGATCAATAAGAGGGCATGCAATGAGCAGTCACTGTGGTTTGCTATTACAGTGTCCTCAAACAGAAAGCAACCCGGATACCCATCGAATGGTGAATCATTGAATAAAGTGTAGAGTATTCAGAGCATAAGCTGCTGGCAGTCAGTAACTCATGAATCTCAACCACACATGGAATGGAAGAACTCTCACATAAAGGACCCATGATAATGAATTCTTCATAGAAAAGTCAAGAAAGCCCAGACTAATCTACAGCGACAAAAATCAGAAAAGAATATAGGGAGGCGACGGGGTGGGACTAAGAAGTAGTAGTGACCAGAAAGACACATGGAGGGGAGATTTAATGTAACTCTATTTAAGGTGTGAGCTTCACAGGCACACACATTCAACTGTTCGCTTACGCTTTGTGTGTCCAGTAGAGCCAAGCAGATCGGTTCTCTGGAGAAATAAAGTAAATGAGTCTATGGTATTTAACTATTCATAGAGACCTCACAAAGTAAGGTTGGGCTACCAAGATATAGTGCAGGGCAGCATGAAAGGGGACGGCTTCCCCAGCAAACAGACAGCAGAAAATGATCGTGGGTAAAGCAGGAACAACTTTCCAGAAGAGGGGGAACATCATCGCTATTCAAAGAAGTCACCAGCTGTCAGGGGCCACCCCAGCCACCGCAGCCACAGGCTTCCCTTTGCAAAGCTGGCTTGTCATCAAACACAGTTGAGGCCCATGAATGGGGCTGACACGACATATCCTGAGTATCTGTCTACTCATCCTGTAGCTGGGCCCTCTGTCTCCTGCTGCGGAGTGCTGACCTCCAGGCATGGCATGGCTATTGTCCTGTTGAGCTCTTGGTAGCTATGATTAGCAGAAAGACACCACCACCAAATTGTGACCATTAGCTTTCTGTCACCACACAGGAGGTGATCACAAGGTCTCATCTCTCCTCAAGGATCCATAGACAGTTAAAGTTGATGCAAGGGAGGTGGTTATCCTCAGGGGGCAGCTGCTCCTCAACGGCCCATGTTCCTGTTCTCACTCAGTCACACTCTTCTAAGTAATTCTACATGAAACACTTGTTTCCCTAGCTAAACCTGCATGGAGTCATTCCCTTGGTCTGTCACTCATATCCTTTCTGGGGTGAATAGACATCAGTTCATATTTCCCTGGGAAGAATTTGCACATTGCTGTGCCTGCACGGCAACTGAGCCCGAAACCTGGCGAGGGAAGTCGGGATGAACACAGCACACACCAGTCAAGTTGCAAGCATTAGGACAACCTTTATTCTTTCTTCCCCATCTTACATACCCTTTCAGGAGGAACAAACAAAATTGTTTATCAAGCACCCAGGGTCAAGGAACAGTCAGCATGCCCCAGGAAGCCACAGCTGCCAAACCACGAGATGTACCAAACAGCAAAACATCTGCAGAACAGCCTGACCTCAGCGCACTCTGAACAGGGGAGGTGGGGGCAATCTTAGAGGGGTCAGAGCCATTCTGATCCCAACATCTCCTCCCTTTTTATTTATTTAAGCAGCACCTGTCTTAGGTCGACCCGGTAGCATGAACTTACCCGTCATAGGAAAGTGCCCTTCATACTTCCTGTCTTAGGCGCCCATGCTATCCTAGGAAGTTACCTGTCTCTGGTTACCGCTTATCAAGCTTCTGAATCCACGGGACTTGCGTGAATTCAGTATGTGCTGAGACAGCTGGCGGGGCCTGTGGGGTGACACCTGCATGAGTGGTGAATCGCGTTTTAAGTAGGCAGAGGGCCCAGAAGCATGCGTCGATTCCAAGACATCCTAGGATTGCCTTAGCAAGCGATCCTGACCATTTTTGAAACCAGCCTCCAACCTGGGCCACCCAACCCCACCATCCAATATCCGAAATAGGAACAACTCCGGCATCATCAATGGCCTGTATGGCATGAAAAAGCTGCATAGTAAAATTTACAAATGTCATATTCCAGGACCCTGAAACATACTTATTCAGGCTCCAACCTTCATGAGAGGCATCAACAACCCTCCCCAGGGTCACACACATGGATATGTACATCTGAGAGCAGGTCCATGTTGTTGAGTCCATAACAAATCTAATTGTTCTTGTACCAACGCCATCTGTTGATTGAGTGTTGGCAGTCCAGAATATACATGTCCATTTATCTGATTTTGAGTGTCCAAAGCATTAGAGACTCTTTTCACCACATCAGCTTGCTGGGTCTGTTGCGAAAGGGCCATTCCTGCAGTAGCGGCAACAACAGCAGAAACAGCAACAGCGGTAACAATGGCGGCAGTGATTCCAAAACGTCTCTTTGTTCTATGCAATTGGACAGGAAACTGGGAAGATGCTTCCATCGGCATCGGAATGGCAGCAGGAATTCTCACAATTAACTAATTATCTTCATTAAGCCAGCAACTGCTAAGGCTGCAATTCTGAACAGAACCAGTTTAATAAAGCACCCCTCCCCCGCCAGTATCATTCCACACCGCAAAAAGGAAGGGAGCTAATAAACAGGGAAAGGAAGAAATGCTAAAATTTTCCCAACAAGAATAATTGACTTTAACAGACTCCTCAAAAGTCAGGATGAGATGGAATAGAATCATTAAAGTTTTATCCATAGGTCTATGAGCCAACGGATGGCCCATAGTCCAATTACTAGCATAAACAGAAGATAGGGCTATGTATCCCTATGGGCATCAGCACTGGGGGATTTTTTACCAGACTCCAATACACCGTCTCCGGCTTCACTTGATAAATCAGAAGCAGCATTTCCATCAGCCATAGACATTTCCACAGGATGAACACACCTCTCGGGAACCCACACTGGTGATTCAGCATCTGGAGGATAAACACACACTGCTCCCCTTACCCTAGCCAGAATCGGGGCAGGGTCTTTCCAATTACCTGTAGACAGATCTTTCCACCTAACCTGTTCCTGTACCATAGGCTGGCCCTGAAAATGTTGGGTCATGGCAGTAAGGCCCTGTTTATCAACCATTAAAAAATGTAAAATGTATAAAACAGATGATAATTTTATATTTGGTCCTGATTCTGGCCCCACAATTTCCCCCTCTTTTATTTTAATTAAATACTGCTTGATGATAGCATGTGCTTGTTCAACTATAGCTTGGCCTTGAGGATTATAAGGCATGCCAGTAACATGATGAATAGAGCAGGCAGCACAAAATTGTGCAACCCCTCTGCTGGTATAAGCTGGCCATTATCTGTTGTTACTTGTCTGGGAACTCCAAGGTGAGTGAAAGCTTGAATACAATGGTTTTGTACATCTTTTTGGCATTCTCCTCGATGTAAGGAAGAAAAGACAGCTCCTGAACACATCTCTACTGAAACATGCATATACTTAAGCACACCAAAGGAGAGCACATGTGTAACATCCATCTGCCAAATATCACTGAGACAGAGACCTCAAGGATTTACTCCCAGCGCTGGAAAACTTAAAAAGGGGGCACAGGTGGGGCA
Source organism: Peromyscus maniculatus bairdii (assembly GCF_049852395.1). Lineage (NCBI taxonomy): Eukaryota > Metazoa > Chordata > Mammalia > Rodentia > Cricetidae > Peromyscus > Peromyscus maniculatus. The sequence continues at coordinate 52,136,646 of NC_134872.1, read as the reverse complement.
GGTGGATGTAATTTTTTGAGATATTTGATGAGAACATTTGTGGAACTGTAAGGATTGTGCATTTAAATGATATTTTTGATGCAATTGCAAGGCTTGATCACATACAGTGGCAATCATAATAGCTCGGGTTAAGGAATCAGCTAAGGCATTTCCTTGAGCTAAGGGGCCAGGCAAGCCTGTATGGCCACATATGTGAGCCACAAACACAAAATGCTTGCAAGCCCACAATAGGGATTGTAATTGTAGTAACCATTCATGAATCCTAGAAATAGAGGCAACATAAGAAGTCTCAGGGGTCCTACTATTTGACTTGCATAAATACTATCAGTATAAATATTAAGATCTTCGTTGGGAAACTGTTGAAGGGCCATTATTAAGGCAATAATGTCAGCCTGCTAAGCAGAAGCATGTAACACAGGTTGCTGAAAAATTTGTTAACCTGAGACAACCACAGCATAGCCATTAATAAAGGCATCTGTAAACACTAATCGAGCCTCTTTTATGGGCTTATTCTTAACAACTTTAGGGAAAGTAACAAGGTGATTTTGAAAAACATCCATGAATTTATTGGCGGGATAATGGCAATCTATATGACTAGCAGTGGTGCTAAGAAACAAGCACCACATATCATTTGTAATCTGTAAATATTGTATCTGTTGATTATTATATGGAAGAATAATTACATCTGGTTCTTTACCAAATATCCTAATACTCATAAGCTTGGCTTTCCATAATAGTTGTAAAATTAAATCATAATATGGAGTAAACTGTTCGATTTGGTGAAGCTGACCCATGAACCCAAAAGAGGGGAGCCTCCTGCCAAAAAACTCCTGTAGGACTAAGTTGAGAAGGAAAAACTACAAAGGAAAATGGAAAATCATAATTAATGCACTGTGAATGAGCATTTTCCAAGGCTGCTTCTACTAGTTGAAGGGCCCTTTTGGCTTCCAGAGTGATTTGTCGCAAAGAATTGGGATCCGAGTTTCCTTGTAATACATCATAAAAGGGCTTTAATGCTTTAGTGGGTACGGATAGAAAAGACCAAATCCAATTTATATCTCCCAAATATTTTTGCCAATCATTCAATGTCTTTAAATGTTGTATACTCAATTGTAATTTTATAGGCTTAATGCCTCCCTGGTTAATAACATAGCCTAAATATCGATAAGGGGACATTGACTGAACCTTCTCTGGGGCTATAAGTAAACCTACTACCTTTAAACATTCTTGCAACCATGTATAGGCCCTTAAGAGTTGCTCTTCTTGGGATGCAGCTAGCAATATATCATCCATATAATGGATAGTATACAATGAAGGAAATTCCTTTCTTAATGGCAGGAGTGCTTCTGAAACATCCATTTGACATATGGTGGGACTATTGGCCATTCCTTGAGGCAAAACCACCCAATGATATCTCTGAGCGGGAGCTCTTAAATTGATAGAAGGCACACTAAAGGCAAATCTTTGACAATCTTTAGGATGTAATGGAATAGTAAAAAAACAGTCCTTCAAATCTATCACCATAAGGTGTCAGTCCTTAGGTATAGCCACAGGACTAGGTAAACCAGGTTGTAATGCACCCATGGGTTGCATAGTAGCATTCACTGCTCTAAGATCCTGTAACAATCTCCATTGTCCAGATTTTTTCTTAATAACAAAAAATAGGGGTATTCCAGGGTGAAGTTGAAGGGACCAAGCATTGTTCTTCCACCAACTGATTAGCGGCCTGCAATTTTTCAGTTGGCAGGGGCCATTGTTCCACCCACACAGGTTTATCATTAAGCCAAGTAATAGGTATGGTTTGTGGCCACAGAACAATGGCCCCTACTAAAAATGCCCTGGTCCTGTTCAATCTCCTGGCAGTCGAACGATTTGATCATCAACCTCAATAGCTGCTTTCTTGCCCTGGGCGTTTCTCCCTAGTCCAGACCCAGGAACCCAGCCCATTTCCATCATCATTTTAGTAACAGGAGAAGGAAGATTCCTTGTTAGATTAGTTGTTAATACTGCTCCCATCTGGAACAGCACACCTCTTCCCCATAAGTGTGTGGGTAATCCAGGCAAGACATAAGGCTGAAAACTCCCTCGATGGCCATCATCATCTTTCCAGTGCAAAATTTTAGTACATTAAGAGGTGTGGCTTGCCCTATTCCTTGTAATTTTTACAAAGTACTCTCCAGGGGCCAGGCTTTAGGCCAATATTCGTAAACCAAAACAGAAACATCTGCCCCAGTATCCAGAATTCCCTTAAAAATCTTCCCATCTATAGTTAATTAAAATTGAGGTCTGTCCTGCGAAGAAGCAACCCAAAAGGCTGCATGACCTATGGAGCCAATGCCCCCAGTGCCTCTAACGGGGTTAATAATAGGATTATTCATAGATACCCTGGGAATCAAAAGTAATTGAGCCAATCGCTCCCCTTGGGGAATGACTATAACTCCTCTTTGAACGGTGGTCATGATCTTAAGTTCTCCTTGATAATCTTGATCTATGACTCCTGGAAGAACTGTGACTCCTCTTAAGGTTACACTGCTGCGGCCCAATAAAAGGCCCATGGTGTTACGCGGTAAGGGCCCATAAACTCCTGTAGGCAAGGCCTGTGGTCTCATTTGAGGAGTTAGGAATGCTCTGGTGGTGGTACTGAGGTCCAGTCCTGCACTGGGGTTCCTCTGGCGAGGTTCTCAACATGAAGGGATTGCCTTGAGGTCGAACTGAATCCTGCCGCTCCCAGGCATACTGGAAGGGTTCACTGCTCCATACACTTGGGCTTTTCAGGGGCCCCGGAGCAGGCCCCTCTGGCCGTTTCCCAGCTGTAAGGGTCTCCCTTCAATGTCTGTTTTTGAACGACAGTCGCTACTCCAGTGAGCCCCTCTCCGGCATCGTGGGCAGATGCCAGGAGTAGTCTGTTGTCTGTTATTAGGGCAGTCCCTTTTGAAATGTCCTGCTTGTCCACAACCAAAACAGTTGCACTGTCCTGCGTTACCTGCAGCCCCTCCAAGGCCACGGTGTATGGCTGCAGCTAACACCTGTCCCATTATGTGATTTCCACATATCTCTATATATAGAATATATCTCTACAGATCCTGATATAATCATTCAAACTCTTCTACGAGATCTTAAGGCTTCCTTACAATATTTATTGGCATTTTCAAAAGCCAACTGTTTTACTGTTGGCATGGCCTGATCAGCATCCCCAAACAACTTTCCAGCTAATTGTAACAAGCGTGAAACAAAATCGTGATAAACCTCAGATGGGCCCTGAACCATTTGAGACAGTTGATCACCTGCCACTTTATTAGGCAATGCTTTCCCAGACTGGATTGCGGCAGTAGCTTTTTGAGCATATATCCCAGGATCATAAACAAGTTGTGCTGCCAAGGCAGCGTACCCTCCTGAGCCAGTCAGGATGTCTAAATTCCTCTAAGGAAACTGGGCTTGTGCATTTAAATGGGCAATTTGTATACACTTTTCCTGATACTCTCCTCTCCATAGTAAGTAATCACCTCCAGACAAAACGGCACGGCATAGCTGCTGCCAATCGCTGGGTGTTAGGTTAGATGCCTGGTAATATTCTACCAAAGATAAAGTAAAAGGAGCCAAGGCACTGTAGCTGGATACAGCTTCCTTCAACTGCCTCACTTCCTTGAAGGTGAGGGCAACATGCTGTCTGATTCTCTGACCAGGGTTAGCAGGATCATCTGTCTCTATGACTGGGAATGCATGGGCACCTGAATTTTGTAAGGCTACTCCTCGATACTCTTACATTTGGCCATTTCCAATCCTCCTCCTCATAATAGGTCGGAGGTAGAGGTGGCCCAGACGGCTGAGTGCCAACAGCGTCCTCTTTGCCTGAACTGTCTTTTGGTTTCACTTTACATTGTTTTAATTTTTTCTTTAACTCCTTGATTTCTTGCTTTAATCTCTCCTCCTCCGAGTCCTCTCCTTCTGATTCTGACAACTCAGTCTCTGTGCTCCCTAACATGTCTGATTTCTCATCAACAGTGCTTACAGATTTCTTGGTTTCTTCCTCTTGAACCTCATTAAAAAGTCTAGTAGCCTCAGCTAATTGTTCTTGTACTTTAACCTTCTCTGTTAGCAAGGCGTCTTTAACTAATCTCCATAAGGAAAACGTAGCTATGGGTAAGTTATCTGGGCCCCTCTCATGAAGGGCCTTTGTAAGTCCTGTTGCACTTGTTCCCAGTCAGGGATGTTCAATCCCCCTCCAGTTAAAAACCAAGGACTGACTTCTGCAACCATTGCGACAAATGCGGCTACGGTACTTCGCTTAATTTCTGTTCCTTGCTGTTTTAAAACCTTAGTGATCTCAGTGGCCATCTGAGATTTACTTGTAGTGTTCCCCATGGTACGTACCTTACCTTAATTACTCATATTCCCAATTTACTCCGTTTGCTAGCCCAGGAGTGACCCCGTCCTTCAAACCCCTCTTTCCAGGTCTCGGTGAGACCTCCACTTGCTGCGCCTATACGGCAATTGAGCCCGAAACCTGGCGAGGGAAGTCAGGATGAACACAGCACACACCAGTCAAGTTGCAAGCATCAGGACAACCTTTATTCTTTCTTCCCCATCTTATATACCCTTTCAGGAGGAAACAAACAAAATTGTTTATCAAGCACCCAGGGTCAAGGAATGGTCAGCATGTCCCAGGAAGCCACAGCTGCCAAACCATGAGATATACCAAACAGCAAAACATCTGCAGAACAGCCTGACCTCAGCGCACTCAGAACAGGGGAGGTGGGGGCAATCTTAGAGGGGTCAGAGCCATTCTGATCCCAACAGCACATGTTCCTTGAAAGCACATTCATGAATCTGAGTTGTTGTGTATAGGTCACCACAGCCAAAGAGTTCTGTGGTACAGAAGTACAAAAGGACTGCAGACGTCACAGAGTTGGTAAAGCGTTTGTCACACACATGAGAATTGAGGTCAGTCCTGGGCACCCATGTAAAGAAGCCAGCATGGGAGCATATGCTTGTAATGCCAGTGCTAGGGAAGTAAAGACAGAATTCCTGAGGCTCACTGGCCAGCCTTGCCTGCTTGGTGAGCTCCAGGCCGGTGAGAGACCCTGTCTCAAAACAAAAACAAGCCAGCAGACAACAGCAACAACAAAAATCCAAGGTGGATGGCATCCGAGAACCTAGAGTTGAGGTTGACCTGGGGAGTCCTCATTAATGCATGCACACATGCGCATATGTAAACACACACACATACACCTGCACACAAAAGGCTTTGGCTTTACCCTGTTCCATTAAAATGACCTGTCTTAGTTATGGTTCTTATTGCGGTGAAGAGACACCATGACCACAGCAACACTCATAAAGAAAACCTTTAATTGGGGCAGCTCGCTTACAGTTTCAGAGGTTCAGTCCGTTATCATCATGGCGGGGAGCATGGCAGCATGCAGGCAGATGAGGTGCTGGAGCTGAGAGTCCTACATCTTACAGGCAACAGGAAGTTGACTGAGGCACTGGGTGGTATCCTGAGCATAGGAAACCTCAAAGCCCGCCCCCTCAGTGACAGACGTCCTCTAACAAGGCCACACCTCCTAATGGTGCCGCACCCTATGAGATTATGGGAGCCAATTCCATTCAAATTGCCACATGGCCCAAAGATAGGAACAATGTCTCCACCTCCGGTCACAGAACACAACTCACTGTGGGCGCTCATTAACGTGTACTGAGTCGAGCGGGACCTGGAGGGGCTCCAGGTGCTCACTCTACTCACATGTGCAGGCACGGGCCCTGTGCCTGGCCCGGGGCGAAATGACACAGACATCTCTGTCGCTTCATCCTCACAGATGTGAGGACCCCAGAGAAGGCTGGGGAGACGGCTCAGTTGGCAAAGTGCTTACCAGGCAAGCACGAGCACTTGAGTTTGACTCGCTGAAGCTACCTGAAAGAGGCAGGTGTGGTGGCACACACTTGTCACCTCAGTGCTGAGGAGGCAGAGACAGGTGGATCCGGGACTTGCCTCAGAGCCAGCCTCACTTGAGGGTTAGTGAGAGATCTGGTATCATTGGACAGGGTAGATAGTGCCTAGGAAGACAGCTGAGGCTTCTACATGCATACATGCATGGACATATGCACACATACGTGCACTGCACACGTGTTTACACCATACGCACATGAACACACACAGAACCTAGAGCAGTGGTTCTCAACCTGTGAGCCGCGACCTCTTGGTGGTCAAATGACCCTTTCCCAGGGGTTGCCTAAGACCATCAGAAAACACAGATATTTACATTGCTATTCGTAAGTATAGCAAGTTACAGTTATGAAGTAGGAACTAAAGGGGTTTTATGGTTGGGGTCACCACAATGCGAGGAACTGTATTAAAGGATCACCGCATTAGGAAGGCTGAGGACCACTACCCTAGGGGAAAGTCCTGCCACTCTTCTTAGTTCACAAACAGGAGAGCTCACAGACAAGCAGTTTAGAGGAACAGGGAATTTTCCTTAACTAGATTCCTCTTAGAGCAGATCTTATGATTCGGGACTTCACGGGGCTGATAGCTCGGCTGACTCCGTGTGGTATCACTTACCACAGTTACTTCAACAGTATCCTTAGTTGCGCTCTCTGTTTGGATGTTTGCCCTGTCCAGGAAGAATGTTTGTAACGTCACCATGTCACAAGCAACCCTCCCTAAAGCCTGTCAGAAGCATTCGGGGCAGGAGGTGGGGGGGGGGGCACATCAAGGGCATTTATGATCTGCCTTTGCTCACTTCCCAGGCTGTCACCTCCCCTGGGGTCCCTAAACCCCCTCACAAACACTTCGCGGTAACACCGCCAGAGCTGCTCTGGTCTGTCAGACTCAGCCCACGGTTCCAGGTCTCGGTCTCTCTGTAGCAGTTCTCCAGCTTGGAGCCTGCGCCACTTCCTCTCACCTCTGACTTCTGACCTCTGACTTCTTCAGATAGCCACGAGCTTCAAGGGAGAGCTCTGCAAAAACTGTGGCCTTCCCTTTCTTTTCTTTTCCTTCCTTCCTTCTCTTCCCCTTCCTCCCTTCCCCCTCTCTCCCTCCCTCCATCTCTACCTCTATCCCTCCCTCCCTTACTCCTTCCCTCTTTCCCTCCCTCCCTTCCTTCCTTTCTTCCTTCCTCCCTCCCTCCCTCCCTCTTTTCCTTTCTTCCTTCCTCCTGCCCTCCCTTCCTTCCTTCCTTCCTTCCTTCCTTCCTTCCTTCCTTCCTTCCTTCCTTCCTTTCTTGCAACATGGTCTCCTGTAGTCTAGGCTGCCCTTGAACTTGCTATGTGCCTGACGATGATCTTGAACTCTTGACCCTCCTGTCTCCATCTTCCAAGTTCTAGGCTTACAGGAATACACCTCCACAGCGGGCTCTTCTTTCTTGTGTTGACTGTATAACTTCTTGCCTTCCCTGTGGAGTGAGACCGCATTGCCCATTCAGGACAAGTCCCTAGCACCTAGCAGGGTGCCTGGCACACACCCCTGCTGGGTGTACACTTGCTAAGTGGCTTATTGAGGAAATGAAGAATGGAGGTGTTATCATCCCTTCGTCCACACATTTGCAGGAAATGTGCGGAAATGGCAGCTCCATAGAAACAGAAAGTAGATGGGTGACTTCCGGGGTCCAGGAATGGAGAGTGCCTGCTAATGAGCAGGTGGCGTCTCTAGGGTGATGGAAAGGTTCTAAAACTAGATCGCACAATGTTTGCACAATGATGTATGTTTACTAAATTTATTAAGTACATTGGGACCATTTTAGGGCATGTCAAATAGACTTCAACGAAGCCATAAAACCTAACACAAAGGAAGTGTCTGGCTCCTTGCCAAGCAGTCGCAGAGTTTATTTTGATGACAAGGAAGACTCCTAATCCCCAGAGAACTTAACTTCTAACGGTCACTGGAGACCTCAGAGCTCACTACTCCATGTGCAACTTGACTTCTCAGTGGAAGGTAGTTTGCATGTCAGATTCTTCCGTGGCAACAGATAATAACATCCAGAGTCACATGACTATGTGATTTCCCAAACTAAGCGCTAAAAGGGGTTGGGGGTGGTAGTGAAACAATATGCTTGAACATTAGCACAATATGCATACATGTTAGATACGGTCAGAGAAGTGTCCCAGTGTGACCAGTCAAGGATAAGAAGCCAGTGTAGCCAACAGAAGGTATTGTCTCAAACTGTTAATTTACTGTGTACAATGTTGCCTAATGGCCACATGATTCCCAGTAGCGAGAGGTTTCTGATTTTTCTTCTGCAAATTTAGCATGAGTGTGTACTCTCCCAGATCCAGAAGTGGGAACATGTATAAGAGCACACCGGCCTTGAGATTTTAATCATGCCCCGTCTTGTTAAATGAGATGGGGCTAGAATGGCTGGCAGGGAAGGATGTACCTGCTGTACCTGTGACGTTCTTACTTACCACGCCCTAGCCAGCAAACAAAAAATAGCAGTGTTTGATGGGTCCTGGACAGCTCATCTCCTATGGGATCTGAGACCGCTTAAGTGTTCCAATCAGAGCAGCCAAGACAGCAGGGGAGAGATCTCCACCACCCTCTCTTTATTTTTGTGCACAGAAGTGATCGTTGAGACCTTACTACTCTCTAAGTGACCCCCATGTTTTGTAAGGTGTAAGAAACAGTCCTCTGGAGTATGAGTGGGATGGAGGAGAGATTCCTCATCTGAAACACAGAGGATCTGAACACAAATCACCCTTCTTCAATAAGTTAGCTGCACATCCCTGGGGAAATCATCTTTGTTCTCTGAGCATCTGATGGCCCATCTGGAAAATGAAGAGGTTTGAGTTTTAAGATCCTATTATTTGGAGCTGGAGAGATGGCTCAGTGGTTAAGGAGGGCACTGACTGCTCTTCCAGAGGACCCGGGTTCAATTCCCAGCATGCATATGACAGCTCACAACTGTCTGACCGCCAGTCAGGGGACCCGACACCCTCACACAGACATCCATGCAGGGAAAACATCAACACACATAAAATAAAAACAAATACATTTAAAAAAGAAAAGAAAGGGCCAGTTATTCTAGTGGTAGGAATACTTACAACTATAACTGGGCTGAGGAGAGAGTTCAGTCAGTGAGGATCTTGCTGTGCAAGTGTGAGGACCTTAGTTTAAGCCCTAGAACCCATGTGAAAAAGCTGGGGAGGCAGAGAAACGTAAGGGCCATGCCACCTAGCCGAGTCAGCAAGCTCCAAGACGGTAGAAGAGCATACTTAAACAAACAAACAAACAAACAAGCAAACAAAAGACCTAAGGTAGGGGCTGGAGAGATGGCTCAGGGGTTGACTCAGGGTTTGTTCACTCAGCTAGGATGGGAATTGTAAGCATGATGCTCAAGAAGAGATTTCCTGGTTGTTGTTGTTGTTGTCAGCCTGACAGAGTCATTAGAGAAGAGGAAACTTCCATCGGGAAAATGCCTCCATCCGGTTGGTAAGTCTGTTGGGAATTTTCTTGATTAGTAATTGATGTGTGAGGGCCCTGCCCACAGTGGGTGGTACCATCCCTAGGCTCATGGTCCAGAGTGCTATAAGAAAGCAGACTGGCTGGGTGGTGGTGGTGCTCGCCTTTAATTCCAGCACTTGGGATGCAGAGCAAGGTGGATCTCTGTGAGTTTAAGACCAGCCTGGGCTACAGAGTGAGTTCCAGGAAAAAACGCAAAGCTACACAGAGAAACCCTGTCTCGAAAAACCAAAATAGAAAAAAGAAAGCAGACTGAGCAAGCCAGGGAAAGTAAGCAAGCAGCACCCTCCTGCATGGCCTCTGCTTCAGTTCCTGCCTCTAGGTCCCTTCCTTGAGTTCCTGCCCTGACTTCCCTCGGTAATGGGTGTGGTCTGGGAGTGGTAAACTGAAATAAATCTTTTTCTCCCCAAATTGCTTTTGGTCATGGTCTTTTATCATAACAATGGAAACCTAACTGAGACAGATTAAATTGATTGTGTTTCCTCTCCAACAGCACTTCATATTTATGGTTTTGTTTTGTGCCTGTGTTTGAGGGTACATTTGTGTGTATTTTTGTAGTAATGACTTGTTTTAGAAACCAGTGCCTTTGAACCAAGTTGTAAGAGAGAAAACCAGAGTCATAAATGGTTTTGTAGAATAGGTGGTTCTTCTGTCGCCACGATGGCAGTTGCTCTTTTTGCAGTGCATCCCCAAAGGATTTACATTCTTCATGAAAGAAAGAGGAGGAAAAAACAGAACAGGAAGAGGAGGAGCTGGGGAACCTGAGGAAGAAAAGGAGAGAAGGGGAGAATGGAGGGAGGAAGGCAGCCAGTTTCCCCGGGCACAATCTGGACAGAGATTGAGAACGAAGAATATCAGCAAATACCAAAGGCAAGCAGCCCTGGAGTCCCGTAACTGGGTGCACGTCGCAAGTCCAGCACAGGAGGCAGGACGTGCGGTCCTGCACAGGGATTCATCGATTGTTTGATTTCAGACAAAAGTCTCCACTGAGCTTTAGGTGTGTAAACACCTGATCTGCTGGGTCAGTAGGGTATCCTAAAGAGGCTCCAAAATACCTGGTGTGCAGCCAAGGCTACCCAATCAGAAACTCCTGGGATTCGCCACTGCAGCCAGCTCAGTAACTTAGGCAAGAATTCATCTTGTGCCTGCCTGTCTGTAAACACCAGCTTGGAAGAGAGAATGGCTAAGAAAGGAGCTTCTAATTTCTCAAGTACGCCAGCCTAGCGGCTGTGAAGGATTTTGTTGCTGTTGTTTCTTTATTTGCTTGCTTGATTTGTTTTGTTTTGTCTTGTTTCCTTTTTAGTGGGAGTGGAATCCTCTCTCTCATCTAGAAAACATTTGTGATCCCATTTCATCCAGAATATATTATATTCTGTTTTCTTCTCTCTCTCTCTCTCTCTCTCTCTCTCTCTCTCTCTCTCTCTCTCTCTCTCTCTCTCTCTCTCTCTCTCTCATTCTGTCACACACACACACACACACACAGACACACACACACACACACACACACACAGTTCAGACAGTTGTGAGCTGTCATGTGCATGCCAGGAATTGAACCAGGGTTCTCTGGAAGAGCAGTCAGTGCCTTTAACCACTGAGCCATCTCTCCAGCTCCAAATAACAGGATTTTAAAACTCTAACCCAAACCTCTTCATTTTCCATGTGAGAGGTGTGTGTGTGTTTGTGTGTGTGTGTGTGTGTGTGTGTGTGTGTGTGTGTGTGTGTGTTTGTGTGTGTGTTTCTGTTAAGCCTTATGGGAGAAACTAAAGGAATATGTTCAGAGCCTCTGCCTCTTAGCTTAGAGCATAGTGCTAGGGAATAGAATAAATCATCAAATGCTAATAAAACTCAGAGCAGACCCAGGTTGAGTGGGCTTGGTACTCTGAACAGCTTTCTGATGGAGGCAGATTGACCCTCAAAAGGAATGGGATTTATAGAGGCAAGAGGCAATTTAGGGGTTCAGTGAGATGACTCAGAGGGTGAAAGCTGTTACCACCAAGACTGGCCATCTGAGTTTGGTCCCAGCACCCCAATAGTAGAATGAGAGAACAGTATCCCTCAAGTTGTTCTCTGACCTCCGTACAAAGTGAGGACTGCCCACATGTCCACATGTCCATTGTGGTGGTTTGACTAGGTATGGCCCCCACAGACGCATGTGTTTGAATGCTTGGCCTATGGAGAGGGGCACTATTAGGAGGTGTTGTTTGGTCCAAGGGCATGCAAAAAGTGGGGGACAGACCATGGAAGTCTAAAACTAGAAGCAAACTTTATTTAAAGAAAAAATCACCACAGGGAGAAGAAGCATACCAGTTAACTAGGGCCATAGCCGGGGTTCAGGCTTCTGTCACTATGGCAAAGGGGGTGGGTTTCAAGCCCCTTTATAGGAAGAGGCAAGCATTAGGCATGGACAAAGGAATTTTTACAATTTTTAAGTTACACTTTCAGAGACATATTGCATTTTAGGATTTACAATTTCCCACTAACAAGATTTTAGAGCGTTCCAGCTAATGGATGTTTGTATAGCCCTGTAGTTTTCTTTTGACATAATTAACAGTATTTGTCAAGACTTATAGCTTTCTTGACCTAGCTGGTTTCCCACAGCAGCAAGAATGTGAACCAATGCAAAGCAGGTTTTCAGGTAAAACTCATTAAAGGTTAACTTTGGTCTACGGCAGTTGTCAGTGGTAGGAGGTTGTTGAGAATAGCTAACCCCAAGCTGTAGAGAGCCATTTAAAAAGCTAACATTTGGGTTGCTGACAGAGCTGCCCATTGTAAAACAAAGACAGGCCCAGTTAAAGGCTAATCCCCCTTTGTTGGCAAAGCTATTGGCTGTAGGCTTCCATCTCTCAAGCTTACTACCTTTTTTATTCTTATATTCCTATCTCATTTCTGTATTTCTATCTTATTCTTATATTCATATCATCCTATTTCTGGACCCTTCAGCGTGTCCTTGTTGGAGTAGGTGTGGCTTTGTTGGAGGAAGTATGTCTCAGTCTCTCCCTGCTGGCCAAGGACCAGGATGTAGGACTCTCAGCTCCTTCTCCAGCATCATGTCTGCCTGCATGATGATAATGGAATGAACCTCTGAGCTGTAAGCCAGCCCCAATTAAATGTTTTCCTTTATAAGGGTTGCTGTGGTCATGGTGTCTCTTCATAGCAATAGAAACTCTAACTAAAACACACACACACAATAAGTAAAATATAATTTAAAAACTGGATACAAAAGCAAAAAGAAGTAACTTAAGTGGCGTTGGCATGTAGCCCATGGTGGAGAAGAGGACAGCTGGTCACAGTGCACCTGCAACAGGAAACAGGGAAAGTACAGGTCATAGAGCCATCTAAGAAACCTCCGGGTGCACCACCAGTGACTTTCCCAGCTAGGCCCTGCCTCAAGGCCACACTGTCCTGGAGACCAAGTGTTGGAGCTCCATATAGGACAGGTTTTATCTATGCCACATTGTTAGAGAAGGAGGAAGAGGAGGAGGGGAGGGGGAGGAGAAGGAAAGAAGAAGAAGAACAAGAAGAACAACAAGAACAAGAAGAACAACAAGAAGAACAAGAACAAGGACTAGGAAAACAAGAAGAAGAAGGAAGAGGAGGAGGAGAAGAAGAAGAATTCTTATTAATCTCCTTATTTTTCATGTTTTTAACCATTCACATTTATTTCTTCTTGGAGACACTTGAATGTGTTTTTCTATATATGCTACCACTCTTAGACTTTGTAGGACACACTGGCTTTAAGAAAGATAAGATGAAGGGTGTGAAGAGATTGCTCAGTGGTCAGGAGCCCAGAATGCTCTTTCAGAGGACCCAGGTTCAATTTTCACAATCCAGGTGGCATTTCACAATCATACATAACTCCAGGGGAATCCAACACTGTCTTCTAACCTCTGTGAGTACCAGGCATACATGTGGTGCCCTTACATACATGCAAGTGAAACACCCATACACATAAAATAATAAATTAAAAAGAAACAAGATTTTAAAGGGGGACTGGGAAGGTGGCACAGTGGTTAATGTGCTCCCCATGCAAGCATAAGGATTGGAGTTTGGATCCTCAGAAGTCATGTAAATGCCAGGCTGGTGTGATGACGCTCCTGGAACTCCAGCTTTGAAAGGGGGAGACAGGGGATCCCCAGAGAAAGCTGGCTGGGAAGAGTGGTTGTTCTAGCAAGCACTAGGTTTACTTGAGAGACTTCTCCTCAGTGAATAAGGTAGAAAGGTGATGGAGGATGACGCTTGACATCAACCTTGCTCTTCTACATGCACATGCCCACAAGTATAGGTGTGCCCACACATATGCAGACATGCACAAACACACACATACTCACCAGATACACACATGTGGAGATGGAAAACATAAAAAAAGATAAAAACCATTCATGATGTGTTAATTTGAATGTAATTAGTCCCCATAATCTCATAGGGAGTGGTACTATTAGGAGGTATGGCCTTGTTGAAGTAGGTGAGACCTTGTTGGCAGAAGTGTGTCACTGTGGGGTGGGTTTTGAGGTCTCCTATGCTCAAGCTGTACCTAGTTAGGTTCACATCCTATTGCCTGCTGATCAAGATGTAGGACTCTCAGCTCCTTCTCCAGCACCATGTCTGCCTGCATGCTGCCACGTCCCACCATGACGATAATGGATTAAACCTCTGAACTGTAAACCACCCAATTTTTTTCTTTATATATAAGTCGCCATCACCATGGTGTCTCTTCACAGCAATAGAAACCCTAGCTAAGACTCATGACCAAAGGAAGATTTTCAGAAAATTCAGTCATTGACCCAAACAGACGCTTGGGTACTGGGCATTGTAGTTAGATTTTTATTTGTGCTGCCAGCTTACAAATAATGACTCAGAAACTTATTATTAATTATGAAAGCTTGGCCTTAGCTTAGGCTTTTTACCAACTAGCTCTTATAAGTTAATTAACCTGCTTTTATTAATCTACATTCTGCTATGGGGCTCAGTTACCTCTCCTCTGTACTGTATGTCCCGACTTCTTCAGTGTCTCCTGGCATCTCTCATGCACCTAGATTCATCCTGAGTTCCTCTTTCTGCCTGGAAGTCCCACCTAGTCTCTCCTGCCTAGAAATGGGCCACTCAGCTCTTTATGAAACCAATCACAATGACACATCTTCACACAGTGTAAACAAATACTCCACAAGAGGACATACACAAAACACTGTGTCCTCTTGTTGTCTTGACTGTAGATCTGAATCAGGAACCGACAAGTTTAGGTTATAGTCCTCATTCTTCCCTTCCAGAGGCATAGGGCCCAAATGGCATCATTTGGAAAGTATTTGCTAAGTCTTCCTAATATACTCTCTAACATGACAGTGAGTAACCAGAGATTGCCACATTCTGTAGTCAATGCTACTATTGAAAGGCATTTGAATCAGTCTTCCAGGACTGTTAGAATAAATCACTACATATAAGACATTAGTATTAGCTACTTTTCCATTGTTGTGATAAAACACCGTAACCAAGGGAACTTACAGAAGGATGTTTATTAAGGCTCGTGGTACCTGGTAGAGTCTATAATAGAGGAGTAGAGGCATGGCGGCAGGACCAGGAATAGTGAGGGCTTTTTAATTCTCAGAGTGCCTCAGTGATGTACTTCCTCTAGCAAGCCTACACCTCCACATCTTCCCAAATAGTGCCACTAAGTGAGTACCACATACTCGAATGCCTGAGACTATGGTGGATATTTACACTCAAACTACCACAACACTTAAGCCAAATATTTTTTCCTCCAGTTTCAGAGGTCCACATTCGCATGTCACTAGCACTTTGGAGGGTTACTTGATGGCTACTTTCATTGTCAACTTGGTGGGATTTGGAATCACCTGGGAAACACACTTTTATGTCTGTCTGTGAGGGTGTTTCCAGAGAGGCTTAACTTAGGAAGGCTCATTCTGAATGTGCGTGGGCTATCCAGTGGACTGTGGTTCTATACAAAACAAAAAGGAGAAAACATTGAATAGAGGTGCTCTGAATGCCTCCTCCAGAAGACATGGGTCATTAAATGAAAGTTTCATTGCCAGACATAGAATAGTTCCCTATAAACTCCCTATATTCAGGGAGTCCTAGAGGCTCCCGACACAACACAAGCTATTGTCATTGCTCTTGGTTGTCCATCATAGCTAGACAGCAAGACCCCATTGTTGAAGACATAACACACTGTGTGTGCAGGCTGTAGAGAAACCAGACTGGAACTAACTTAGAGTCTTCTCCCTATTGTCTACCTTTAATAGACCCAGTAGGTGCTGTATAGACTTCTGAGAGAAAAAAGTCATCAATGGACTTACCCAATGGTACAACCCACATGCTAAAGTACTAACTTGCCAGGCACTGGTACAATAGTGGCGTGACCATTATGGGAATAACCAAATGCTTTCTAATTTGATTTGAGGCTTGCTCCAAAGGAAGGAATTCTTACCTAGTACTATAAACATGGTCCAAAGTGCTGTGGATGATTGATTGATAAATAAAACACTGATTGGCCAGTAGCCAGGCAGGAAGTATATAGAGGAGAACTGAGAGAACAGGAAGGCAGAAAAGAGGATACACTGCCAGCCGTCCAGGGAGCATCACGTAGAAGCAGCAGGTAAAGCCATGTGCTGTGGGCCGCAGGAATATGTCATAAGAACTCAGCTGGTTATGGCAAAGTCACTACCTGGAGGGATCAGGGAATTCCTCCAGAGGAAGCCAAATCCCAAGGAGTTTTTGGTGTTACTTGGCTTGTTATTATCAGCTGTGTTCTGTTATGAAAATCATGTGTGCCTTCATAGCTTTCCCAATTGACTTTTCCCTAAGAAGGACTAACAGTGTAGACTGAGCACTCTCTGAACATACACATTCCAGGTATTTGGAGAACAGCCTCAGGGAAAGGCTTTCTCTGGAATCAGATATCTCCCTTGGCCACTTTCAAGGACTACAGGAAACACCACCCAGGTGGGCGCCCATTGTTAGTCCCAGGTGGACTAACAATGATAACAGCCCACATGCAAGTCTCCTGATTTACGGTAAATTCCACAAGGAGACACCGCCTAGGAGAGGTGGACGTTAAGTAATAGCTTTACACAATTTAGCTCGGACCCTCCCTTTATATACCGAGACTTCCAGGGCACGGGGGGAAGAGAAAAGAGAATGGAAGAACTAGATGGGTAAGAACTTGAGAGGAACAAAATGAGATGGGGAAGAACTAGAATGGAGGGCTAAAAGAGAGGACTAGAGGAATGAGATGGAAGATGAGGAAGAGCCAGATGGGGAAGAACAAGATGAGGAAGAGCCAGATGAGAGAGGAGATGTGAGAGGAGCTGATAGGGGAAAGAACTAGATAGATGAGAACCTAGAAGGGACAGAACTAGATGAAGGAATTAAGATAGAACCTAGAGGGGACAGTAGATAAATATAGAGAAATCAGGCAAGAAAGGAGCTAGACTTGAGAACAGAACTGAAGCTGTGTATAAAGGATGTTATGCCAGAGGAATTAAAGCAAGTGGACTATAGAACTTGGTGTGCTGAGATTCTATTTCCTGAAAATAGTCCTCGCCGTTAGTAGTTCTCTCTCCTGAGCCCCTGGGATGTATAATATTAAGGCTGGTTCTTCTAATATTATACAAGAGCCATGGAACATGTGGCGACATATAGATTAACAGAAATGGGCTGAGTATAAGAGTAAGAGCTAGATAATGGTAGGCCTGAGCTAATGGCCGAGCAGTTTAAATAATATAAGCGTCTGTGTGTTTATTTTATAAGTGGGCTATGGGACTGCTGGGACTTGGCAGGACCTGGAGAGAAAACTCCAGCAACACCAAAGTCCATGGCTAAGCGGGTCATAGGCCCTAGGGAGTGACCTGCTGCTGTTGTGTTGCCATATGGACATGTGGTCAAACTGCCTTCTAAACATTTATGTTTATACACATAGATAAGCGCTGCTCTCAACCTTGATTAGGGAAGTGTACAGTGGACAGACATCTATGGGTCAAGGTGCTGAAAATAAATGACTGGTAAGTGAATGAGACAGTTATAACAACATGCACACACACACACACAGAGTGAGAGGTGGGGGGGACTACTCAGGGAACATCATGGAAGAGGGAGCAGAAAAGATATGAGAACCAGAGGATGGGGAGGAGTACCTTTGAAGTTCTGTCTGTAAGCTATGACAGCCATTGAACTCATGAATTCATAACAACTATGGTTATCTGCACAAGCTGGGGACACGGTCCCGTCAGTCAAAGTTCCATCATGGGCAGAAGAGGGCCTCAGGAGGCTCCCCACTCCTAGCTGAGGAGTCATTGTCCATTGATGGCTGCTGGGAATCATTTCTCTTCAGAGATGGAAACATGGACAGTTTTTCTATAGCTATACCACTTTCCTGTAAAGAAGTGAAGCTTTCTTTTTGTAAGGCTAGAAAATCCCAAACAAGCCCAGTTCAAATCAACAGATAATTAATTGAACAGTGTGTAGTAAAGATCTTAGGTAGCTAAGGCTATTGATTCATGCAGAGAAATTAATTGATCTGAAAGATTGCAGAGCTGGCCATTAATATAAAATATGCCAGCATTATCTCTTACAGGAGGCTGCAAATGTCTGAATTCTATAGCAGTGCCAACAGAAATTAAATGCAAGCCACATAGGGATTTTTAAACATTCTACTAGACATAAGCTTTAAAAAGTAAAGCAGAGCTGGCAAGGTGACTTAGTGGGTAAGGGCCCTGGCCACCAAGCCTGACCGTTGAGTTTGATTCCCAGGACCCAGATGATGGAAAGAGACGACTGACTCCCACAAGTTGTTCTCTGGCACTCAAGAGCATACACACAGAGAGAGAGACAGACAGACAGACAACACACACACACACACACACACACACACACACACACACACAAAAAAAAATATGGCAGGTGCACATGCCCCCAACAAAAAGAAAACCTACATAATCTTCTCATACTTGAAAACAAATAGATAAAATAAAAAAATAGAAAGAAGTAAAATTAATTTTCATAGTATGCTTTACTTAGCATTAAAACGTCTGATGCATTTCAGCAAATCAATATTAAAAATAGCTAATGAGGCATTTATCTTTTTCTTGTACTGTCTTCAGAACTTCAATAGATGTGATACTTTTCTTGGAAATATGTGATCTAACTTTTACAAAATCCACAATTGCATAACTAGACCAATAAGCCCACACTTCATCATTTTCTGCATTTGCTCCGTTAGGTGGGGCAGAACCCCTTCATGCCAGGCTTTCCGGTTCTCTCACTGAGTGGGTGCAGTGCCCACCATTGCTCCTAGGTGGACGTGATGATGGGTGAAAATGTCAATGCTGGGACTGTGGGCTCCCACAAGAAAGAAAAAAAAAAAGCTGAACGCCAAGAGAGAGAGAGCGTTTGCTTAGTCTTTGTGACAAAAAAAAATTCATAATTTTATGCATAGATTGAATCAATCATATTGGGACATTTTAGAACTTTTTTTGTAATTTATTTAACTTTATTTTATGTGCATTGGTGTGAGAGTGCCAGATGCCCTGGAACTGGAGTTACAGACAGTTGTGAGCTACCTTGTGGGTGCTGGGAATCGAACCCGAGTCCTCTGTAAGAGCAGCCAGTGCTCTTAACCTCTGAGCATTTCTCCAGCCCGAACTTGATTTTTGTTTTGCTTTCTATTTCATTTTTTGCCCCCCTCCCCCCCGTCTGATCAATTTCACTGGAAGAGCCCTTTCTTTGATGGCGAACACTCTGTAACTAAGTGTGTGTTGGTGGGTGAGGGGCGGGGCATGATGGCTTTGCAAGTCACTACAAACAAAATGCAAGCAGCTGTTGCCTGCCAATGCCATGTCCGCTCCGGGTCGAGCTTCTGGGTTTAGCTTCACGCTCTTGGGTTTTGGCAGAAACACGGCGGCAAGACTTTCCAGCCGAGTGGTTTGCTGTGGAGGCCTGGGTAAATAAGGGTGGTGAAGTCGAATTCTGTGAAGAGCAGGAAGCTGGGTCCCAGGTCCAATAAATCTGTGTCCTGGGCTCCGCCTTCTCATACCCTCCAGGCCTTGGAATGGCTGAGCCTGGTAGAACCTCGGATTCTCTTATTACTCTTTTTGTTGGTGTTTCGGTCTGGGGCGGGAAGAGACTGCTCTAGCTCTCTTTTCTTGAGGTCCCAGTCTGGGTCCCGCTCATCAAGCAACAGTCCTCTCTGGCGGTGGTCGCGGCATTCCGGTTCTGCCCTACAAAGAGACCGGTCTGTGAGTGTGGTGGAAGGAGCCTGGCCCGCGCTGACATGGGCCTTGCTTCCCCGAGCACTACACACAGCACAGGCCATTCATGGTCTAGTTAGGACGGTAGGAGGCCAGGTTCACACATGTCCAAGTGCACACGTTAGATTCCAAACCTTCTAAAGTTCAGAAGGTCTCAGATCCCAGAGGAACTACCTGCAGATGGAAGAGGCTGGTATGGCCTGAGTGTGATTAATCTCCCAAGACTGCTAGAAGGAGGGGCTGCTTATTGTTAAAGTGCCCACGTTTCCAGAACAGTCTTCATGTGATTGGGAAGATGTTTCTTGTGGTGGTATTGTGTTCCCCAAAATATTGTGTACCCTAATTAACTTATCTGGGGTCAGAGAACAGAAAAGCCAGTAGATACTTAAGATAGTCAGTGGTAGCACACGCCTTTAATCCTAGCATTCCAGAGGCAGAAATCCATCTCTACCATCACTCCCTGGGATTAAAGGCGTGAGTCACCATGCTTGGCTGTATCCTTGAACACACAGAGATCTGCCTAGCTCTGCCTCCTAAGTGCTGGGATTAAAGGCGTGCACCACCACCACCCAGCTTCTGCTATGGCTTGCTATTAGCCCTGACCCCCAGGCAACTTTATTTATTAACATACAAATAAAACCACATTTCAGTACAAATAAAATATCACCATAGTTTCTTTTAATTCTTTCTTTCTTTCTTTCTTTCTTTCTTTCTTTCTTTCTTTCTTTCTTTCTTTCTTTCTTTCTTTCTTTCTTTCTTTTGTTTTTTTGAGACAGGGTTTCTCTGTGTAGTTTTGCATCTTTCCTGGAACTCACTCTGTAGCCCAGCCTGGCCTCGAACCCACAGAGATCTGCCTGCCACTGCCTCCCAAGTGCTGGGATTAAAGGCGTGTGTCACTACCACCCAGCTGTTTCTTTTAATTCTATTTTCCTGACTATAAAAGGAACACATGTTTGTTGTTTAAAATTTTAAAGTATAGCCTGCCACGTATGCAATACCAACACCCAGGAGAATGAGGCAGGAGGATTGCTGTAGGTTCAAGGCTAGCCTCTGCTGTATAGTAAGCTCCAGCCCAGCCTAGGCTACAGGTGAAACCCTGTCTCAATCAACCAATCAATTAAGTAAATTGGAAGTGCAAGAAGAAAATGCCAATTGCATACATTGTGTGTATAGGTCAATTAAGTAAAAATAGCCTCAGAATGCACATCCTCACAATGTGAACTGTGAAGAAACTCAGTGGTCTTGTCTAGCGTCATAAAGCCTCTGATCCCACTACAGGAAACCCAATTGCCACATCCTCTATTGTGTGAGCAACTTTGCTAGCCAGTCTGTTTCA
This sequence comes from Peromyscus maniculatus bairdii, assembly GCF_049852395.1. Lineage (NCBI taxonomy): Eukaryota > Metazoa > Chordata > Mammalia > Rodentia > Cricetidae > Peromyscus > Peromyscus maniculatus. Next base: position 52,115,603 of record NC_134872.1, on the reverse strand, counting down.
GCTCATCAATCCCATGATGAGTTCAGCATTGGCTTCTTGCCTAACTAACTACGGTCCTCGGCCCACCCACTTTAGCTTGCAAGGCTCCTGGCTGGGATCACCCAGTCAGCCAGGGCATTCAGCCCTCTCTACACCCTCCACATCTTCTCATGCACACTGGACTGATGCACACTTCCAACACCCAGATCAACAGGTTTTCTCTCTCCTCCCTTGGCCAGGTCTTCACTCTATTTGCAGGACCAGACTAATTACACCCACATCCAGAATTCTTTCCTCTGACTCCTCTATCAGCAGAAAGGAAGTAAGTTTCTGGTGGGAAATGGTAGGTAGATGTGATTCACATGTGATGTAGCTGGCATTTATTTTTGTCTGCTCGGCATTGTCTGCCCGGTTTCCCTGGTGGTGCCCACTCCATTTTAGATAACTGGGCCGAATGTCATGTGCATCTGGTCACTAAGGAGGGGCTAAGATTACTCAGAAAAATCCAGAGAAAGCCAAGGCAAGACTCTGAGGAATCCTTGCATTTGAAAGATACACAAGAGAAAATGCTGATGGTACCAGGCTGTAATCCTCACCCTTGGGAAAGGGAGGCAAAGCTGGATTGTACAGTGAGGCTTTGACCAAATAAATAAATAAATAAATAAAAATTAAATGAAAGAAAAAAGGGAGGGAGGGAGGGAGGGAGGGAGGAAAGAGAAAAAGGGAGGAAGGAGAGGGTGAAAAGAGGGGGGAGGAGGAAGGAAAATGCAGGATTAACTGTGAGTGGAGAAGGGGGCATTGTGTTAGGAACAGGAAGTTTATGGTTAGTCCTGTGAGAAATGTGTCAGTGCAGCCATGGGGAAGACTTCCAAAATGAGCGAGAGGTGAGGAAGAAGCACCAGCCCTGTGGATCAACTCTGCAGCTTCGGAGCCGAGGGGAGAAGGGAAAGCAGCCGGAGGGGCCTCTGGCTGTGTTCATTTGTTTAGTAAGATCTGCATGAACGAGTTCACAGACTGGGGCGGGGTGGGGGTGGGGGCGCGGGGGTGTGTGTGTGTAGAGATAACCGGCAATACAAGAGGAAGTGGAGACTAAACAAAGGACAACACAGGGGTGGCTTCCTTAGAGGAGATATGAAGATTCTAGAGCAGTGGTTCTCAACCTGTGGCTTGTGACCCCTTGAGGGGTTGAACAACCCTTTTCACAGTAGTTGCCTAAGACCATCAGAAAACAGGTATTTACATTCCAATTCATAACAGTAGCAAAATTACAGTTACGAAGTAGCAACAAAAAGAATTTTATGGTTGGGGAATCACCACAACAAGGGGAACTATGTTAAAAGGCCGCAGTGTTAGGAGGGTTGAGGACCACTGTTTCAGAAGGAGGACACCATGACACAGAAAAAAGGGAAGGCGAGGTGAACTGATGTGGGGATTTGTAAGACATGCAAGTACATGGGGGAGCAGCCTTTGAAAAGTGTGTTCCTTCATGAATTCAGATACAAAGTGTGTCCTCTGAGAAACAGTTGAGGTGGGTTTATATAGAAGTAGACCTCTGTTGTTCCCTGCCAATATTCATCTACTTATTTCTGGGCCTTTCTTTAGCTGGTCAAGCCCAGGAGTAGAGAGTGTAGAAATGCCAAGTCCAACAGAAACCCAGACAAATGGCTAACTATGGTGTCCATTAGCATACCAAAGAGCATGCTGGCTTCCAGGCTCTCTCAACATTACAAATACCTATTACAAAGTCCATGCTGGCATTCTGGAGCTTCTCAGCTCTTCTCACCCCACCTCAACCCTAAACTTCTCCAGCTTACAGGCATCCTTTCCCCCAGCTTCTCATTCCTGTAAGCCCTGCCATTTCAGCCATGCTATCTCTTAGCTCACTCTTGGCTGTTGGTCCTCTTGGCTCTGTCTCCTCTTTACCGTCTCTGATGGGTGATGTCGTTCTGTATGCTGTGAATATGTATTGCTCTGATTGGTTGATAAATAAAGCTGTTTGACCAATGGTGAGGCAGAATAAGATTAGGCAGGATATTCTAACTAGAGAGGAGGAAAGAGAACGGGAGAACAGAGAAGACACTGCCGGCCACTGCCATGAGAAGCAAGATGTAAAGATGCCAGTAAGCCACATGGCAAAGTATAGATTTATAGAAATGGGTTAATTTAAGATGTAAAAGCTAGCTAGTGAAATGCCTGAGCTATTATGCTATAGAGTTTGTAATTAATATAAGCCTCTGTGTGTTCATTGGGTCTGAGTGACCATGGGATGCGGGAGCTGGGCAAGACCAGGAAATCGTCCAGTTACACTGTCTATGTTCCTCTCTTGCTTTCCTCTCATGACCCAGTCCATTCTACTGGCCATGTTTAGTCTACTACTTTGCACTGGAATGCCCCTGGCTGTACTCTCCCTCACATCTACAATAAAAACCTTCTCTTCAACCATCCCTCAGAGTAGTCATGTGCTCACTTTATAGATCTGGTGCTGAAACCCACATTATACAAGAGATCCATCCACAGATGGGAATGCTAGGTCATAAGGTATAGATAGCAAAGGGTCTAAAAGTTATGAACAGAGGCAAGAAAGGTATGGGATACCATTCCACGGTATGCGGATGACAGGGAAATTAGTGAGTCCTGCACACAGGTGATAGGTTGGGAAAGAAAAATGTCCAATGACAGGAGTTTCAGATTCAGATACCTGTGTGAGGACCTGAGAAGTAATAAGATCAAGGGAACCATGTCACATAGCAGGGCGTTAGATCTGTAGGAAACTCAATGAGGAATGCCTGCTGGTGCTCAGGGCCATGGCACACAGAGGTCCTGAGTGTGACACCTAGATCTGGGGAGAGGAGTTTGTGAACAGGACTCATAGCGTGCCTCTTTCCAGCTCCCCATCTGTGATCTGTAATATTGTTAAATGGTGACACCATCTCCAAGGTAGGGTCTCTTGAGGCATCTCTATGGATTGCCAATCTCAGCCCAGGGAACAGTTTTACTAGTTTAACTTTTAAGGGGATGGTAGTGTCAGGGATTCAACTCAGGGCCCTCACATGGGCTAAGCAGTCACTCCATTTTCTAAGTTACATTCCCTAAATCTTATTTTACTTTTTCTTTGAGACTAATTTGCCCAGACTGACCTTTAACTCACTGTATAGCCCAGGCAGGCCTTGCATTTACAATTTCCCTGGCTCAACCTCCTGAGCAGCTCTTATTTTAGGCCTAAGCCACCATCCTGGCCTAGTTTAACATTTTGACCATAACTGTATTTGAAGCTCATCGGAGACAGCCCACGGTCACTGTTCTCTACCATAAACTGGCATTACTTCCAGCTTTTCTATCTCACCTTCCTTTCCCAAGCAACCATGTTCAGACCAGGCTATTCAACTTTTTCTTGTATGAATCACTTGTTGACCCAAATTTTAGGTTCATATATCTTATTTCCATTCCTCTCAAGGCTATGACTGCAAAGAACAGAATTAGTACTTAATTATATCCAACTGCTTAACTTAGTAAATAAATGAATGAATATTTGACAAGTTCTAGCTGTGTTAGGGGAGCCATACATGAATGTAGATGGCTCTTAAAAAACAGAAGTCTAATTCATTTGCCTCATGGGGTGTGGGAGGGAGGGCAATATATGTATGTGTTTGTGTGCACGTGCATAAAGAAGCCAGAGATCAATGTAGTGTATCGTCTCCTCACATTTTGGGACAGAATTTCTCACTTGCAGTTCTGTCCAGACTGTCATGGGATCCTTCAGTGTCTGAACTCTCATACTGGAGCTACCGATGTGGCCACTGTGACTAGTTTTACATGGGTTATGAGGTTTCAAACTCAGGGCCTCTTGTTTGTGTGGCAAGCACCTCACTGACTGAACTGTCTCCACAGCCCCTCCTGCACTGTAAGTGTGTGGAAACCGAGGGTCAGGAGGCTGGTTTAGCTCCTACAGAGTCATACAGCTAGCTCGAGCACCTTTCAGAAGCCCAAGAGTGGCCATGAGGTTTAGGTTGTGTCCCATCCCCAAACTTAGTGTCCAGCTCTTGTTAGAGATAATTTTGTCGGATCTAGAGCAAAAGATCAATGTACTTTTCACCCTCAAGTTGTCATTCAAATAAAAAATATTAAAATCAAGTTAAAAATTATTATAGAAGCTAGAAAGATGGCTCATTCTGATAAGAACTGTAGCTAGAGTTTCCTGCCTGGCCCACGGTCAGGACAAATCTCTCTCACCTGCCAGTACCACACCCGCTCAGACCCAACCAAGTAAACACACAGAGACTTATATTACTTATAAACTGTATGGCCATGGCAGGCTTCTTGCTAGCTGTTCTTCTATCTTAAATTAACCCATTTCTATTCATCTATAAGTTGCCACATGGCTTGTGGCTTACTGGTATCTTAACATGTTGCTTCTCGTCACAGCAGCTGGCAGCATCTCTCTGCCTCAGCCTTCCACTTCCCCGAATTCTCCTTTCTGTTTGTTTTGCCTATACTTCCTGCCTGGCTACTAGCCAATCAATGTTTTATTTATACAGAGCGATGCAGAGGACCTTCTCTTCCTAGCCCACATGGCTGCTTACAGCAGTTGGTAGCTCCAGTTCCAGGGGATCTGGCACCTTCTTTTGGCACATACATACACCCAGGCAAAAACCTCATACACATAAAATAAAAGTAAATAATCATTTTAAAAAATTATGATACCAGTCAGTTGGTTCAGGGGTTCACAACCTGTAGGTCATGACTCCCTTGGGGTCACATATCAGATATCCTGCATGTCAGATATTTATATTATGGTTCATAATTGCAGTAAAATTACAGTTATGAAGCAACAACGAAATAATTTTATGGTTCGGGGGTCACCACAACATGAGGAACTGTCATAAAGGGTCCAAGCACTAGGAAGGTTGAGAACCACTGGGTTAGATCTCTTTGTTTTGTTTTCATTTCCCTGAGATTGGTCAATGGACAAAAACTCCATTACAGGCTCCTTTCTATCTCTGGGAAAACACAGTACTTACTTCTCCAGAAAGTCCACACAGGCTTTCTGCCCATAGATCTGTGCGATCCTCTTGGGTGTATCTCCAAAGAAGTCAGCAGCATCAATGGCAGCATGCAGTGCGTGGAGAATTTTGAGTACATTCAGATGGCCTGACTCAGCTGCAAAGTGAGCTGCGGTCCAGCCCACATCAGTCACCAAGCAGGGTCTGGCTCCATATTGTATCAGGAGATGTATCACTTCCATTTGCCCTTAGATATACCACGGATAAACAAACATGGAGTTAAGATACAAATGTCCTCAGTGGCCTGAGGCCACAAGCAGCCTAGACAGTACCAATGCAGGAGGAAACTGGCCTTCAGGGTACCTCTGCCTTGTTATCATCATTCTTCTTCCTGGGAGGCAGTTCCCCATCCTCCTTCCATGGAGACCTGAGCCCTCTAAGAACTTCCTGCATTCTTTCTAGAACAGTCCTCCTTTCTGTGTACTGTCCCAGGCCTGACTCCAGTCCTTCCCATCTACACACTGGCAAGCCTCGCTGCTTCTGCAGCCGCAATATATTCCTTGCTTATTTATTTTAATTATTTATTTTGTACAACTTGGGGTTGAAGCTAGGGCCCCACATGTCCTATGCAAGTTCTCTACCACTGAGTTACAGTCCTTAGAACTCTTCTTACTTTTTATTTTGAGAGAGAGTCTAGTTAAGTTGCCAAGACTGGCCTTGAACTTATTCTGTACCCCAAACAGATCTTGAATGCTCTGCTCCATTCATAAACAGCCAAAAATGTGAAACAACCTAGCTGTCCCTCAACAGAAGAATAGATAAAGGAAACAGGGTCCATTTACACAATGGAATATTACTCAGCTGTTAAAAATGGCATGATGAAATTTTCAGGGAAATGGATAGAACTAAAATAAAATTGTTTTGAGTGAGGTCATCCAGACTCACAAAGATGAATATGGCATTTACTTATATGTGGGTATCAGCTATGAAGTTAATGATAACTGAGCTACAATCTATAGAACCACAGAGGTTAGATATAGAGTAAGGGACAAGAGGGAACATATAGATTTCCTTAGGAAAGGTAAGTAGAATAGACAGTTATGGATGGATGTGGGGGGCTAGAATGGAAGGATCAAGTGGGAAGGGGATTGTGGGAGGAATACAGAGAGAGACAGCAGAAATTAAGGGACATTTAAAAGGTAGTATGGTGTCTTAGTTTGGTCTTGGTTGCTGTGAAGAGACATCATGACCACAGCAACTCTTCTAAAGGAAAAGATTTAATTGAGGCTGGCTTACAGTTCACAGGTTTAGCACATTATTGTCATAGTGGGAAATGTAATAGCATACAGACAGACATGGTGCTAGAGAGGTAGCTGAGAGCTCTACATCTGGATTGGATCAGCAGGCAGCAGGCAATGACTGAGCTACTAGGCCTGGCTTGAACTTCTGAGACCTTAAAGCCCACCCTCAGTAATGCACTTCCTCCAACAAAACTATACCTATTGCAGCAAGGCCACAACTCCGAATAGTGTCACTCCCATGAGCCTATGGGGCCATTTTCATTTAAACTATCACATATGGAAACCTAATGTAATAGAAGCTTTCTAAAATATATACATCGATGAAGGTGATCTAAATGAAATTGCCAAATAATGGAGGGGTGTGTGTCATCATTCCAATTTGCCATCTCTTGTCACCAAACAAAGCTTCCAGTACCTGTATTGGGTTAATCTAATTGAGTTGTTGGTCAAAGGGGCACTACAGGAATCCCCAAACAACTCCAGCTGTTACCAAGACTGTAGGTTGCTCTCCACAAACTGCCGGCAAGGCCCCATTGCTAAAGACAACACCTATACAACTCATTAATGATGGAGATGTTGAGCCAGTGCCTACACAGAGCCTTCACCCTATGTTCCAGCATCTTTGGTATGGCAAGGTACTCTTCACGCTCTCAAAAAAGACATGAACACCAAGCCAGCCACAAATTCTGTATCTACAGTGGTATCCTATCTGAAAGATATGATAAGGCAATGGTGGCACAAAGCTTATGGGAGTCACCAACCCATACCTGATTCAACTTAAAGCCCACTCTGTGAGATGGAACCCTTACCAGACAGTGTTGTGGAATATTATTTCATGATGTGTTACATTTATTCATGCTGTGGAACATTTTTTTAATGATTCAAAGATATGTTGCTTTCTTTTATGTTGCATTTGTTTAACTTTGTGAAGGTGTGCTGCTTTGCCTGTCTAAAATACCTGACTGGTCTAATAAAGAGCTGAACAGTCAATCGTAAGGCAGGAGAAAGGACAAGCAGAGCTGGCAGGAAGAGAGAATATATAGAAGGAGAAATCTGGGAAGGGAATCAAGGAATAAGAAAAGGAGAGAGGACACTAGGGGCCAGCTACCCAGCTACACAGCAATCCATGGAGTAAGAAGTAAAGAAAGGTATATAGGAATAGAGAAAGATTAAAAACACAGAGGCAAAAGGTAGATAGGATAATTTAAGTTAAGGAAAGCTGGCTAGAAACAAGCCAAGCTAAGGCCAGGCATTTGTAAGTAAAAATAATCCAGCTGGGTGGTGGTGGTGCACGCCTTTAATCCCAGCACTCGGGAGGCAGAGACAGGAGGATCTTTGTGAGTTTGAGGCCAGCCTGGTCTACAGAGCGAGATCCAGGAAAGGCGCAAAGCTACACAGAGAAACCCTGTCTCGAAAAACCAAAAAAAAAAAAAAAAAAAAGAATAATCGTGTGTGTGTGTGTGTGTGTGTGTGTGTGTGTGTGTGTGTGTGTGTGTGATTTATTTGGGAGCTGGGTGTCAGGCCCCTAAAAGAGGAAAGAGCAAAAACAACTAACAACACAGTGGTTGGGTGACCAAGAAGCTGAGACTAGTTAGCCCAGGGACCTAGGGTAAAAGGTAACAACTGTCACTTATATTTGCTGGGAGAGAGAAAAATCTGTTTTCTTCAAAAGAGTGACACCGAGGATATCAACCACCCTAGGACAGGCCTCGTGTTCAGGAGTAGAGTATCTTGTGTATGTGTGCTTTTATTGGCTATAATTTGGTATTCTTGTTTTTTTCTTTTTAGGTGTGGTTTTACTTGTTTACTTGGTTTGGGGGGGTATTGTTGTTGTGTTGGCTTTGTTTGTTGTTTGTTTTTCAATACAGGGTTTCTCTGTGTAACCCTGGATGTCCTGGAACTAGCTCTGTAGACCAGGCTGGCCTTGAACTCAGAGATCCATTTGCCTCTGCCTCCTGAGTGCTGGGATTAAAGGAGGGAGCATGGAGAGGATCTAGAAGGACTTGGGAGAGAGGAATAATATTATCAAAATATACTTAAATAACAAAAATATAATAAAACATCAAAAATACATAAACTAAATTTTTAGAATAAAAAAATTTTAAAACTTGTGTTGATGAGATAGCTCATCATTCAAGCCTGGTGCCATGAACTAGAGCTTTTTCTTTTTTGGTTTTTCAAGACAGGGTTTCTCTGTGTAGTTTTGGTGCCTGTCCTGGATCTCACTCTGTAGACCAGGCTGGCCTTGAACTCATAGAGATCTGCCGGGCTCTGCCTCCCGAGTGCTGGGATTAAAGGTGTGTGCCACCACCATCCAGCCTGAGCCAGAGCTTAAAGTAAAACAGAACCAACTCCTGAAAGTTGTCCTCTGACTTCCACTGTACACCATGGCATACACACACACACACACACACACCTACACAAACAATCATGTACAAACACACACTAGCAAAACTAATTACAATCAGTAAACTGAGCACCCTTAGAATACAGCTGACACAGTTTAAGAGCACAGGCGTTCTAATCGGACAGATGTGCGTTCGTTCTCCAATAAGTAATACCTTGGGTACGAAACAAATGCTCAATGCCCTCATTTGCAAATTAGGGCTGCACCATTGGTCTCACCAAATCCGTGAGGAGTATGAATAAACTCCCAGACACGAAGCACCCAGCACAATATCCAGCACACAGCAAGTGTTCCCTGAGTGGTCATCTGATACAGTTACTAATGCTCCCTACACAGATTTCTGCAGAAATATCCCAACCAAGGTTTTTGCAGCTAGTTTTACTTTCTGCCTAGTCCCTCTCCCCACAAGAGAGAAGACAAATAATTGACAAGCAAAGTTGTCTCTAGTACTCTTTTCCCTAATGTCATTTGGTGGTGTTTATTGCTAGAGACTTTTAAAAAAGTTTAATTTGTGTGTGTGTGTGTGTGTGTGTGTGTGTGTGTGTGTGCGCGCGCGCGCGTGCATGCACATGTCTGTAGGTGCCCCACAGGCAGAAGGTGTTGGTTCTCCTGCAGTTGGAGTTAGAGGTGGGTGTGGGTGCTGGGACAAAAACTTGGTCCTTATATGAGCAGTGAGCGTTCCTAACTGCTGCTGAGCCATCTATCCAGCCCCAGTTTCCAGAGACTTTGACTGAGTTTTCTCACTAACTTCCGGTCGCATAAATGGGATGTGCTGGGAGGGGGCGAGAATTCATCTTCATGATGCGCCATTCATGAAGTCATGACGACCGAGGACTAATTGAGAGCATCGTTTAGAGTCTCATCGTTGTTCTCTAACTCTCCATCAAAGAACTCCAGTACAGCATTACTGCCCCCATTGTGTAGAAGAATGAGTGCCCAAAACATTAAATAACACGGCCCAGGGGCTGTCACTAGTAAGGGTCAATGCCAGGTGAAATGGTCCATGGAGCATTAACGAAATGTCCATCCCACTCTGACACAGACTGACGCCCTCGTGAAGGTGGCCGGGAGGAAGGGGTCTACGGCGCCATTGTCTACTCACCTCTGATTGCAGCCCAGTGGAGAGGCGTCCGGTCATTCCAGTCCACGTCCTTGTAGTTTGGGTCACAGAGACCTTTCTTCAGAATCTTCTTCACTGAATTGCAGTCCCCTGCTGCTACAGCCTGGTGGAGCTTCGTCATGTCTGATATTTTGGACAGTTCTATGACAGAATCTGCCCGAGATACAGGCCATTTAGGAAATTCCATACAATCCTTCACCCCTAGCAAGGGCTCCCTAGGTTTCTGCATCAGTGACTTGCTTTCCTGTCATGTGGATTTGCATCTAAATTGTGTGTGTGTGTGTGTGTGTGTGTGTGTGTGTGTGTGTGTGTGTGTGTGTGTGTGTTTTCTGCTGTATGGATGCCTAACTCAGCAACTGTGGATAGCATTCACCATTCTGCAAACCCCAAACTACTGATGGCCTCCACTGTACCCAGAATTATCTCTAAAGTAATAGACTGGCACTTTACAGTGTCACCTCCACCCATCTCCCAGTGTGACTTTTCTGCTCCTACTTCAGGGTTCTGTTAGTTTTATGCTACCCTGAGTTGGTTGTGGAGTTCTGCATCTTGTCTTTCTAGTATAGAAGCATCCAGAGATGCTGTGGGGACAGCGACAATCTGCATGAACAGTTTGGACTGGATGACTGGATCTGGCATAAGGGATCCATGGAAATTAAAAGCTGTTGCCACACCACATGAGGAGTACAGCTCACCAACACACAACTAAAACAGCTAAAAATTGTTATTCATGTATGCCACGAGGTGTCTGGGGGAGATGATGCACTGTCAGTAACGTGGCTTTTTTCTCAAGCTTGAAGACCTAAGTTCAGATCCCTAGAACCCCCACACAAAGCTGGGCATGGTGGTTCATGGTTGTGATCCCAGCATGGGAAATAGAAATAGGCAATCCTGAGGTTCCCTTGCCAGGCGGTCTGACCTGCTTGGTGATGTTCCGGGCCAGTGAGAGACCCTATCTCAAACAAAAGATGGGAGACTGTGAGAACCAACACCCAAAGTTGTTCTCTGAACTCTACACACACATGCACACCTCCACATAAACAGCTTTCCTCCCACACACTCATGCACATGCACATGCACACATACACAAAATACTGTGCCATGGATCACCAGTGCACATACTGTAATCTATAAACCCTTACGCGTCCCTGATTTTTAGTTTAGGGGACTTAGGAAATGAAAACTGTTTTCATTGTCGGATTAAAATGTCAACAGGCTCATTTACTCTGTTGTCACTTATCCTGTGGTTTAAAGACAATGGTAGAGAAAACTGCTGATGCCTGAACACACAAAAAAAGATGCCATCGGCAAACTGCTGTATGCACCACACTTACAGGAGCATGTTACAATCCAAGTACAATTTGGAGTGCATTTATTGAATCCTTTACCCCTGTGTATACGGCTTAGCAAATGTGATTGTACGATGAAATGTGTCAACCTGAGGGAATCTCCACCACCCATGGACCAGTCTCTCCATATGACAAGCACAGGGTGTTGCAAGATGGAGCACATGTAAAGAGAGCCATTGGAGGTAGGTCGCTGGGTTCTAATGGACTATAGCAGGAACATGCACATCATTTCAGATGCTACATGGCACTACATCTTTGAGACATCACCACTTGTGAGGTTCTGATGTGGATCCAGAGAAGAAAACCCATGATTATCCAAAAAGGCTACAATTACTTTTCCCTGTCCAACTTTACAAATGCCTGAAATCACCGTTTCTTTATATACATCCATCAAAACATTACAGTGAATGCCAAAGTTGCTATAAAGATCGAGCTGACCCCAGTTACGTTAGCTGGTAAAGGGATTCTGGGAACAGAGAGTAAGCCAACATCATTCTTCACATTTTTTTGTTGTTGTTGTGGAAAACGTGATTACTTTTCATGAAAATATTTCTTATTGTGCTGTTAACTTTCTTTAATTCTATAAGAAATTTAATTCATGAAACTACTTTAACATGTTTCTAAATATACCATTCTTGTCAACTTGACACACAGGGAAGGAAGCTCAACTGAGGAATTGGCCTTCATCAAATTTGCTCTCAGATGTTGGAGGGCTCAGTCCACTGTGGGCAATGTCACCCCTGGACAAATGGTCTTGGGTTGTATAAGAAAGCAAGCAAGCTAATAAACATTCCTATATGATCTTTGCTTCAGTTCCTATCTCCAGGTTCCTGCCTTGAGTTCCTGCCCTGATCTTCCTTGGTGACGGACTATACCAGGTAAACTGCAACTTCCTCCCACAAGTTGTTTGGGTCAATGTTTTTTATCACAAGACAAGCCTAACTAGGACTCTTATGGAATGGGTTTATTTGAATTCCCATCGATGAATCTATCCCACTTTAAGATATTCTGTTTGAGGGCTGGAGAAATGAATCAATGGTTAAGAGCACATGCCGTTCCTCCAGGGGACCAGAGTTCTACTCCCAGGCAGCTCACAACCACCTATAATTTCAGCTCTAGGGGATCAAAGGTCTCTAACATTTGGTTCTAAAACACACACACCCCTCTAAAATGGGAGCTAGTTTTTAACTTTGTATGCCTGGTAATATCAATAGATACAATCTAAATAAATGAAAGCCCTTTGGGTGATGTTTAAAAGATTCTGAGCTCTAAAGTCTTGAGAAATGCTGATGTGAACACATGAGGACTAAAGGCAGGAAACTGGAGTGGGCAGTTGCTTGAACTTGTGCCCACTGGGGATGCCCTAGATCTCAAGATTCAAGCTGAGAACTGGAGAGCCAGAGTCTACCTTCCAAACTATCATCACGAGCAGCTCCAGAGTTTGTTAGAAATGCAAATTATTGGGCTCGATATCTACCTACTGAACCTGAAACTCTGGGGCAGGGACCAAGGATCCTGGCCCGGCATCTGATGCATAATCAAATGTGAGAACAACCCTAGAGCCCGAGGATCAGAGAAGTAAACGTAATTCAAATGCAGTGTCAAGGGACGGGAAAAAGAGCCAGTCACTAAGACTGGGAAGTAAACAGAGCTGTCCTGTCAGAGCTCTAGGTTGGATCCTAAAGAGCTGAATAACGGTTGTTTTCGTGGCTGACAGTGGAGGATCCTGGGACTAGGAGCTCACACTGCACAGGGTACGAGCTTCCAATATCAACGTGTAGACCAGGGCTCACCAATCTTTTTCTATAAAGGATCAGACAGTAAGTCACTTTTACATGGAGGGACCAAGCAGAGGCTACTAAATAGGAACTTAAAAGCTGCTTCTATAACAATGGGAATTCCTGTTCCACCATTTTTTCTATGTGCCTCGGGTGAATGTGCCGTCTACTTGGTGTCCAGCACCCACCAGCTGTAGGCATTCTCAGGAAAAAGAAGACAGGCATGAGGAGGGAACAGATGGTCAGTGAGAAGGTCAGGTGCCTCTCAGCCCCAGGGCTGAAAATCCTCTGGAGACCTCATTCCTCCCTGGGTTGGCAATCTCAACAGCTAGCCAGTGTTGAACAACCTGCACTCAGATCATTGATGGGCTATGTAAGGACCTGATGTTAAAATCCAGCTGTTGCTGCTCAGGCCACAATACTTTTCAGACGCACCTTTCACAGATAGCTCCAGGCTTCCTACAGAGACGCTTGCGTCTGTGAGTCCCTAGCTAACATAGTTTCAGATGTCTGGATTTCTCATCTGGGTCAGTGAGTTCATGTCAAAAGTGGACACACATCCTGCTCCTCAGCCCTTCTTTGCCCCCTGCCTACGACTAAGAGAGCCCGGCTACTGGCTTGTGTGTGAAACCTCCTCCATCCTCAGAACAGTGTAAGAAAAGGCCCCTTCTTCTGCCACAGGGGCTCTGATTCTTCTTCAGAGACCCTGCCATGCTGTCTGTCTCCTGCTGGGGCCCGATCTCAGACGACGGCCATGTTTTTACTACCTGTCTGTCTTCCGTGGCAATAATAATCCTCTAAAAATCACTCATCATCAATACAACTTGGCGTCCTCTTAAACCCCATCGAAGACCTTTAAGACTGTATCAGAGTTTAGTGTCAGGTCCAATGGGTACTGCTCTGTTTTTCCCCAAAAGGGCCAGTCTACTGATTTGGTCCAAAATCAAGTCTAGGCTCAGCCTCCCCCCCCCCACCCCCACCCCACCCCCCCGCCCCGAAGAATTTCTGGTGGTTGGATAAAAGCCAGCATTCCTCAGGGACTTGAGAAACTGGTTCCCATCTGCCAAAAGGAGTCATCTCCCTTGCCTCTGGCAGGGGGGACGTATGGCTATCCATTGACATGTCCCTGTGGTTGCATATGGAAGCCCATGGTGGCCTTCAACCTCTACTCACGTAAGCTTCTTATACATCTCAAAGCCCAGCTAGTTCCCTTGCCTTTCTCACCTCTCTCCTAAGGCTGCTCCAGACACAGACACACATGCAAGCACTCACAACCCCCTACACACACACACACACACACACACACACACACACACACACACGCACGCGCGTGCACACAGACACACGCACAGACACACACACGCACAGACACACACGCTCACACGCGCGCACACACAGACACAGACACACACGCACAGACACACACACACACACACGCACAGACACACACGCTCACACGCGCACACACAGACACACACGCACACGCGCACATACACAGACACACATGCGCGCACGTGCACACAGACACACACGCACACAGACACACATGCACACAGGCACACACGCACACGCGCGCACACATGCACACACGCACGCGCACACACACATACACACACACACACACACACACACGCGCGCGCGCGCGCGCGCGCGCGCACACTGTATAACACAGGGTTTTTCACCCCACCCTGCTCCTCTCGCTAGTCTCTCACTCGCTATTCTCTGCCATCCCTGTCTCCCGAGCCTGGGCCATGCCTAGTCTGCTTGTTTCTCTCTCTTTTCTGGACTCTCTCTCTCCCAGATGCTTCTGAATGTTTTCTCCCTCTTGGCCCCCAGTCATGGAGTGGCCAATCACGGGTTTCTTTACTGTGCCCCTCGCAAACATTTAGGATCTTTCAACACTGTGATCAGAAGGACCTGAGGAGGGGGGGCAAGCATAGTGGGGGCTGGGCAAGCAGGTGACTGGGATGAAAAGGTCAACGAGGGTGGCGATGTGAAGGCTCACCCTGCAAGCCTCCTTGAGCCAACCTAGGAAGGCTGGGAATCTTAGATGACTATAAGCCTTCAAAACAGGAACGGGATTTGGCCTAGAGGTCACAGATTGCCAACTTCTGTCTGCACAGATCGATTAGGGAAATTGTTTGTGTTTCTGGCTGGGTAGGTAGTAGATAAGGCCTTAAATTCTGCAATTGTAATGAGCTCCCACGGCAGGCTTAACCACTCACCAGACTGGATAGCAGCTTCTCTCTGAGTGGAAAGCAGGGAGCAGAGGGCAGGGAGCAAGACTGGACACTTGCGGGACACAGCAAGAAGGGGATGGTGGTTCTCATTAGAGGGGATAGATACATAGTATCACCAGTGGAATGTTGGGAACAAGGACCCTTGACCTTGACCCAAGCAAATCAGAGTCTCTAGTTATGCAAGACAAAGGTTGAGTGTGTGACAAGAGAAAGGTGTTCTGCATGTGCTTCGTGGAGTAACAGAGAAGATGGTACACACAGCATTTCACCTTTTTTGGCATGTGTGGGGATGCATGCATGCATGTGCGTAGATACATATGGGGTGAGGGTGTGCAAGCATGTGTATGAGAGGACATGAGGAGGTCAGAGGTTGAGCGTCTTCTCCCACCTTATATATTGAGGAAATATGTTTCCCTTGAAGCCGTAGCCCAGTGATTCAGCTACCTGGCCAGCTTTCCCTGGGATCTCCCGTCTCTGCCTCCTGAGAACTGGGATGGGCCATTAGACTCACACCTAGCACTTACATGGGTGTCAAGATTCAAACTCTGGTCCTCAGCTTATACATCAAGCATCTTGCCTGCCCCGATCTTTCCCGAGCCCTCGCGTCTCACTTTTTAAATTGGACTCACTGGGGCCAGGGACGGTGGCTCACTTGGTGAAGGGCTTGCTCCACAAGCAGGAGGACCAGAGTTCAGATCCCCAGAACCCATGTCCAAGGATGCCTGCCGCAGCTGGTGACTGTGATCTCAAAGCTGGGGGACTGGAGTCGGGCAGATCTCTGGAGATCACTGGCCAGCCAATTTAGCAGAATAAATGACTAGAAGTTCAGTGAGAGGCCCGGTCTCTCACGAATTCTGTGGAGAACAGCTGAAGAAGACACCCAGAGTTGATGTATGCTTCCTATGCTTCCACACGTATGTACACACACACACACACACACACACACACACACACACACACACACACACACATGCACACGTACAAAATAAACTCAAATTTAAAAATAAATATTTAACAGACAACCCTTACCTTACCCTAGAGGATTTGATCAACAATAAACAAATATTCATAGATCTCATCTTCAGGTGTTACTAAGCAGAAAACCATTTTTACAGCCAGTGTGCAAAAGCCCTTGCGCTTGACTTGACTTCTACACAAGCCTCTAGGCTTTAACCATCCCCATCTGCTCCACATCTGAGGCCACACCAAAGAGCTTGCACAACATGTGGACAAGTAAGCCAGAAGTTTGAATGGGCGGCAATATTTTATTTCCAGACAATTGAAGAGCGAATGCCCCAGCCCCCAGAAAAATCATATAGAAATGCAAAAAGAAAAAGAAGAAGAAACAAGCAAGCAGAAACCCAAACAGGCAAAACCATCTCAAAAGGGATAGGGTGAGAGGCCCCGACATCCTGACTTCAGGACTCATGGCAGGCAGTTCAGTGGGGGAGGAGGAGGCTTTTAACAAATGCTACTGAGAGAACTAGATGGCCATAGGTAATTTTCCTTGTTCTGCCTTGACGGCTTCAGTCTTGCATTTGTATCTGTGATCAATTGTGAACATATTTCATTTATCTGTACATTTTATATACCCGTGTATAAACAACTGTGAAAAGCAAGGAACATGAGCACAGGACTTTTGAGAGGGCCAGGCAAATACCATGACAGCCTGCCCTAATAACTCAGATAAAAACTAGGCCTCAGTCCCTGCTCTTGAAACTGGAAAGAATGTTTCTGAAGAAGCTAAGAACAAAGGGCAATTAATCATTGGTGCCCCTGACAACAGGGACAAGGGAGATAGGGAGTAGCAAGCCTGGACATTTGAGCCAGTCCTCATAGTCAGCAAGCTCAAGGTAATAACAAAATAAGGCCTGGGACTTGTCCAGGCCTGCCCCTAAATGGAAAACTGTAGTCCTGACCAGCCCCTGACTAGCCCTGGCCAATTAGAATGTACTAATATGATTGCCACTTGCTTAAGCCAATTATATCTAAAATGACCTGACTGCCCTAGGAACTCCCCTTCAGCTCTGCTTAAAAGGAGTTCACACATCTCTTTCAGGGTCGTCACCATTTTGCCTTTGTATGGAATGGCCGGGCCCAGAATGCTGGAAGCTTTCTCGAGATATAAATGCTCTTGTTGATTGCATATGTGGATGGTGGTCTTTTGTGGGACCTAACAGGGCCCTAACAGCTTTATTTCTAGACTTGCTTTCCTATCCTCTTTTGTGCTAGTATTTCCACAATCTTGATTGCTGTGCCTTCATAGTGAGTTATTAAATAGAGTATATCCATCAAAAAGAAGGAAAAATATAGCTATAAAAAATTTGGACATGAGGCTGAGTGGTGGTGGTGCACGCTCGAGAGGCAGAGGCAGGGGGATCTCTGTGAGTTCGAGGCCAGCCTGGTCTGCAGAGTGAGTTCCAGGACAGCCAGGGCTGTTACACAGAGAAACCCTGTCTCCAAAGACAAAACAAACGAACAAAAAAATTGAACATGAATGTTCATGGGGAGTCATAACGGGCAAAAGTGAAAATATTCTTGATATTAGCCAACAGATTACAAAACAAAAGTATAATACCCAGACAGCAGAATAGTATTTGACAACAGAAATGAAGCAGGATGGACAGACAGCTCAGTTGGTAGTCTTTGCGGTGCAAGTGTGAGGATCCCAGTTCAATCCCCGGTATACATGGCAGGGGAACATACTGCATTCTTTTTGCTGTTGTTGTTAGTTCTCTGAGGATTCCCCATCATGTATCCCAACCCCACTCATTTCCCAGACCTTCCATGTCCACCCTCCATCCCTGTGGGAGCACACTTCAAGCTCTACCTGGGGAGGGAGAGACAGGCAGATCTGTGTGGCTTACTGGCCAGCCAGGCAAACCTACCTGGTGAGCTACAGGCCAATGAGAGAACCTGTCTCAAAAAACAAGGTGCGTGGCTCCTGAGGAACAAGACAGAGGGTTGGCCTCCATCTGCCACACACATATTCACACATACACTCAATGAGTGAAGAGTGATAGATGTTTTTATGGAAGAATCATGAAACATGCTATGTGAACAAAGTCAGACAGAGAACACCACGTATTACCTGCTTCCATGTGCATGACAGAGGCACAGAGCCGGCAAATCTCTGAAGTCAAATGTAGACCAATAGTTGTCTAGGACCAGTTGGGGGTAGGTGTGAGCCCTGAGTGCTGGCAAAGTACAGGGCTTCATTTGGGGGTGATGAACTCCTTGAAAATCAGACTGTGGCAGCAACAGTTTCCTAACTCTAAAATTCTAAAACCCACAGAATTAGATGCTTTAAACATACCCAGTTTTATGGCATGAATTCACTAACCTGTCTATAACCACTGAAATTTAGCAAACTTCCCTTTGCATGAATCCCTATGAATTTGATCAAGTATATCTGAACTCCAATTCTTCAAGACAGATGTGCCTTGGCTTTAAAAAGTAATCAGTAGTACATTCTTGAGTTAAATATGATTTGTCTAATAAAAATAAAGAACTAAGATTAAAACACTTACTGTCTTTCCTAGGCGCTCTGTGCTGCAGGTCAACTTAGCTGGCTGGAGTGTTAGTTTGTGTGCACCATGGAAACTTGTTGCTTAGGATTCCTGCAACAAACTGACCCCAGAAAAGCCAACAATGACCCTCAGCTTCTGGGGCCTTGGAGTCTGGTAGGGCAGGCTTGCCTCTCTGCTTCCCACCCAAACTGTTCAATCATTTCATCTTCTACTTTAGTATAAGTGGGATGGTCCTCAACAGGCTCTTAAGAACATTTGATAATCAAATTGAAATTGAAAAGCAGCCGATTGCTCACAGCCCACAACATACTGTAAAGCAGACGGGCTGTTAATCAGCCAACTGGAACTTGAGAAATGTCTGCCCACCTTGGGGTACTGGGTACAGCCTGGACCCCTAACCTTCAAAACCAGCTGTGAGATCCTGAAAAAATTCCTTAACTTTGACATTTCTCTTTGCTCAACACTCAAAGGAAACATGTTTTGGTTTCTTTGTTTGTTTTCTGAGACAGAGTTTCTCTATGTATCCCCAGCTGTCCTGGAACTCACTACGTAGACCAGGCTGGCCCTGAACTCATTGCCTCTGCCTTCTGAGTGCTGGGATTAAAGGCCTGCACCACTACTGCAGTAGAAAGGAAACATTTTTACCCTTTCCCCTTCTGGCTATTAAATACAATTAGCTGAAGTAATTTATGAAACATTTGATGCAAGATAGAGGTTTAGACGATGACATTCCTGGATGCCTCCTCCTGGCCTTTCGGCCCCTCCTCCCCTCTGCTCTAACCAAACGTCTACCATGTCTATGGCACTGCTGATCTCAAGCTCCTCCCTCCCTCTGCCCTCCCTCCCTCTCACCTTCTTGCCGCTCTGTTTTCTCCTCTCTTTTCCTGTTGCTGTTCTGTATTGCAGGGGACAATCAAAGAGAGTCACTCCAAGATGTAAGCCAGGCTCTGTGGCAGCCGGGAGGAACACTTTCAAGGAACTGAACCCCGAACAGCTGTGCAAAGGCAGATTTATTGATTGTTATGAAAAAGTTGTTTTGGGGAGGTAAACAAGTTCCTCATACCAAAGCCCCTGATCTAATGTGCATGTTTTGTGAAGGAAAATATCAGACCCCTGCAACTTTAGTCCTTATTGTGTGCTGTTTGCAGTACCCAACAACGTAAGATGCTCTAGGTGTGCCCGGACCATCTTGTGACGTCATGCAAAGGCCATAAAGCTCCTTCAGAAAAACAACTCTGTAGATAACAGAAACAATCACTGTTTCTACAATGATGTCTTCAAAGTCTAAGTACTTCTAGAAAACTATTCATGCTAATGTTTACCCTCGATACAGTATAAACAACTATTCATGCTGATGTTTACCCTTGATACAGTGTAAACAACTCTTCATTCTGATGTTTACCCTCCATATAGTGTAAACAACTCTTCATTCTGATGTTTACCCTCCATACAATGATTCTACTGGGGTTCCACTACATCTTTTCTTTCCTTCTTCCCCTTTCCTTCCTTCCTTCTTTTCTTCCATTAGTCTTCCTGTTTTTCTTCTAATATATGTTGGTGGCTGTACTGGGCCCACGTTAGCCTTAATTGTTACCTTGACCCAGCCTAGAGTCATCTGAGGGGAGAAGCCTCAGCTGAGGAATTGCCTAGTTAGGCTGTCAGTGGGCATAACTGTGAGGGATTATCCTTATTATAAACGGACACAGGAAGTCCCAGCCCAGTGTGGAAGGCACCACTCCAGCAGGTGGTCCTGGGCTTTATAAAAAAAAAAATGTGGAAGAGCCAGCTAGCAGGCAGCATCCTCCACGGTTCCTGCCTTGGCTGTGAGTGAGTTTCCTGGTTGGAGGTAATACTGCATGGAGGAGCAAGCAGTCCTTCCTTCAGGTTCCTGCCCGGACTTCCTTCAACGGTGGACTGTGACCTGGAAGTGCATTTGGTCAGAGTATTTTATCACAGCAATACACAGAAAACTAGAACAGCCAGGTAGAGAACGAGGTACTCCTCATCCTGTCTAATTGAGCTTTCTCAGTCCAGAATGGGGTGGGAGTGGGGCACAGACAATAAACAAGAGAAAAATGCTTACATGTAAATTTACAACTTCTTAAATGCGATAAAGCAAGCATGCAAAGGCAGAGAAAGTGGGAGAGGATGACTGAAGAGGCGCTGGAGGGGGGAAATGAAGGCTACGCTGTTCCCAGGTACGGATTGAGGAGAAGGTTTGTAGGAGATGTGAGGGAGAAAACAGCCTGAGTCATCTGAAGAGTCCAGACTGACCTGGGCCGTGAGGTGGGGTGGGGAGCGAGAGAGGAGGAGAAGAGTGGAGAGGGGGAGCAAACAGAGTACCTGGGAACCCCCAGAGACCAAGAGACCAAGAAGGCCAGAGAGCATGCATGCAACCAAGAGCTCCAAAGGATGCACAGCCAAATGCCTGAGGTTGTATAAAGGAACCCGGAAGCCCAAGGGCTGGAGATATGGGGGCGGGATATGTCAGCCAGGATGACTCTGTAGCGAGTGCTTGTGAGTAGAGACTGAAGGAGCCTGGAGGCCAGAGTCCGCTTTGATATGTTAAATAGGCACCTCAGCCATCTGTCCTGAGTTTGAGACCCAACAGGAGTCATGATTGATTTTGGTTGTCAACTTGACCTGAGAGACACCTAGAAGAGAGGTGAAGAACTGTTACCATGTTTGCATACAAAAGGGCCTGTAACTGTGTGTCACTTCACGGGTGTGGGTGTTCACGTGGGTCTATGGAATGAAGACTCAGTGGCATCTTAAGACTGACTCTAGCCTTTCACAGCTGCAGGGGGGTCCAGCCTTGAAGGACTGAAGCACTTTCCCTTCACCTAGTGCATATTTATTTTCTCTCTATTACAGTTTAGCCACTTAATTTCCGTACCTTCCAAGCATCCTAAAAGGAGCTCCCAGAGACCAAATGTCAAGTTCAAATTACTTGATTTGTCAGGTACCTCCGTTTTCTAGGGCAATAACAGAAACAAATGGTAAGAGAAACAAAAGGTGTGGTTAAATAAAGGAAGGGCTAGGTGCTGCTCTCTGGAACCAGGCCAGGAGCTCAGCAGGAACGCACTACAAGGGCCCTAAAGGCTCCCCTGTCAAAAGGTCGATTGTCAGCAAATAAGACCTTAGAAAATGGCTGCATTATGATGGCTCCGACCTGATCAGTAGATTTCATCCATTGATGGATTCATAGTGTGTGTGTGTGTGTGTGTGTGTGTGTGTGTGTGTGTGTGTGTGTGTGTGAATGTTCCTGTGTCTCCATCTTACTGACCTTTAAGCTTACGAATTCAGCTAGCCTGGCCAGCCAGCCCAGAATCTTCTTGTTTCTGCCATGCCAAACATGCACGGTCATGACAGCTTTTTTAACACCAGTGCCAAGGATCAAACTGAGATTCTCACCCTTGTCCAGCACCTATTTTGCTGAATCATCTTCCTAGTCCTTGGATTCAGGCTTTGGTAGCGTTATTGGGAGATGGTGGGAAGGAGGATGGGCAGCCATGTGGGAAGAAGTCCATCACGAGGAATGTACCTTTCTTGAAGCCAACATCTTCTCTTGTTCTCTCTGCTTCTAGGCAGGCTGGAGGTAAGCAACTCTGCTCCACCATACTCTCTTGCCACAGCCTCTTGCCATGATGTTGGGCCTCACCAACAGCTCATGTAACAATGATGCAGCTGGCCATGGCTGAAACCTCTGAATGAGAGAGAGCCAAAGCAAACATTTCCCCCTTTACGTTGTTGTTTGCCTCAAGTATTTTGTCACAGCAATGAAAAACTGACAAACACAAGCCTACTTCTGCTGTGTCCTTGAGAGTGACTGATAGGAATTCCACCCATGCCACCATGGTCGTGCATGCCTGGCACGACACTTAGTCATCTCCACCTAGTCATTTCTGGGTCTACGTCCTCTATAACCAATGCCCCATGGCTCCGTTGTCACATAATCACAAGGACGTGACCATGTGATCTATGTGCATCTATGCAATAGCCACGTGGTCCTGTGTGCGCAGGTTCAACCTGGCTTTTATAAGTCGGGCCCCATGTTCCCCTGCCCTCTTTCTCACACTTGTCCTTCCTCAGGCATGATCACATCTGTCCCTTTCTCCTTGTCTTGATAATACTCTTGTTAGGGGGTTCTGTTGTGTTTCATGACTTTTCCTTGGGGGTAAGAGCGCTGCTAAAAACCATCAGTGATTCCCAGAACACGTGGGTCAGTCAGCAAAACGAAAGCCTAAGACCGTCACTGAGTACAGAATCACCAAACAGACTAGAGGCCTGGAGGGAAGCTCAAGTTCATGCAGCTGTCAACCCCTTCCTGAGCACATGCATTGTTTTGTGACCGCCACAGCTCAAGGGCATCCGTCTCCAGATTCACCAGCATTTGCAGGCAGATGAGCACTGATAACTCCCCAGGGGTTTCCAAGTCTTCATCCTCCAATCAGGACTGCACGGTGGCCCGCCTTGTGCTGAAGCTTCCAGAATCTTGGACTGAACATACTGATTTCCCCAACATTCCAGCTGACAGGTAGCCATTGTAGAACTCTTGTGTCCCTAACCGCAGAAGCCAGTTGATTAAACCCCTCCTTATGCATTTATTGATCCTGATCCTCTGCAGAACCTTGATTAATAGTGGAGGTGAGACTTGGCAAATCCAGAGAACTCAAGGAGCTGAGGAGCTGGAGAGGAGGCCCACACAGAGGGGCATAGCTTGGCTTGTGTGAAAAATAAAAAAGGGGAGGATGTTGGTTCTGGAGTGTGGAGTGGGTAGAGGTGAGTTTAGTGGAGGTAAGTGCTAGACTGTTCAGTGTGTCTGGGACCTAACCAGGAATTTGGATTTTCCCCCCTATTACAAAGAGCAGCCATGGAAATGTTTCTTTTCTTTCCTTTTCTTTTCTTCTTTCCTTCCTTCCTTCCTTCCTTCCTTCCTTCCTTCCTTCCTTCCTTCCTTCTTTCCTTCCTTCCTTTCTTCCTTTTCCTCTTCCTCCTCTTCCTCCTCCTCTTCTTTTTTTTTTTTCAAGACAGGGTTTCTCTGTGTAGCCTTGGCTATCCTGGAACTTGCTATGTAGACCAGGCTAGCCTCAGATCTCACAGAGTTTCACCTACCTCTGTCTCCCAAGTGCTGGGAATAAAGGTATATGCCACCACCACTTGGCCACTGAAAGGTTTTAAGCAATGGACGAGATGGTTTGGTGCAACTTTGTGTGTCCTTCAAAGGTTGCTTTGGCTGCTAATTGGGGAAGGGATGGAAGGGAGACAAGACTGCAAGCATGGACACTGAGGAAAGAGATCCATTGCAGAAGTCTAGACAGGAAAGGATAGTGGTTTGGTGAGTGATGGTTTCAGGGGTCATGGAGGGAAGTGCTGAAGCTATAGTTATTTAGGAGGGAACAGTGACTGACATCAGTTGTCAGTGGCGTAGATATGCGTAGTGAGGGGATGGGAGAATCAAGGCTGGCTTCCCTGGCTTAGGTGATTGTAGGAAGATAAGGCCTACCAGGCCCAGAGATGAGCCAACCTGGAGTCTGCCTGAGGGCCTAGCAACAGGTGTTGTCAGAGGTCCTAATGGTGCCTAGCCAATGAGGGGCGACAATGCAATGTCACTGGATCTGGACTCAGCCTGGGTGCTGGGAGGAGGGTATATCAGGCTTTCCCCACTGATGAATAAACGAGTCTGCTGTTTGCCTTTTACCCGACTCCCAGTGTCTGTGCCATTGATGCTGCGCCTTCTCACCCCGTCCCCAGGGAGCCCTTAGGACCTAGCAGCAGGTGATGACATTGGTGGTATGGGAATGGATACAGGGGGGCCAGCTTAAGATGATGGAAGAACACAGATTAAGAGTTAGATTTGATACATGTTTGAGAAACCTGTAACAGCATTAAATGTCAAGGAGCAGTTCAAAGTCCTGTGACTCTGGGGTTCAAGTTACATATTCAAAATCACAAGCACGTGGGTCATATTTAAAGGCATAAAGAATATGTAAGATAAACTAAGACTGATCATTGTATAGGAAAGGCTCCAGCCCCAGCCCGAGGCCCTCTCTCCTCTGGAGTCTGATAGCAGGGAAAGAACTATCACGGTAGAGAGACCACTATCAGGGAGGATACAACTTCACCAAGTCTGAGAGAGAAGAGCGTAGTTGGAGGGAACAGTATCAGCTTTGTGAAAGTCAGTGGTGGTTAATGAGTGTCTGTTACAAGCTAGAAACAGTGTGTGTGAGAGGCCGATCTCCAACCTCCAACCTCTGATGCTCATGATGCTCATGCTCCATTGCTCTTCCCAGCTTCATGTGGCTCCAGTTCCTCTTGACTTCTCTGAACAAATATTTACTGAGAGCACTCTGCTCTGGGTGACACAAGGGTTCAAGGTCAGAGGTCCTCCTGATAAGTGACAGAGCGATTATGATAAGAGCTAGGCAGTGGAAGGAACTTGATAGGAGCTCCCGTCAGCAAACTGCAGGCTTCTGCGGCCCTGTCACCTTCTACCTGTTTCTTTCCTCTAATAACAAAGCTTCTAATGTTGAACCTCTTCCCAGTCTCGAGCTGGTCAGGCAGCAAGGTCAACCAAAGGGAGAGGCCCCAGGATTTCTTCCAACAGTGAGCTTCTGCCACTACATTAACAAAAAAGAATTGATCCTCAAAAGCTTGAACATAATGTAATATATTGAAATGATGAAATTGACATAAGTAATACATAAGGCCACAAACAAGTCAAATCAAAATAATCATGATAATATAAAATATTTATTTATTACAAGTAGCAGAATGTGCTAATAGGGTACATAGATTGTGATGGGTATTTTCCAGGGTGATCTTGTGATTAGCTATATGAATGCCAAAAATCTATACCCTGGGGCTATGCCTCAGCTGGCAAGAATGCTTGCCTAGCATGCATGGAGCTCAGGGTTTGGTTTACAGCATGACATAAAACCTGGAATGGCAGTGCATCCCTGTCAGCACAGCACTGGGGAGGCAGAGGCAGGAGGACCAGGAGTGCAGGGTCATCCTTCGCTAATTTATCAGTTCGAGGTCAGCCTGGGATACATAAGAATTTGTATAAAATTACGAAAGAAAAAAAAAAGGAAGAAGGGAAGGAAGGAAGAAAGGAGAGAGTAAGTGTATAGCCTGTCTCTAGATTAGTCTATGATAGGCCACTGGGGTCATATCTATGGGCCAATCATGGATCAGTGACCACTTTGCCTCAAGCATTTCTGGCAGAAGCAAAACTTTTTTCATGAATTTCCACCCCCCCCCCCCCCATAGAATCAAAGCCTAAATCAAGAAAGGAATTTAGGGGCTGGAGAGATGATTTTCATGGTTAAGTGTACTCACTGTTCTTGAAGACCCAAGTTCAGTTCCCTGCACCACATCAGGCAGCATACAACCTCCTCTGGTTCCAGCTGCCACAGACACCTGCATTGACATGTACATACCCACCCACCCATACATATATATACCTACACACACACACACAGACACATACCTACCCCCCCACATACACCTACCCACCCCCACACATGCACACATGCACCTACCCATACACACGCACCTAGCCACACACACATGCACCTACCCACCCCCTACACATATATACCTGCCCACACATACATGCACATATATACCCACCCCCACACATGCATATACCCCCCCACACACATGCACATACCCACCCACACATGCATATACATACCTTCCTCCCACATATGCCATACCTACCCATACACAGATATATACAGAATTTAAATTAAAAATAAAACTTTTTTAAAAAAAGATAGTCTATAACTAATGAATCGAAAGCTCATTTTATACATGAAGATACTGAGAACCATTAATGGTAAATTTTTACTTAAAGGCTGTGTTACCACCTCTCCCACCTCAGTGATGCCTCTGCAGACAGACAGATACTACAGGAAAGGTCAGGATATGAGTGCTGGGCAGCTTTATCATCCTTTGTGTGTCTGCTGTCTTCCATTGGCCCGTGCTTGGAGCTACATCGTCTGATTCTCTGTGTCTCACTCCAGTCCAAGAAAATGATCATAATCACAAGGTCACACAGACTTTGATCTAATTGCATTATCACACATCAAAAGCCTGCTTGAACACATAATTGTACTGCCTGAACACACAACTGTATGAGGCAGGTACCATGATAATGCATCCCTACTTTATGGATGGGAACACCGAGGCACATAAGAAGTCAGTTACTGGTATTTAGATAGCTCTGGTCATTTGGTTATGGCATCCTTTGCAATCTTGCATTGCCTCCTGAGGGGCTAATTCAAAGTCACATGGAAAGATTACCAAACGAGATTTTTTTTTTGCCTAGGAAATGATGGAGTCCTGACTTCAAACCAATCTGCTTTTTTTTTTGCCCCTGAGACAGGGTTTCTCTGTGTAGCTTTGCGCCTTTCCAGGAACTCACTCTGTAGCCCAGGCTGCCCTCAAACTCACAGAGCTCCACCTGCCTCTGCCACCCAAGTGCTGGGATTAAAGGCATGCACCACACTGCCCAGCTCCAATCTGCTTCTTTTCAAAGAGATTTGCATAGTGGGATGTACAAATCAGTGAGACAGGTTGTCCCGAGAACTGTGTGCATGGGGACTCCACCATTCAATGGATGTCTTTATGTATTAGACATCTTTTTTTTTTAATTCTCTAGACTTTCTTTCATTACCCTTGACCCCAAACCTGATATATGGGGAGTTTGCATACAAGGAATCTGAGGCCCAAAGGGCTTAGGCACATCCAGGTCACAGTTTCTATGTCCTCTTCAGAACAGTGAGTCACTTGATCAAACACAGAGCCTGGCAGCACCACTGTCAGGGCCCTGACATCAGGGAGCCTCAGGGTTCCCCACATCTTGAGCTCAGCTTCCTTTTGCAGTCCCTAGTAGGGAGGTTTTCTGTACCCTGATAATAGGTTTCTCCACCAATGCAATATGCCAGATCAAGCCGAATAAAAAACTGTGGTTAGTAGGTAAAATAAATGAAAAAATAAATGTACATCTTAAAGCTAAAAAAAAAAAAAATAACAATTTCTGAATTGAAGCTCTTTTAATGTCAAAATAAGACTTTTAATTATAAACACAGTCCACAAAGAGACTGGGATCTTTCCTGATCCTTTTATAGTACACCATTATAACAATTCTCTGTATGACTTAGTTTATCAGACTAGCTACAGCTTAACAATGTTAGTGAAAGGAAAGAGGTTAGAGATACATTCCTAACCTAACTAGCTATAGTTTAACAATGTTAGTGAAAGGAAAGAGGTTAGGGATACATTCCTAACCTAACTAGTTATAGTTTAACAATGTTAGTGAAAATAAAGAGGTTAGGGATACATTCCTAAACCGGTCTTTGATAGCCTGACTATATCTTAGGTAAGGAGAGACCCGTTTCCAGACTGCGTAGGTCACCCTCTCGCTGCATCATAAGATAGGGATACCTCAGTCTCTGGTGTTCAGCTGTGGGCCTAAGTTTGTATTTTAAGAATGAAGACATGCCAGGCAGCGGTGGTGCACGCCTTTAATCCCAGCACTCGGGAGGCAGATCTCTATGAGTTCAAGGCTAGCCTGGGCTACAGAGTGAGTTCCAGGAAAGGTGCAAAGCTACACAGAGAAACCCTGTCTTGAAAAACCAAAAAAAAAAAAAAGAATGAGGACATGCCAGGCAGTGGTGGCACACACTTTTAATCCCAGCACTCAGGAGGCAGAGACAGGCAGATCTCTGAGTTTGAGGCCAGCCTGGTCTACACAGCTAGATCCGGGACAGGATCCCTGTCTCAAAAAACCAATTTAAAAAAAAAAAAAAAGAATGAAGACATAAAGCACAACTATAATCTGTGGAAGGCAAAACCAAGTTTCAACAGTGTAAACAATTCAGTGTCTCTAAAATCAATATCAAGGGGATTACTCTTATGTTACAAAATCAGGCTGCCAGCAAGATACATCCCTGTACATGAATGTGCCATGGTCCAGTCACAGCCTGGGTTCAGGTCCTGAGATGGGGAAGGGGTACTGGGGTGAAGAAATGAAGTGTCCGACCACCATATGAGCTTCACACAAGTGGCCGGCTCCAAATAGCTCCAGGCATCTTTATACATCGAAAAGAAGCATGTTCTTCCATACTTACAAATAAGTTTTTCCATCCTATAACATTAACATCCACCAAAAACAAATATATCAAATATGTTTTTTTCCCAGCTTTATATCAAAACATCTTTAAACCCCAAACAACACTTATCCTTTCGCTAGCTTGGCTAAATATCAAGCCAGGTACATCCTGTCTTTACAAAACTAAAAGGTGATTGACATGGGCACACATTTTCAAGAACAACAATCCTGTTCAAAACATATTTACAGAAATAGTGTTTTGATCTGCCTCTGATGCAGTGAGCACCGAATTAGAACAGCTCCCAGGAGTATGATGTATGATGTGACCACTGGCATCCCCAGACAAGTTCAAAGAATTTTAGATGAAAATATTAGAGAAATATTGGGGTTACCAATGTTAGTTATTTAGCTGTGTTGTGTTCTTACCCTGCAAGGAAGTGTCACGAAACACGACAGAATCCGCTTATAAGAGTTTATTAGAGATAAAGGGATAGAGTGCACAGGCCTGTGGGAGAAACACGTGAGTGGAGAAGAAGAAGAGGAGAGAGAACCAGGAATATGGCGCTCCGCTTTAAAACCGGCTGGGGGTGTGGCCAGGTCACGTCACTACTCCACGAGTGTGCATAGATCACATGGTCACGTTGCGCACTTACGTGGCCATGTAACGTCACGGATCCTGGTTATGCGAGATGCCTCCACCCGGAACTTGCTAGGTGGAGGTGTCCAGGTCCACCAGGTATCCTGGTTACGAGAGACGCCCTGACCCGGAAATGCCTATCCTGACCTGGAATTGGCTAGGCGGAAGTGTCCGCCTGGTATATGCGACCGTGGGGGTGTGTTGTGAACCCTTCAACCAGGGATGATCACATCTGTCCCATGCAAGATTGACAAAATGACACTAAAACTGCCAAGAGAGGGGTTGGGGATTTAGCTCAGGGCAAGACCCTGGGTTTGGTCCTCAGCTCCGGGGGTGGGGGTGGGGGTGGGGAACTGCCAAGAGAATCATCAGTATTACAAGAGAGAAGAGAGCGTGCAGGCTATGCGGTCCCAGCACTGTCCAGAAGTCCACTGGTCCTTGCCAAGTGAGGCTGAATCGGTGGGCTTTTGCCTCATCTGGAGAACCACTGGACAAACACTCATACACTGGTCCAAAACTAGGTCGCACTGCTCTCAACCACGAATGCATGGAGGTGCAGTTTTAACACCTCAGTAAACCAGCATTGTTTTAAATCCTATCTTTTATCAACCTTGTTTTCAGGATAGGACAGGGATGATAAAAAATCCATCCTAATCCAAAGTATCTTGGAGACCTGTCATCTCCTTGTGGTCACCTTTAATCAAGATGGCGGTGAAGTCACATGACCTCCCTCTTCTCCAACCCTAGTCAGAGTGCTGGCTGCCCATGTAGCTGTACTAATTAATGTAATGATAGTGGATGTGGGAGGCTTTGGTGGGTAGAGCCAAGTTGCCCCATGGCGAGTGAGAGATAGACACCATGCAGGCAGGGCTCGGTGAATACTTTTATTTTTGGTAGGGGGAAGAAAGGGAGGAGAGGGAAAGAGAGAAGCAGGGAGGAGAGGCGGTGAGGGTCCAACCCTCATGG
The DNA here is from genome assembly GCF_049852395.1 of Peromyscus maniculatus bairdii. Lineage (NCBI taxonomy): Eukaryota > Metazoa > Chordata > Mammalia > Rodentia > Cricetidae > Peromyscus > Peromyscus maniculatus. The sequence continues at coordinate 52,085,176 of NC_134872.1, read as the reverse complement.
TAATGGAGAGAGTGGGGGAGGGGGAGGTTTCTTTTTTAAAGGGGATTTTATGCCAGGACGCAGGGTGGGTCTCCAAGGAGTGGGTCCGAATACTAACAATTAAGATAGTGGCAAACCATGTGTTGTTTCCTAGAATAGTTCCAGTTTGGAGTTACAAGTTTTAGGTTAACTTTTTCTTACCGATTTTTAGCCATACCCAACTCCCTTAGCTGTTTTGTTTTGTTTTTTAAATCAAGTAGAATGGCATAAAATAACTTTAATATTATTTATACACAAATGACACATGAATCTCTGTCATCACATCAGATTCAGTGGCCAGAAATCACAGAGGCAAATTCTAAGCCCAGGCAGCTAGTTGCTAGCCCAGGCAGCTGAGCTACCACCAAGACACAGGGAACACATCAACGCAGGCATCCGAGACCAGTCAGAAACAAGCATGCAGTGACCACATACATTCACACACCCAACTGAACCTGATGCAATTCCGTGTGGCTCCCATGTCTACAAGAGAACATACAGGCACAGATCCTTCCACACATACAAAATAGACAGAGCTTTTCTAACAGTGAGACAAACAAAACTTTCCGCCGGAAACAGACTTGGTTACAAATTATATAGATTTTAAACCATGCCAGATAAGCAACTTGCAAACCCTGAAATAAAAGTTTACAGTAGAGAACACACCAGGAACAACAGTTAGTCAAAAGGTTTATTGGGGGATGGGGAGAGTGAGAGAGCAAAAGGCCGTGTTGAACTGGAGACATGAGAGAGGCAGGCAGACAGACAGCAGAGAACCAGGAAGAGGGAGGGGAAGAGCGCAGGGCTCAGAAACCCTGGACAAGGGAGCTCAAACCATTTGCTGCATGGTGTGAGACAGCCCCAATTTGGATAAATTTCATAGTGAACATCCCAGGGGTGGCTGAGGATCTGATTTAGACTCAGGGTTACCCATTTCCAAGCCTGTGTCTGAGACCGGAAAACTAGGGCGGGGCATCCCCACCCCCATCCTGCAATAGCCTGAGGTTGAGCGGTGGGCTTGGGTAGCCTTTGGGTAGCACATCTTCCCCACAAAGGTCCCAGGGAACAAAGACGGTCTTTGCTCTGGAAACAGGTTGGACTTGCCCTGTTGTGGCCATGGCGTGGCAGGAGATCCCGAAGGACTTTGACCCAGAAGAGGTCTTGACCTTGTAAAGGTATCTGGACCTCTGTAGGCGGTGGCTTGGAAATGGTGATTTACCCCAAGTCAAAAGTCAATTCCATCTGGAAGAAGGAGGATAAAGAGAGAGGAAATGTCCCCCCACCCCCACCCCCCTGGCCAGGGGACCTGGTCCATCCAGAGAGGAAGGCTCAACTCCTCTTGGGTTTCTGGCACCAAGGCAATGGGTTTTCTGTACCCCAATAATAGGTTTCTCTGCCAAGGCAGGAAGACAGATCTAGCCGAATTAAAAAGTAAAAGACCAGGTTTATTCTGAGCAAAGCAACTCGCTGGTAAGTCCTCCAGCCCCCAGAGATTGAGGCAGGGAAGAGGCAGGAGAAAATCACATGGCCGAACTAGAGGTGGGTGCTTATATACCCTGTAGCAAGGGGTGATGACGAGTCTGCCACAAGCTGGGGTTTGTGCCCAGTTACAATGCTGGAGGCGGGGATTGGGCTGCTGGCAACTTCCGGGGAGGAGTCCGCCATGGTTGCCAAGAATGCTGATCTGGACTTTTCAACAGTGGCTCTTCTCCTTTGGAGATTCTCTGAGCGGGCGGAGTTTGGAGAGAGAGAAATAGGACTTTCACAGGAATGAGCTGGGAGTTCCAGCCGAACAGTCCTTAGTGCTTTTGTTCTGGTCTATATCTACCCTTCAGGAACCTTTGCAAAGCCTTCTGGTAAGGTAGCAGGAACTCGGTTCACTCCGACTTGAGAAGGGGCTGTGCTGGAGCTAGGATTCCAGCCCTGTGCCCATCAGCTCAAGTTGGATCTGCATGTTCATCTATCTGAAGGCTTATGACGTCTTGTTCATGCAAATGAGGAGATCCATAGGGTCACATTTCCGAAATTAAGAAGGTCACACTTTCTGGTAGAACCATCTGGAGAGACACTGCCATGGTTATCCCTTACCCAAACTGGATGCTGTGTAACCTGAGTTGGATATGCACAGCCTGCTTACAGAGGACTGTGGGTAACTGTCCTGGATATCTCACACTCCTTCTGTTACACCTAGTGGCCCATGTTGAGACAATTCTCTTTTTCTAGCATCTCTTCTGAATCAATGGAAGGCCCTTGTTCAACTGCTTTAAGAGAGTTTCCCTCTCTCCCTCTCTCTCTCAGTGTATCTCTGACTCTGTCTCTGTCTGTGTGTGTGTGTGTATGTGTGCGTGTGCGTGTGTGTGTGTGTGTGTGTGTGTGTGTGTGTGTGTGTGTGTGTGGTTTCACATGGCACATGTATATGAAGGCTGCCAGAGGACACCTTCAGCTGTGGTTCTTTAGATACAGTCTGAAGGGACACTAGCCCATCTGGCTCTGACAGGCTTTGCCCTTCTCATTCCTTATTTTACTAAAACTACATAGATTACATTCCTAAAGCTATTATCAAGGTCTGTGTTTTGCCCACATCACAAGACCCCCAAGCAAGACCACCACAGAGCCAGTATCCGATGCAAGCACACAGAGGTTTGTTTTTTTAATAACAAAGCAAGCCCAAGCAGGGGCTTGGTCCATATTCCAAACACTCAATGTAGCAGGTGGAGGAGGACCGCCCGAGCACTCACTTGAAGGGGTTTATATAGGAGAGGTTTACATGTAGAGGATTACATATCTTGGGATTGGATGAGGGGGCTGGGGTGAGGTAGTTCTTTGAAGTTACTGGTTAAATTATAAGCATGTGGTTACTGATGGCTAACAGGATTCAGGGTATCGACAGAGACATAATTTTTTTACTCCCTATGTCCTGCTTTTGCTGAACCCAGGATATACACATTCAGATTTATTGTTTCAGTCCTATTTTCCCATGAGTTCAATTTCTGGTCAGTTGAGTCCACTACTCCCCATATCCTGTTTTACCAAGTCCAGGACATATAGATTTATTGTTCCAGCCTTATCATCCCATTTGAGTTCAACTTCTGGTCAGTTGTAAAACTGCTGGTCAGCAAATAACTTTGTGGGGGTGGTGTGGGGGTGGGGGGGTAGTGTTTCTCAAGATGGCTACTGCTTTTTCTTTTCCAGTCTGTTCCCTTATTTGGTCACTTCCTCCTCCTGAGGCTGACTACCAAAGTCCAACAATCAAAAACCCCTTTGGTTCACCTAATTGACATGGCCAATTAAAATTAAACACCTCTCAAAAAAAAATTAAACACCTCATCCTAACACAAGGTTTCCCCCCTTTACCTTTATAAACTGCCATTTGCCTGTGTGCCATGTCTGTCTCCTCTCTATCCAGAGGCGGTCCGTTGTCCCTCTGGGACAAATATCTGTGGTCCCTTTCCCCCATTCTCTTGTCCCCTTCCTCTTCTCCCTCGTTCCCCATCTCCTTCACCACCTCATCCTAGCCCATTCTAACACAGACCTCCTCTTCTCCTCCTCTTAAAAAAACGACACCTGTAACGCCATTGGCTGCTGTTTTCTGCCTGAGTCAGAAAGCAGCCACTTTAACGTCTCTTCTCCACTTAATGAAGGCTCTCTCTGTGGCAACAGGCGTTTGGGTGGGGTTTGTGCCTGATCCGGGGTCCAGGAGGAGGCCTGCTGTTCCAGAGCCCGCTACACCCTACACCGTGCACCGTGTGTTTTAGACAGGGTCTCTCATTGGCCCCCAGCTTCTGAGCAGGCTGTGCGGACTCACCCGTCAGCCCTGGGGATCCACCTGTCTCTGCCTCCCCCAGAGCCGGGATTAACTCCCATCACTGTGCTCTGTGTGTTTATTTTGTTTGCTTGTTGTTTTCATGTGAATGAGTCCTAGGGGACTGAGCTCAGATTCCAATGTTTGTGAAACAATCTCTTTACTAACTGAGCTGTTACCCTAGGCCTAGGGAGTCCCTTGCAGAGAAATTCACTGCAAATATTTTTGAGCCCCTCACAATACATGTGAAAAGTGTCAGATCTCTCTTGGTGGGGGGGGGGGTGTTACTATATTTGAGGAAGTGAAATATTGCACAAATCAAGTGTAATTCTGACCATGGTAAATGGCCTGAGAATAGCCCAAAGTACTTTGGGACTCAGCATCTTGGAGTAAGTTGGAAATCTTATTTGTCTCCTTAGATCCATGCCCCCAGCCCCACCCCGCCCATCCTTCTGCCCCCATAGAGACTGGCCTATCTGGATACCATCCGTAGACTCTCCTGCCAACTCCTTCCGTCGGTGTTGGGGGGGGGATATGGAGAACGGGGTCAGGAAGCTGACTCCCTTGGGAGGCCTGCCAGCCCTGTGGGGTGGTTTTCTCCACAGAGCAACTCTGGCCAAGGCCCAGCCACAGCTTTCTCTACTTGCTCCTTCTAGGGCACGCTGGCCAGGCCTCTCAGTGCTGCCGGGTCAAAAGCAAGGTCGGCTGTGTTCCCTGAATTCGCTTTCTGCTTCTATCAACAGGCCCTTTATTAAGCACTCATCAAATAATCCACTTGGACTTGAACAACGACAAAAAAAGATCAGTCTTCCCAGCGAAGGAGATGCTGGAGCATGCAATCCAGAGTGGCTGAATGTAAACTGAGCTGAGTATGGAAGCCTTCCAGGAGGTGAATGAGGCCAGATGCGGCAAAGGACGTGAATTGCCATGTCAGCATGACCTGACTGTATTTCTTGCTGTGTGTGGTGGGAAACACTGATGGGTTCAGAAAGAGGAAGACGGATCAGCACAGATCTCTCATTTTTGGAGAAGTACCTTTCCCACAGTAACATACAATCTATTTCGTGCTGAATCAGGGCACCCATGGATGAAGGAGAAACAGAAGAAAATAACACACACATTCTACCTCATAAAATTCTTTCCTAGATATTCACAATAAAGAGAGAATTATAAACACATGCAAAGATTTATCTGCAAGGACATCCAACTGAAGTGCTATTTCAAAACTTAAACAACCCAAGTTTTCACTAACAAGAAAGAAATCTATAACCTTTAAAATGGATTTTGTAGCTGTGTTTATATTAGCTTGGAAAGACATTAGTGATGTATTGCTAAATGAAGACAGTATGTTATAAACACTATAAACAACTTTAATGCTTATGATATTCATTTACATGCATAGAGTAAGGAGAAAAAAACTCACTCTACATTGACTTAGTAATAAATACCATTTTCCCATAGGCATGTATAATTCATACCAACAAGCATTTTGTGAATATCAAGGGTGTAGCTTTTGACTCTTAATAAGCACGGTGGAGTAAATGAATGATATTTTGCATGTAGAGTCAAATAACTCACAACTAGACAGCCAAGTGACTCAGGGAGATAATCAAATAACTCCCAGCTGGGCCAAGGAACTAGGTGACTCAGTCACAATGACAATGCCTTGAACTTGACAAGATACTCCCTACATCTGTGCAGTGGACAGCTGTTGGAGCCGTGCCCTGAAGCTCCGCCCTTAGGGAGACAGGTGTAGCTGTTACACCTGCCTGTGACCTTGAGGGACCAGCCTTTGGGGCATGGCCACCAGGGACCTTTAAGACCTGGGATGCACATGCACTGGCCCCTCTTGGCTACCTCGTGGTTCTGGATGTTGAGATCTTGGACTAAGCCGTTCAGCGTGGGACATAGTACAGCTTTCCTGGACCCTACGATAAATCTCCCATTGTTGTGAGTTTACCCCCCAAATACATTCCTTTGAATAATAGGATTTATCCCATTACATCTGTGTTGAATCAGCAGGGGTATTCTCAAGGGCATACCGGAGAGAACAGTTAGGCAGTCTATGCTCAACACCCCCCACCTGCCCACCCCACCCCCTCGACCCACTGAAAGTATAAACTGGTTTTGACATCTCCAATTCCGGAGCCCCTAAGTGAATGGGAAAAATGAAATGCATTTCACTTAACAGAAGGTGTTAAGTCATTGTCAGTAACATACAAAGTCAATCCTGGTGTTGGATAACTAACCTTAGACCTGGCTAAAAATTTGAATAGGAGATTCGTCATTGTCTCTATTTTAGAAATGCAGAATTACTGTTCTGGACTTCTTGTCCCCTGGAATTGCTTCACCTTTCAATTTACAGAGCCCAGGCTCCATTCTCTGACTCGACAATCTGGATTTAGCTACTCCTGTCTCTCTGCCTCTGTGAATGTTCTCCTCATCCATCGACAACATCTGTATCCTTCAGTTCTTCCCAGAAATTCATATTCACTTATAATTATATTCTCCTATATATTTTATGAATATGCACACCTTACATATGTATAAATTGCTAAAATTTATCAAGAGCTCACTTTGCTTGCCAAATATTATCCTAAGCATTTACACACATAGTTCTATTCAATCTGTTTATTTATTTGTTCCTTTACTGAGATTAAAGTCTCATTCACGGGGCTCAGACTGGCCTTCCTTTGTAGCCAAAGTCAGCCTTGAACTCTTGATCCTCCAATATCCGCATCTCAACTGTTTGAATTACAGCTGTACATTTTCACCCTTGGCGAAATTATCCCTTTTAATTCTCAATACAATCATTCAAGAGCTACTTTTATTTTCAAATTGTAGATTAGGAAATTGGGGCATTCAAAGCCTGTCATACTTCCCCAAGGCCTTGGAGGGAGACTCAGTGAGCTGGACTCAAGCCCAGATTTACTTGATCTATGCTGCTATCAATCTATCTATCTATCTATCTATCTATCTATCTATCTATCTATCTATCTATCATCTGTCATCTATCTATCTATTTTTGAGACAGGGTTTCTCTGTGTAACCATGGCTTTCCTGGATCTTGCTTTGTAGACCAGGCTGGCATTGGATTCACAGAGATCTGCCTGCTTCTGCCTCCCAAGTTCTGGGATTAAAGATGTTTACCACCCCCCCAGCTGCTCTCTGCTTTTAATAACTGCATTTATATCTGAAACAGTATCTGTAATATTGTACCAAATTGGTAAATAATTGTCTGATGGAATTGGACTTGTAATAGGGTCCTAGACCTTAGTAGGCTCCCAAACCTTAGCATAACTGACTCCATGATGGAAATACCATTCAGGCCATAAAATTAGCATGTAGGCTGCACCACATGCCAAAACAAAAACAAAGGCCTTATCCATCAAAGTCCAGAGTCCTGGGAAAGTCTTTAAATGCACTAGCCTTGCTTTTTGGATTCTGGAGTTCTACTTCTGGCTAAGTGTCCTTGTTAACTGAAGTATGTCAACCCAGAACATGGTTTTTATGTTTAAAAGCTCACCCTGAGAAAAGCTCAATGCTGCACTGGGAATTCAAATACCCAGTGTAGTTGCTGGCCAGCTAACAAAGACTTTCTACTGGCTTAAATCCATGTCCAAGCAGTCTTCTCTGGTGAATACCCCACATCAGGCTTATGGAAGAATATCCACTTTCTACTTCGATTTTTCTATTTGGATTAGATTTTAGAGAAATTAGTTTAGTATGTTACATCTTTTTTTTAGATTTATTCTTAGCTATTTTGTAACTCCTCCCAGATCCGCTGCCCTTTCCCTACCCACTCAACTTTGTATCTTTTTTCCCTCACACATCAAGTCCATTTGTGCTGCCCATATCATTAGAAGTGTGTGGCCTTCCATTGGAACAGCGATCCACCTACCAGTGAGCAACACTGGTAAAGAAGGCCGACTCTCCCTCTCTCAGAGGCTAGCAATTGCCTATAGCTCCGCAGCTAGGGGTGGGACTTCCTGTCTACCTTCCCTCTCCATGCTGAGATCTGATGAGGCGTGAGCTTTCCGGGAGCTTGTGCCTTCTGTCAACTGCTGTGATTTCCTATGTGGAGCTGTCCTGCTGTGTACAATGGACACTGTTTCCTCGTGTTCATCTTCCACCTCTGGCTCTTAGAGTCTTTCTGCTCCCCCACCCCCATTCCACAGTGATGCCTGAGTCCTGGGAGGAGAGGGCACAGTGTAGATGTTCCAACTAAGCATTCTCTGCTGCTTGAGCAGTTATGGGTCTCTGTGGTCATCACCATATGTGGCAAACAGAAGCTTCTCTGCTAAGGGTTGAGACAGGCATTAATCTATGGGTGGTATTACTTATTAACTAAGAAAATTTCTCTTTTTAAGTTTTTTTAAATTTATTTATATTTTATGTATGAGTGTTCTGCACGCCAGAAGAGGGCATCATATCTATTATGAGCCATCATGTGGGTGCTGGGAATTGAACTCAGGACCTCTGGAAGATCAGCCGGTGCTCTTAACCACTGAGCCACCCCTCTTAAATATAAAATATAACTCTTAAAGTTGCTGTCAGCTCTGAGTTTTCTTAATCTACCCCCCAGTTTCTAAGCACAGGTGACTTTCCTGAAGGGACTGTGGCCTGTCCCGGCCTGGCAAACATGGCTCTGGCAGGCCTTGCCTTTCTCCTTGATTCTCTCTGCGACTACCAAGGTCCACCTATCAAAGTCTTGGAGTCCAGCAATCAAAAGCTCCCTTTGGCTGACCTAATTAACATGCCCAGTTAACACTAACACCTCATCTGAACACCGGTTTCCCTCTTTCCCTACATAAATCACCATTTGCCTATGGGCCACGTCTGTCTCCTCTCCATCCAGAGGCCGTCCTTTGTCCCACTCCAGGACCAATACCCCTGCTCCCTCTCCCCTGTTCCCTTCCCCTTCTCCCTCCTCCTCTATCTCCTGTCTTTGTCTCTTATTCCCTGACCTCTGTCCCTCTGGGGCAAATAAATCTCTTTTGTGCTGAGAACTTGGTCTTGAGGGTCCTTACACTTCCTCTCTGTTCTCATTTCTGCAATGGAAATGTCACCAGGAAAGGTACTTCACCACAGGGCTGGACTCCACCACTGGAGGTGATGTTACCAGGGAAGGTGCATCGTCACTGGGCGGGACTCGCTGCTATGAAGCCAGTTTAACTACCATGGATCATGTGGACTTACAAAGCTTCCCACATGCCCAGGAAGATTCTCACACCGCACCAGGTTCTCACCCTCCTTGTTTTCTCCTATTCAAGCTACAGCCCTATCTTATCCTTGTTTGTTTCTTTGGGTTTGGGTTGTTTCAACTCCAGGAATGTTATTTTGTGGTACTGAGGATGAACCTAGGACCTCATGCACATTAGGCAAGTGCCCTCCCACTGAACTGGTGTCTGCAGGCCTCCATAAATACCTTTTTTTGAGACAAGGCTTCTCTGTGTAGCTTTGTGCCTTTCCTGGAACTTGCTTTGTAGACCAGGCTGGCCTCGAACTCACAGAGATCCACCTGGCTCTGCCTCCCGAGTGCTGGGTTTAAAGGTGTGCACCACCACCACCCGGCCATAAATATCTTAGAAGCAGTTCTCAGTCACGTGTATCTTCACGGCTACTCCATACTGTCTCTCCACCCTCACTACTGCAGAACATTATTAGAACTTCATAAGGACTACATGAAATTCAACCCATCCAAAAATGTCAAAATATAATATTGTAATACTACATACAAATGCCAACCTCTTTTCTCTCAAGTTTCTAAATGGTTTTAGATGAAGATGTCTGAAAATTATTGGGAAATGGGTTTGAGGAGAAAACTTTAGAAAATAAGGGATGGCATTTCAGGGAAAACAGGGTTGTGTGGCTGACTTTGTGGGGAGATGCAACACGTGTCTTTACACCCCAGAAAAGGAATCCAGACAGATTCATACAACATTTTCCCCAGTGTCTAACTTAGTGAACCAATGAGTTTTTACTGGGGCTCCTATCAGGAATATGGGTGAAAGGTTACTTATAAGGAGCAGGAATGAGCAATTGCATCATTGAAAAGGCCACACAGCGGGGGGGGGGGGGGAAACGGAGGCGGGGAGGCAGGGGACCAGACAGAGCCATTTAAGTTGCAACCCTATGGCTCTCTGCACACCTGCATGCACCTCCGCCTGCGGCCAAATCTCTCTACTTTTCAGCGGTTAAAAGTCTCCAACGTCACCCTCCCTCCCACTGTTTGTTGTTGTTGTTGTTGTTGTTTTTTAATACTGCCCTGGAGAGGCCCTCAGGGATCTTCCCAGGTTTTGTCCCCCCCCCCCCCCCAGACCTGTGACTTTGTTTACCCCGAGAGGCTCCGCAGCCTTTTCCCTCTCCCGACCCCACTCCCCTCTGCCGCCTCACTCCGGGAGGGGAAAGCCTTTACAACAAGCTCTAATAACTGAGATAGACTGAGCTATGAGACGGAACCCTAAAACACGATGACCCTCAAAATCAGCAAAGCAAGGAGGCTACGCAGCGGCAGGCCTTTCCTGTCTGGAGCAGAGTCTACACAAGGAGCGACCTGGGGTTCCGGGTACAAAGTATCAAAATGCAGACTGTGCAGAAGATTTCAGGTTTCTAAACCGGTGCTCAGTGATTCGGTGAATTTGGTGGATGTGCAGAACAGGATGAAACTAGCAAGATACGCTTGGGGGTGGCACACAGCTCACCGCGTAACAGACCTGGTGAGATTCGGGCGTCTGACTGGGAACCTAGGAGCCCACCACAGCTTCAGGTAGGCAGGATCCACGCGTGGGCAATTGGGGAGGTCCAGGTAGTGGCCCGCCCTGGGGCGAGTGCTGTGTGAGCTTGAGTGGCAGCTGCTCAGAACTGGCAGGAGGCCTGGCCACACGCTCCTCCCGGTCCCTCCTCCTCAGTAACCTGGGGAGGGGAGGGGAGAGGAGGGGAGGGGAGGAGAGGAGAGGGGAGGGGAGGAGAGAGGAGGGGAGGAGAGGGGAGGAGAGGGGAGGGTCGAGCCTGAGGATAGATCTTAAGCGCCTGCTCAGCCCACCTCCGAGATACCCCAGCCCCGGGTGAAAACGACTGTCCGGAAACCTTCATTGTTGGCTGCGAGAGGCTCTTGGATCTGGCTGGCGCCGGTGGCATTGGTGCACCCAGGATCCCGGGTACCCCGGAGTAACAGCGCAGCGCCTAGGTAAGGAGCCCCAGGGCCGCCCAGGTCTTGAGCTATGGGCTATCACCAGGCTGTGGTGGGGGACACCGGATCGCGGGCAGGCAGGGAGGGCTGGCTGGAACCACAGCGTCCTCCTGTTTGGTCTTGGACTGACCTCGGAGGCCCCCAAGAACAGAGCTCCAGAATTGCTGAGGGAAGCTGTCGGATTCCTTCCGAGAAAGTCACCCTAAGAATTCAGTGCCAACTGGGCGGCAGGTGAACCCGGAGCATGCAGGGGAGTGTTTTGTCTGTAGATCTCATTCTGGGACGGACACACACACACACACACACACACACACACACACACACACACACACTTCCTTGTGAGGAATAGCCCAGCTAAAGCTAAAGTCTGAAAATAGAATAATAAAGTCGTATCTCTCATTGTTGGAGCATCCTGCTGCTGGCCAGATAAAATGCTGGTTATTCCACCCTTTAGGCTGGATTTTTACAAAGCCAAGTAAAACCAGACAATAGAGACCACTGTCTTCTTGGGGTTTTCATTCGGACCCATGGGAATCACTGCTAGGTCCGGGTAAGGAAGGCAGGAGAGGTGTGCCAGGCTCTTACACACACGGGAGCTGTCACCTCTAAAGGACACACAGATTCTGGTTTGGGTGGCACATGTTACCAAATCAGACTTGCACAAATTATCTTTGACCCAAATGAGAATGCAGAGCTGGGGGAGACTGGTGTATGAGCAGGAGCGGGAAAATGTATCCCCTGAAGCAGGGACAACCCCAGAGGCTGGCAAGCAAATCTTGGAGTCACATTGAACTCCTGGGTCAGGGCACCAGAGTCAAAACAAAGAGTTAGACCTGGCAACCAGGCGGGTTTTTCTCACCGGGACTCGGGGACTCTTGTGATAGAGAAGGCTTGTTGGTTTAGCATCCTCAGTAATGCTGGCTTCCGCTCCTTGCTGTCAGGCATTGAGAGTGATTTTCCTTCCTGGGACATCAGTGTACAGAGCCTTCCCTCCCCACGTGCTGCTGATACCATCCTTGAACTGCTACCATGGTCTGTCATTCCAGACTGTCCTGACCTCAGTGACACTGATGCCGAAGGCTCAACATCCTGAGCCACTGAGTGCCTGAGAGGAGAGATGTCATTGAGTCTCAGCCACTCATTAAATTGAGAAATCAATCCCCTGTGATGTGTGAAGGGCGGGTCCAGGTTTCCCTCATAACCAGGTAGCTGGCTTTGAACTCTTCTCCACTGTGTCTGCTCACAGGCCATAAGGAACTCCTACAGACCTAACTAAATCCACCCCCCCCAATAGTTTGTTTTGTAAACAAATACAATTTAACATCCACTTTTGATTCTGCCTCAGCATAGAGCAGTAAGAGAAGAGACAGTGGGGTACTTGGGATGGGCGTCCCTGGGAAGAACTTCTTTAAGGGGGACCCTCTTGTTATCTTTTCATCCTAAAGGGTACATGTGGCCCAGACTGGGTTCCAACTTGCTGTATAGCTGAGAACCTTGAACTTTGATGGTGTCTTTGGTGTCTCAGTCTCCTGACATGTGGGATCACTGGCCTGAGGCACCCTCGCCTGGTCTATTAGGCACTGGGGATCAACTCCAGGGCATGCTGGGCAAGCATTCTACCAACTAAGCTACATCCCCAATCATATTTTTAACAATATTTTATTTTATGTATATTGGGTGTTGCCTGTATGTCTGTGCACCATGTGTGTACCTGATGCCTAAGGGGGGCAGGAGAGGGGCACCAGATCCCCTGGAACTGAAATCACAGAGATTTCGAGCTGCCATGTGGGTACTGGGAGTTGAACCTAGGTCCTCTATTAGAGCAGCCAGTGGTCTTAATCATGGAGCCATCTCTCAGGAGCCCCCCTCCCCCACCGAGTGCTCTGTATGTTAGGCCTGCCATTTTTCATGATTCATGATTCACAATTATGAGCCTGACTGACCCACTGACTCTGAGAAACACAGAAACACTTCCATCAAGTAAAGCTTGAATGATAAAGTATTAAATAGAAAGAAATTGAACGAGGGAACGATTAGTTCTAAGTCATGTTGTTCCGGGATTCTAAGGAAGCTCTGCCGTCTGCTGGCCTGGGTAGAATGTTCCCATTGCCTTTCTCTATGAAATACCAGCCACCTCTGGCATGCCATCACTGCTGCTGCAAAAAAAAACATTTTTTTTTCATAATTTATTTAACTTTATTTTATGTGCATTGGTGTGAAGTTCCCGTTACAGACAGTTGTGAGCTGCCATGTGGGTCCTGGAAATTGAACTCAGGTCTTCTGGAAGAGCAGCCAATGTTCTTAAGCACTGAGCCATCTCTCCAGCCCCTGCTGTGAAAAATTTTATGTAAGCAACTTCTAACACAGTAAACAGAACAGGCTCCCCCAGACTGTATGGCTTTTGTTTTTAAGTAAACTTAGCAGCGGAGAAGGAAAGTCACTGCAAGAACACACACTGAATTAATTGGTAGCTGACTCTTAGCAAAAGCTGGGTTCATTCCTTCATTCAGCTATGTCAACACATCAGTTGTCGGGTGCTGCTCTGTATTTACAGTGCTGGGGAGGCTGAAGCAGGGCAGTCTCACACATTCAAGGCTCAGCTTGGGCTCTACAAAACATCATGTCTCAACAAAAATAACCATGGGCAGGGGGTATAGAGAACTTGCCTAGCATGTGCAAAGCCTGATTCAGTCCAGAACTCTGGAACAGACAACAGGTAAGGTAGTAGAGATAGATGGATGGATGGATGGATGGATGGATGGATGGATGGATGGATGGATGGATGCTACTATGGACCAGGGTGTGCATGTGGAACAGTAAGTTAGATACTTTCTAGTGTCAAAGAATTTTGGAGTCAAGAGATGAGCAAAAATTAAGGAATGATCGGAGTGAGTTCAGACAGTAATAAATGTTTAGAAGAAAAGCCAAGAGCTGTAGTACAATGCTGTCCATACAGGCTTAAATGTGTAGACATGTGTTGGGCAGATAGCAGGGGCCTGACTTTCTTGGATTCAGCTCCTCCTTTTTTAGATTTATTTTTTTTTATTTTTGTGTATAAATATTTGCCTGCATGCAGGAAGATGGCATCAGATGCCCCGGAACCATATTTAGTGATGTCTGTGAGCTGCTGTATGGGTGCTGGGAACTGAAATGTTGTCCTCCGCAAGAAGTGTGAGGGATCTTAGCCATATTCAGCCCTTTGGAGTTTTGAGGAGAGATTTCTCTGAAAAGAAAAAAAATCCTAGAGATGGGACCCCTGAAAAAGAAATGCTTTTGGCAGAGGGTCCTACTGTACGGGTGTGTGGGAATCGAGTGCAGTGTACAGAAGGCACAGTTGGGAAGGCCAGAGTGGCTGGAGAGGAGAGGGACAGGAGAGCTGGATGCAGGGGGGAAGGGCAAAGGTGGCTGGGACCAGGTCACTCAGTCTCGGAGGCCAAATCAAACAATGCAGGTCTCACTCCATATAGGGCAGCAAGAAGCTGGGAGTGTTCTAAGCAGAGGTGTGAATTCATAGTTTTGTGAGGTTGAACTGGGTGTGGTGTGGAGGATGGAGTGTATGAAGGTGGAGGATGAAGAAGCAGGAGAGGATGCAGCTTTAGATTAGCTGGTGGTAGTCTAGTCAAGGCTGTAAGTGACAGATGGGCACAGGGTAGATTTTGAAAGAAGAGTGAAAGGTTATGTATGTAATGTTTCTGTCTTAAATTTTCCACCTACAAAATGGATCTATCATTGCTGCCCCTGAATTTCTGTAAGAAAAACCAGCTAATAAGTGTGCTTTAAAAAACATTATGAATGACTCCTTTTTTAGAGTATGTAAGATCTTATTACTAATACTCTTTGCTAATAATGTGTAAATCTCTCCTCTCTCTCTCTCTCTCTCTCTCTCTCTCTCTCTCTCTCCCTCTCTCTCCCTCTCTCTCTCTCTCTCTCTCTCTCTCTCTCTCTCTCTCTCTCACACACACACACACACACACACACACACACACACACACACACACACACACCACATTATAGCAGAATACAATACAACACTTTGCTCTCTCTGGAACGTCAGAAACCATTAGATGAACCACAATAGAACACAATGACGTGAAGGCTAAAACAACAGCTAATTTCATCTTACAAGTTGAACGTGCTCAAGGAAAATACAAAAATATAACATTTGAAACTGGGAATTGGGAAAAAAGAAGTTGAAAAACTTTTCAGAGGACAAATGAGTCTTTGTCCTGGAGAGGGCCCTGCCTGTGTCCAAGAGTGCACAGCTCTGCTGAATGGAAATCTCCATGGGGCAGCAGAATTCACCGGGAGGGCCCTGACAAGCACTGAATAGCTTTCCCTTAGTGGGGCATTCTCTCTCAGAGGAGGCTCTGCAGCTTCCCTGGTTGATGGCTGACCAAGTTAGAAGTGAGGGTTTTGAAGTTGTTTACTTCACTGGAGAAGAGATGACCCTGCCGTGACAGGACAACTCACCACCAATTGAGGCAACCATTTTCCTTCCAACCACTTCTCCTCCCTCGCTTACTTTGAGGTACAACTTACAAGAATGAGAAGTCCTGGTTCCGAAGAAGAGGGGCCTCTTCCTTATTTGCATTGTGTGCTGTGGAAATGTTAGTGCTCATGACAGCCTGCGGGTTACATTCTCTTACTAAATGCCTCTAATTAGTCATTGAGTCGACGTCTGTGTTTGATTCTCAAGTAGTCAGCCTGCTGATTTAAATTGGTGACAAGATGTGACAATGATTCTGGGACATATCTACCATATTTCCTTAGGATTGGGAGCTCGTGGGGGCATCTTTAAGGGAGAGGTCACAATCTCTTCTTTGGCTGAATGTCTTCTGTTGATATTCTCTCTCTGTCTCTCTGTCTCTCTGTCTCTCTCTCTGTCTCTCTCTCTCTCTCTCTCTCTCATTTTTGTGTGTGGCATATGTGTGCATGTGCATGTGTGCTCTCCTGTGCACACACATGAGGAAGCCAGGAGTCGGTGGTGCCTATCTCCCACTGTCATACTACACTTTAAAAAAAATTTTTTTTGAGTCTATCTCTTGCTGAACTCCCTTATTTAACTAGATTGGCTGGCTGGGCAGTCTGCAACCCCCTCCTGCTTCCACCTTCCAGCATTCAGACGACTGATGCTCGCCACCACACCCTGTTCTGTATAAGGGTTCTGGGAATCTGAACTTGGGTTCTCATGCTTTTGCTGCAAGAAATTCACAACCGAGCCATCATTTCAGCCTCAAGGGCTGTAGAGCTATTTTTGTTTAATTCGTACAATGTATGGAAAGGTTCAATTTCTTGATAATCCTTCAAAAATCAGTGACTATTACGGGCAAATGTGGTCACCCAGTTTTTCTTGAAAACAGCTAAAGGATGTAGTGACATTCAGCTCTCGTTCTTACACAGAAGCAATCTACTGGAGTGGGATGGGGATGCTCCTTTGTGGCTGGTCCAGATTGTCACCATTCCCATTCCATGGCATAGGTCTGTTTTCCTCATGTAAGATTCCCGTGGACTTCAAATTTTGACGTCAGGTCAGAGTGCACTGTCTAGTCAGCTTGTCTCACTTAGTGCAGCATCCTCCATCAGTAGAGCACAGACCTGCGTCTTCCAACTATTGAAAGGCTCCATTAGCCGATTACTGAAGTCTGAGTCTGCCTAGCAACCGGCTAAGACCCTCTGTGTGGAACTGTATCTGTCAGGAACCACATGAGTTTTCTATATTGCTCCAGCAGCTCCTGTGACTTGTGGTCCTGACCCTTTGTCATTCAGGTTACTGTTCGGTTATTGTATCTTTGCATAAACGCTCATTGATTAAAATCCTTAAATCCCCACCAATTAGTAGACTGCCAACTGTCTAGCAGGTACAGGGTACAGTGGGAGGGTGGCTTACCTCTTTCTAGGATGCTATTGTGCTTCGGTTATGCAGCCTGGGATGTTTTTAGGTTGTACTGGATTAGTTTGTTTATTTATTTATTTATTTATTTATTGCCAATTCCTTATTCTTTTTGGCTCATTTTTAGGGCTTATTTTCCAGCTTGATCGTTCCTGAGTCCTTAGCAGAACTAAAAAGTATATAGAAGTATATAGTGATGTTGCTGGAAGTTTCTCTGGTCCCACCTGCCCTGCACTCCTGCAGCCACTTATAAAATAATCACTCAGAGGCTTACTATTAATTACAAATCGTGTGGCCTATGGCTCAGGCTTCTTGCTAGCTAGCTCTTTCATCTTAAATTAACCCATTTCTGTTAATCTATGTGTTGCCATGTGGCCATGGCATTACCTGCTCTCTCACATCTTGTTCTCCTGATGGCAGCTTGCAGCTCCCTTCCACCCTGCCTTTCTCCTCTCTCTATCCCTCTTGGATCTCCCACCTGCTCCATCTTGCCCTGCCATAGGCTAATGCAACTTTATTTATTAACAAGTTGGAGCAACACATATTCACAGCATCCAGAAAGACATTCCACAGCATCCAGAAAGACAGACATCCCACAGCCTAGTGGCTTTCAACTGACAACGATTCTTGCTTCCCCATGGGATATTTGACAAATATCCACATACACAAACACATATCTGGTTGCCACAGTGGAGTACACTGTTGGTATCTAATGAGTAGAGGTCAGAGATGCTGCTATAAACATCCTATGAGGCACAGGCTACCCCTACAACCATGATTTGTCAGCCTGAAATGCCAGGCATGAGAAGGCTAAGAACTCCTGTTTTAGAGTCGGGGCCTAAGTTTAGATTCTGGCTTAGCTGTCTCCTATCTCTGTGATGTTGGCCACATCATTTAGCTCCCACACCTCCATCGCATTGCTGTTTTCTCTTATGTCTATTGAGCTCTGTAGAGGTCATTTGTATAAAACACTTAAGATGTTGCATGGTATTGTCAGTTATCATTACTGGCAGCCCTCATCTAGATAGATGCTTTCATAGTTTTCCTTTTCTCATTTCACCTCATACATAAGCCATCATCAAGACCTGTTGGTAAAGTCTGGGAGTTGGTACTTATTTTTTAACCTCATCTGACAGGTAGGCATCTGTGTGTTTGAGTATTTGAAGACTCTGTTAAGAGATCTCAGAACTCCCTTCCCTTTATGACCCCCATTATAGCAGCAACCCTCCCTGACCTATGATCTCAATCACTCATGGTCAAATGATGACCAGGAAGTATGAAGTGGAACATTCCCCAAATAAACCATTCATGAATGTTAAGTTGCATGCCATTCTGAGTAGGATAATGAGACGTCATGATACCCCACTCTACTTCAGCCCAGCCTGCTCAGGAATGTGAACCACCTCTTGCCCAGTGTGTGTACACTGTGTATGCCAACCACCCGTTAATCACTTAGCAGCTTTCTTGGTTATCAGATCAACTGTCATGTGTTTAAGGAATCCTGGATGTTACTTATGAGAGCCCCAAAGAGGAACCATAATGTAAAGCATGGAAGGACAGATTAACTCGGGCACTATGTTGTGTGATTTTTTCCCCCTGTGGAGGCATGAACAAAACCTGGACATTTGCACACTGGAAATGGGGTTTTTGATTTTTTAATTTATATAATTTTATTTTAGGTGTATGGGTGTTTTGCTTACATGTATGTCTGTGCACCATATGCATTCCTGATGCCTCTGGAATTCTGATGAGGGTGTCAGGTCCTTGAGGAATAGAGTTACAGACAGTTGTGAGCTGCCATGTGGGTGCTGGGAGTCACACCCTGGTCGTCTGGAAAAGCAGCCACTTCTCTGAAATACCGAGCCATCTCTCCAGCCCCTGGGTGCACGTTTTTACCGCAAGTAGCTGTGCTGTTTCCATAACAGCGAAGAACTGCATTTTAGTTTCTTTTCCTTTTCTTTTTGGTTTTTTCGAGACAAGGTTTCTCTGTGTAGCTTTGGAGCCTTTCCTGGAACTCACTCTGTAGACCAGGCTGGCCTCAAACTCACAGAAATCTGCCTGCCTTTGTCTCCCGAGTGCTGGAGTTAAAGGTGTGCACCACACCGCCCCGGCTAGTTTCCTTTTCTTGACCACAGTTCTTTTCTGATGTTGTGAAATGATTATGCAAGAATCATATGAACTGTCCCCAAAGCATGATTAGACACTTCTGCAGAAGTTTCATGATTCTTATCCCTGTGAGGTTATGTGACATTAAGTTCTGAGTTCATGAGATAATGAGATAAGAATGGGCATTGTGTTAAGAGGGTAAATAACTGTTCTCCTTTTTAGTTTTGATATTAGCACATATTGGACAGGAATTGTTTTGCTGACTTAAAAAAAACATACACCAAATGTTTAATGTTAAATGTTTAATGAAGTGGGGACAAGAGAGTCCAATCCCATCCACAAACTGTCCTTGTTTTAGCATCCCTAGAAAGGGAACCATTAACAGTGTTCAACTTCAAGTGACAATTGAGGTAGCTATTATAAATGAACCAATTATTGGGGGCTGGAGAGATGGCTCAGCAGTTAAGAGCACTGGCTGCTCTTCCAGAGGACCTGGGTTCAATTCCTAGCACTCACATGGCAGCTCACAGCTGTCTGTAACTCTAGATCCAGGGGATTTGACATCCTCATACAGACATGCATGCAGGCAAAACACCTGCCCATAAGATTTAAAAAAAAAAAAGAATAGCCAGGTGTGGTAGCTCATACCTTTAATCCTAGAACTTGGGAGGCAGAGGCAGGCAGATCTCTGTGAGTTTGAGGCCAGCCTGCTCTACAAAGCAAGTTCCAGGACAGCCAGGATTGTTACACAGAGAAACCCTGTCTCGGAAAAACCACTTAATTAATAAATAGTTATAAAATAATAAAAATAAACGAACCAGTTATTGATGTTTTCCTTTTGTCCAGGTACCTGGACAATATGAAATGTCATTTCTTTTGTGTGTATGTGCACTTAGTGTATGTGTGCAGGTGTGAGGTACATTGGCACATGTGTACACAAGCCAAGTAGAGACCAGAGAACAGCCTCAGATGTCTTTCTGTGGGAGCCGGACACCTTGTGTTTTAAGACGGGTCTCTTTAGTTTGGAGCTCATTGGTGTAGGCTCAGCTGCCTGGTTGTACTGGATCTCACTCTGTAGACCAGGCTGGCCTTGAACTCAAGAGACCTGCCTGCCTCTGCCTCCCGAGTGCTGGGATTAAAGGCCTGCGCCACCATACCTGGCTGGACCAGGGGTTCTTAATCTCAGTCATTGATGATTTGGAGTATCTGTATATGGTGGGGGGCAGTCTGTGCATTGAGAATATTTAACAGTATGCTGGGCCTCTGCCCATTCTGTGTCACTAGCAACCCCCTGACAATGGAGACAATCGAAGATGTATCTTGATATTTCCAGGGTCTTTGGGGAAACAAAATCAGCATGGTTTCAAATTGCTAGACAAGCTGTTTACATCATCATATCCAAAGGAGGAGATCCTTATCTCCCTTGACTATTCAGCCTGGTATTGAATCAATTTTTGAGATAGCTAAACTGTTTTACTAGATTTTAGTCCAAACTGAGCCTGCCTATTATCTGCTCACACATCTTGCACAGCAAAAACATTAGTTTTCTGTGGCTGCCATAACAATTTGCCATTTAGTGGTTCAGAGCATGTTCTGGTTGGGTTGTGGAATGTCCCCCATGGGTTTGTCTTTTGAAGGCTCCTTCCCTATCGATGTCGCTATTTTGGAAGACCAGGGAACATTTAGGGGGTGGAGCCTAGCTGGAAGGAGTGGATCACTAGGGGTGGATTTTGAAGGGTGGGCTTCTCTCACTTCTGACTTCCTGATCTGCCATATGAACGGCCTCACTTTTCCTCCAATTACTGCTCCTCTGCTCCTTCTGTTTCATACATTGTTTTGTCTGAAATCAGGGATGATTCTCTTCTGATATTTTACTTTAAATTAAACATAAACTGTAGCTAGAGTTCTCCTGCCTTGCCCACAGTCAGGACAAATATTTGTCACCCGCCAGTCCCACAGCTGCTCAGACCCAACCAAGTAAACACAGAGACTTCTATTGCTTACAAACTGTATGGCTGTGGCAGGCTTCTTGCTAACTGTTTTTATAGCTTAAATTAATCCATTTCCACAAATCTATACCCTGCCACACGGCTCGTGGCTTACCGGCATCTTTTCATGCTGCTTGTCAAGGTGGCAGCTTGCAATGACTCCTTCTGCCTTCCTGTTCTTTTATTTCTCCTCTCTGCTAGTCCCACCTATACTTCCTGCCTAGCCACAGGCCAATCAGTGTTTTATTTATTGACCAATCAGAGCAACTTGACATACAGACCATCCCACAGCACAGCCAAGTGCAGACCATCTCAGACACCTGCACTCAGGCTCGTGGTCCTAATCATCCTCTATGTGGACCTGCTAGGTAAAGCCACGAGGAACCCGAGAACGGGCTCCCACAGGACATAAAGAACATCCCACAGCAATAAACATTCTATGATCATATAAACCCCTATTATATCCTTTTGAATTAGTTCTTATTGAAGAAACATTTTATTGTAAAAAGGATACATTTTTATTTTTTTAAGCAAAGTTGGAGTTTGTTAAGAAACAGTTTTATGGACTTGATGAGGGGGGGAGATATAGATAGATGATAGATAGATAGATAGATAGATAGATAGAAATGGATGGATGAATGGATAGATAGACAGACAGACAGAAGTTGGGTGATAAAGAGGAGGGAGAGGGGAGTGAATATGTCAGAATACATAGACTGAAATTCTCAAAGAATTGATGAAAGCATTATTTATAAAGGAAGTATTTTATTAATATGTCATACCTTGTGTTATTTTCTCAACATTAACTTTTATGTGACAGTTTTATACTTTTTCAATTAAAATTGAACTAGGACTCTTTCTCAGTCATAAGAATTAACTTTCAAATGTGTTAAGTAAAATCCCATTGATAACACGTCAAGATTGTCGGACATTGCAGTGTTTTGGTTGTGGGTACCTGCATGTCCCTGTGTGTGCTGGCTTTTGTCGTACTGAACACATGAGCACTGTACTGAAAGTTGTGTTTATTTGGTTAGTTGTATTTTTGTTGTTGCTTTATTGAGTCAGGATCTTGCTTTATACTGCAAGCTAAACTTGAACTTAAAACCTTCCTGCTCAGTTTCCTCAATGGTGGGGCTGTAAGTGTGAGCAGCCACACTCAGCATGAGTTAACAGTTCAAAGGTCCCCCTCCCATTTATAAGCTGTTATACTAATCCTAAATTTAATGAAAAGATACAAATAATTTAAGGCTTGCAAAATTATCTTTTTTATTAGTGGGGGGGAGGAGAGAAGATAGATAGATAGATAGATAGATAGATAGATAGATAGATAGATAGATAGATAGATGTGTGCTTGGAGGTCAGAAGAGGATGCCAGGTGCCTATCAGTGCTCTCTCTCTCTCCACCTATTCCTTTTAGGCAGGGTCTCTACTGAGCCTAGAGCTAGACCAGCAGCCAGCAAGTCCCGGTGAGCCTCCTGTCTCTCCCTTAGTGCTGGGACTACAGGCATGTACATTGCCACTCTATGCTTCTTATGTGTGAGAATCTAAACTTAGGCCCTCACCCTTTCACAGAAATCACTCCTATCCACCGAGCCCTACCACCAGCCCCCAAATTGTTTTTTAAAACGTACTGCATATGCCTACTGGCATGGCTGACTTTGTTTCTATTTCAGAGTCTTAAGGAGATGCTCTGTTCCTGGGTGTTGATCTACCATTGATGCTTCTGCACCTAGTTCCTTCTTTCTCCAAGAACAGGTTGCATGTTTGTGTTGTGTTGGCCTGAGGTGGTGGTTTAGAAAAGGGCTTCTGTAGTTGTGATTTTGAAGACTACTACGGGACCATTTTGTGAGCTCGGGTGATAGCTCAGTGGAAGAGTTCTTGCCAAGCAGGCAGGAGGCCCCCAGCTCCATTCCCAGTACTGCTAAACAAGTAAAAATAGACATTTTGTATTCTCTACTTCTAAGAGAATGTCCCAAGTCACCACCCGAAATGTAAAGGTATTTTTAGCCAACTCTTATCTGAAGGCAAAGAGCTTGAAGAGCCTTTGGGAGTTACAGCCTCCTACAAAGGGTTCCACTGTCCAAAAGCCTTGGGGGCTGCGGCCATCTCCCACAGGTTTCAATGACCCTTGGAAGGTTGAAGCAGCCTGTGTCCCGGGAAGCCAAGGACTTCAGGCTGTTTATACTGGCACTTTGTTGGGAAAAACAGGAAGCCTTGTTTGCTACTTTGTAGCCTGGGGAACTTTGGATCATGTTTATTTAAAATAGGTAATACCTTCAAAGGGGTTGGCAGTGCCTTCCAGCAAAATCACAGAAACAAAGAAAACAGCACAGACAAAATAAGATAGGCAAACAGACCAGAAGCCAGAGGAATGTAAGCACCACCCATCCCCAGGCACAGAGACAGTCAAGACTGGAAGCCAGAGCCTGGTGTGTTACCACCCGGCCCTCTTAAAGCGGCAGAGATAGATGCAAAGTAAAGGTGTGAATTGAGAATGGCCTTGAGGGGCTGCAGAGGCCCTGAGGTAGCTAGAGTTAGTGACAAGGAGCTCAAGATCCCCAGACACAGGGCACAGGGATGGCGAGAAAGGAGACAACTTGGAGGGAGAGTCACGTGAGGTCTAGGGCTCCGACAGTCCCTGTTCTTAGAAGATAGTGTTTTCATTTGTAAGGGATGGGAAGTCATGTGGAAAGGAGAGAGAGAGTAGCTGAGCAGGGAGATAGGAGCCAAATGAGTCAGGAAGAGTGCCTTGAGTCCCCCACGACACACATGGAGTGCTCAGGACAGAGGCTGAGGAGACATACCACTCAACTGTCCATCCCATATCCCCTAAGGCTGGAGCGTGCATACACCACTTCTGCAGGGCAGAAGTCATTCCTGTGTTAGCCCAGGAGATATGCATGCTATACCTGATGGGCAAAAAGCCGCCATGGCCAAGTGCAGTGGGAAACACTAGCTTCAGGATAGAAGTCCAGCCGTTTGCTGCTGCTTTGTTTCCCTGGCAGGGATTTAGTGTTCCCATAGAAGCCAGCCACGTTCTTAGTACTCTGAGCATTCCAAGTGGAGGGTGCTGAGTACCTGAGGTGAGGGATGTGGTCCATGGATACCACAGTTATTACTCATCATGAAGAGACGTGTGAGCACATCGTGAGAGAAGAATTAACAGAGGCATGGACACACTTCGGTGGGCACGATGGGCAGTGAGCTGGGGGCTCCAGTTAGAGAAGGCAGGAATGGTATCTTGGAGGAAAAGCAGCGACTGATGGGGTCATACGTTGAAAGCAAGTGTGATGTGTACGTGTTAGAAGGTGAGTGCTCTATTGATGAATCCAGGGATCTCGGTAAACCTAAAAGCAAAACAAAATGTATGCTTAACAAGAGGGCTTATGGTTTAGCTTTCTCTCCTCTCTCCTCTTCCTTCCCCGTCCCTGAGTTTGTATGTTGTTGCTAAGACAACCACTTATGCAGCATAGGCTGGTCTTGGGAACTAACTGTACAGCTAAGGGTGACCTTGAACTCCCGTTATGTGGCATGCTATTGTTCTTGCTTTTTTGTTTGTTCTTGTTTCTTATGCAGGATCTCACTCTCGAGTCTAGGCTAGCTTGGATCTCACTAGGTAGACCAGGTTGGTCTTGAACTTGGGGCAGTCCTCTTGCCTCAGCCTCCTGAGTGCTGGGCATGGCAAGCATGTTGGCCCAGCCTGATAGCTTTCCACCCCAGTCATTCTCAGTGTGTGTTCTTATCCCCTCTCCCATGCCAGCTTGGTGCCCTTGGCTGTGAGCTGCTCTTCCTGATGTCACCTGCTGAGTCTCAGATGGGGGCAGTTTCACTTCCCAAGGGACACTCTCTTTTTGCTTACCACAACTTGCTGGCAGACAGGGAATGCCAAGTACACGTTAAAACAAAAAGACAAGGAAACCAAGCATTGTCCTCTCCCTAGAAGTGATCACGGAAAACACTCTGGGACTGTGTTTATCTGGATTTTTTTCTATTTATGTAGAAATTATAGATTTTAAATAGAAACAAAGCCATGCCACATTAACATTTTTTTTCTAATATGCATCAGAGTGTTGGGCTTATTCCTTCGACTCTAAAGGCTGCCATTCATATGACCCGGTCAGATGGTATCAGTGGTACCACCCAATGACTCCATGATGTAAGAAGCAGAGACCATTCGAAGCATGGAGCCAGACAGTGCTGTGCACAGTAGGTACTGAGTAGGCAGACATTTATATCTCACATTACTGTTTTAAGTTTCATAAACACATATCAAATTGGGGATTCCAGAAGTCTCCATGGAAGGCAAAATGCTTTTTCGCTTGTGCAGTTCCTGTCTTATGTGAAGACGAAACAAAACCCAAACCAACAAGTTGAGATACCGAAAAAGTCCAACCCACGTCTCCTCAGACCGCTGTGCTTTCGACAGAGTGCTTGCTGATCTTTCCAGAAACAGGAAACAGGCTTCTTCATTTATCTTCCTGCTCTGTGGGGCTCTCTTTGAAGTTTTGTCTTGTTTTTAAGTCTTGTGTGTGTGTGTGTGTGTGTGTGTGTGTGTGTGTGTGTGTGTGTGTGTGTATGCAGGTATGCATGGTACATATGCTACCATGAGTATGTGGAGGGCAGAGGACAGTCTTGGGTGTGGCTCCTCACCTTTCTCTTGGTTTGAGAGGGTTTCTTTTTCACTTCTGCCTGTGCCAGGCTAGCTGGCCTTCACCTTCTACGGATCCTCCTGTCTCCTCCAATCAGGAAGCAGGAGGGCTGGGATTGCACACTAGCACATCCCTGCCGTATGTGGGTCCTGGGGACCTGAGCTCAGGTCTTCACACTTGCACAGCAGGATTTTACAGTTGATCTATCTCCCGACCCCTTCCTTGGGGGGTATATGTCTGTTGACCTCTGTAATCCTCGCCCATGGAAGGTGGAGGCAGCAGTTCAAGGTCATCCTTAGTCACACAGCAGAGTTTTCTTCTGGTCAGTCTGGGTACCCAAGACTCTTTCTTACCTGCCCTCCAGAAAAAAAAAGGGGGGGGGGCAAAAGTAAAAAGAGAGTCACAATATTCTCATTTCTTTAGCACCGGTCAGTTTCAGAAAGAAGCAGAGGTTTAGCTCCGGCAGGACTTCAGGGCTGCCTCCCTGTCACCGCCATGCGCCGCCATCAGAGAAAACTGTCCTCTGCAGCAGGACAGTCCTCCCCTTGCTCGTGCATTCCCTGTAACAAGAGCAGCGTGCCCAGAGCAGACCTGTCTGCACTGCGGTTTCTCCACCTGGAGCATGCTTTCCCAAGTGTGTCTTTCCTGCTGTCTCCCAGCCGAAGCTGCAGTGGGGACATCCAGGAAGCCTCTGAGCCCTCAAGGATGGCATGGAGAGTAGACAGCTGCCCCGTCACGTCACTCCTGTCTAAAGCTTGGCAGCCAGGGGCTCTGGGGCAGCCAGAGTGGACTACTGCGTGGGGTCTGACTTATGGGACATGAAAAGTTTGCTTTACCGTTCATAAACCTGCAAACCCAGGCCTCAGGAGACTGAGGGAGGAGGAGCGCAAGGCACAGTCTCAAAACAAAACACGTTCCTGTTTTCTCTTGAACATCTCTCCCCACAGCCAGGGGATTCTTTCCTTTGAAGAAAACCTCTGGAGGCTTTAGTGTAGTACCTCTAGGTGTCTAGGCTAAGACTAAAGTGGGTTTTTGAAAGTTAATGAAGAAGGGGTGTGTGTGTGTGTGTGTGTGTGCACGCGCACATGTGTAAAGCAGAGGTGGACCTCAGGTGTCTACGGCTATCACTATCTACATTTTTTTTTTTTTCTTGAGACAGCTTCCCACAAATTGCATTCACTGACTGGCTACACTGACTGGGCAGCCAGCTCCAGGAATCTCCCTGTCTTTACTCCATCTCTGCTCAGGCGCCCCCCCCCCCCCCATGGTTCATTAATGTCTTAGTCACAGTTTCTATTTCTGTGATATAACCAAAAGCGAAGTGAGGAGGAAAGAGTTTACCAGGCTTAGATATTCCAGATCACAGTCCATCAAGGGAAACCAAGGCGGGAACTCAAGTTCAAGATGGGGCGGATGCGGAGGCCACGGAGGAATACTGGTGTGTCTAGGTTTGTGCCAAGCTGATAAAAACCAGCCAGCACCATCGCCATGCTTTTACCGAGGTGCTTAGGATCCAACCTCAGGTCCTCATGCTTAGAGGGCCGGCACTTCACCCACTGAGCTAACCGACCACCTTGATGCAGAGGTGTTCTTAAAAACTGAATACTTTGAGCCGTGGCTCGAAGTATTTTAGGGAAAATTTTCCCTAAAATTGGGTGAATGACTACGTGAGCAAATAATGAATATAGAAAATATGAGTGAGCTGGTCATGCTTTATTGAAAGGATGGGTGCTTTGAGGATAAAATTGGAGGTCTGGCGTGGTGGGGCAAGGGAGAAACTATGTAACAAGCCAATGGTACTATATTGTCCGTTTGTAACAGTTTCCAAACGCTGCAGCGAGGGGGAGAGGTTGGCTGTGCCAGATGCCTAGGCAGCCTCTGGAGGACAGATGTCCGGGGAAGGGCTCCCAAGAACTTGTATGGCTTTGTGTCTGTCTACTGCCCTGCTCCATTGTGAACACCTAAGGTGATGGCCCTGGAGAGTTGAACATCCCCACCCTGCCTGAGGACTCTGAAGAGGCCATTTGCTGTCTCTAACGCTTCTTCCGGTTGTTGGTGGGAATCTGGAGTGGAGATCAAGACACTGCACGCAGGCTAGCCTTTGCCTAGAGTAGCTTTGCTTGTTCCAGCACACTGATCTCCATATGATCTGTCTTCCTCTTTCTTCTCCCAATCCCAGGGATCTTCCGAAGGGATCGAATGGCCCTCTCCTTTCTTAGTGAAGCTAAAAATGACTGGGGTGGAATATTCTAGAGCTTTTTTAATTGAAGTAGATCGAGAAGCTGAGAACTCCAGTGACGACATCCCCAGGTACTGACAAGTTAGATGCTGTAACAGAGGCTCTTTGTAGGAGATGGCAAGCTGAGCCGTATCCTGGTTTGTGTTAACCCCTTGACTGTTAATTTGGAAGGCTCCATGGTCCTATTCCTCAGGACTCAGAATCAGTGCTCTGCAGTTTCTGAGGGTCTCAGCACCAAATTGCTCCAAATATAATGAGAGCAAGTCTCAATCTCAGGAGAGCATGGCTTACTTCAAAACCAAGGCCGCTGTCGGTCTAGGGTTAGCATAGGATGACCATCACACCCTTAACATGGCTGTTTTCTTCATTCGTTTTAGGAGACTGTGGTTTAGAGTACACCAGCTGGGCCTCCCAAGTTTGGATGTTTTAGTTAAAAACAAGGAGTAGGGACTGGGGAGATGGCTCAGGGCTTAAGAGGCTGCCCTCCCAGTGAACTCAAGTTCAGTTCTCATAACTCTTATTAGTCAGTTCACTATCACATGTAACCCCAGCTCCAGGGATTCAGACCCTCTCCTGGTCTCAGAGGACAGTGCATTCATATGTACACACACACACACACACACACACACACACACACACACACACACACTTTAAAATAAAATAAGGACTCAGGCCTTCTGGGAGCAATCTTTGCCCCTAGCACTTCCTATCTCTGTGATTTGGACAAGCCAATCAAATCCTCATGCCTGGTTCCTCCGCTGTGGCATGCGGAACTCTCACATGATTTGGTGGTGGCTACATAGGATGCTTTGTTCTGGGGACAGTGCACAACTGCTGGGAAGGTTGTAAGGCTTCGTGAGTTAGCAGTGTTGGGGCTGGAGAGATGACTGGGTGTAAGACACTGGCTGTTCTTGCACAGGGCCGGGGGTTCCGTCCCAGCACCCACCCGACAGCTCGCAACCATCTGTAATCCCAATTCCAGGAGGTGAGGTGGTATCTCCTGGCCCACTCAAGATCCAGTCACACACGTGTTACACACACACACACACACACACACACACACACACACACACAGGCAAAACATTTTCTGTTACACATAAAATAAAAAATAAATCTTTAATTTAAAAAATCTTGCCGGGCGGTGGTGGCGCACGCCTTTAATCCCAGCACTCGGGAGGCAGAGCCAGGCAGATCTCTGTGAGTTCGAGGCCAGCCTGGGCTACCAAGTGAGTCCCAGGAAAGGCGCAAAGCTACACAGAGAAACCCTGTCTCGAAAAACCAAAAAAAAAAAAAAAAAAATCTTAGCGATATTATTACGGGTTCAGTAGCTGTTTGTTTTGAGGAATTTAGTATTATTTTTAAATACAATAATATTGTTGTGCTGTGTACCAACATGAACAGATACCTATATTTCAAATTAAAATTGAAACAAAATTTTATAAACAAAATTTAAAACTAAATGTATATATATTTATACATAATATAGCTCTATATGTATGTCTGTGTTTATATCCATGTATGTTTTGTGTGTGTACATGAATTTAACCACAGAAATACATCTGGAAAAGACTGTTAGCAAATCATTATAAAGGGGAAAAACTTAATTCTTTTGTTTACTTTATCCTGTTATCTTTGGATTTTTAAAAATCATGTGCTTTCTGATAGACTAATAAGACTGAAATAAGACAAAACAAAATTAGTCAAAAT
Organism: Peromyscus maniculatus bairdii; assembly: GCF_049852395.1. NCBI lineage: Eukaryota > Metazoa > Chordata > Mammalia > Rodentia > Cricetidae > Peromyscus > Peromyscus maniculatus. The sequence goes on along the minus strand of NC_134872.1, from coordinate 52,055,585 downwards.
TATAAACAATCTTGGAGTATTAAACTATGCATACTTTTTCCTGACCAGAAAAAGAAACGAGTTGAATAGATAAATACAGCCATTATGTAAGAAACTCCAGAGACAGTTTTCCAAGCTGATTGGCATTGTTCGGTGGTAAGATCTGATTTTACTGCAAATGGTGTCTTGGAATCCTTCTGAATTCTTTTTGCTCTGAAATGGTTCCATGTCATTTAAGAGGTTTTGAATGTCTGAACGGTTCCCTTCCTATAACATATGTGCTTATCTTGCATTTGAGTCCCACTTATAAGCTATTTTAGGCCAATGATTGTATCAAATTCTTCAGGATTCCCAATTGCTTCCATCATGGAGAGTATATACAGTATTTACTTGATAATTACCCTTGGATTAAATGGCTGGGATCTGGTATTAGAATAAAGCCATTTGATGCTGCAAAAAGGCATTAACAACCTAGAAATTTCAATGCTTTTATGCAACAAAAGCATATTTCTTATCCACAAAAGGCTGAACACATTGGAAAAGCTCTTTTATGCCTATCAACTAGGGATCTAGACTTCTTAGGCTGGAGCCTCCAAGGCTATAACCTGACTTCTGAGTTTTGTGTTGGAAAAAGGAAGGGAGAGAGGAGACACATTGTCTCAAGTGTCTCAGGCCAATTCTTTTCAGGTTTCCACTAATCAGGAATTAGTGTCCAGACTGGATTCCAACCGTAAGAGAGACCAGGATGTGCAGGGGACATAGGGGTCTCACAGGAGTGGAAAATAATCATGCCGTCTGGTTAGTGCCTCCTTCAAGTCAGCAGAATTGGCATTCATGTGGACTGTGAGGCTTGTTTTAATGCGTGTTGGAAATCAGATGTGTCAGAAACCGCTAGGATTCCTATTGTTTAAGCAGGCATTTATTTAGTGCTTGCTGTATACCAGGTGCTAGTCTAGGACTTTGGAAGACAGTAGTGAGGTGGAGTCCAGACTTCTCACAATGCAAGAGCTGAATTTCTAGAGCAAGTTAATAAAGCAATAATGCAGAGTTTGGCATTTGGTAACAAATATTGGAGGAATGTACATGGGGCATTGGACTTGTACTGGTGTGGGGAAGTAGCATGCAGCCCCATTTTAAATAGATAGATCAGGAACAATTCACTGTAAAGGTAACTGGGGCAAAAACCTAGAGATGAGAGTCATTTGGGTGTCAAGGCAGAGAGCCTTGCTGTGGGAAGAAGCACAGACTTTGGGGTGGGGGGGGAGGTCAGGATACCTGGTATATTTGGCAGGAGGCCAGGAGGCCAGGGTGGAGACAGCAGGTGTGCAATTAGAGAGGACAGAGGTAAGATTTCAAGTCCGTTGAGTGTAGACCAAAGACAGCCATGTGTGATACTTTGCACTATGACATATGAAGCCAATGAGGAGTAATGCAGCCATCTGTAATTATATTGGGTTTAGACTTGGGGGCTGGGACAAAAGCAGAGAGACAATGTTGCCAACATTCAAATGAGAGGTAATGGTGGCTTGGACCATTTCCATCAGCTCCTTCCAAAGTTGAAGGGACACATTTTAGTTCTAGTTTTTTTTAATCTATGTCTATCTGTCTGTCCACCTACATCTATCTATCTATCTATCTATCTATCTATCTATCTATCTATCTATCTATCTATCTATCTATCTATTTTTGAGAGTTTCATGTCATCCAGGCTGGTGTTGAACTTGATATGTAGTTAAGGATGACCTTGAACTTCTCCTCTGCTCTACCTTCCAAGTACTGGGATCACAGGCATGTGCCACCAAGCCTGGTTTATGCTGTGCTGGGGACTGGACCCAGGGCTTCAGGAATGCTAAACAAGCACTCACCCAACTGAACTAAGTCCCTTGCCTGGAGAGATTCACATTAAAGGGGAAATTATTTCACAAATATGAGTACCTTTTTTGTTTTGTTTTGTTGGTTGGTTTTTTGAGATAGGTAACAGCTCTGGCTGTCCTAGAACTTGCTTTGTAGCCAAGGCTAGCCTCCAGCTCACAGATCTGCTAGCCTCTGCCTCCTGAGTACTGGGATTAAAGGTGTGAGCCTCCATCACTGGGCAGTACCTTTTGCTAATGAGATGTTTGTGTATGGGTCTAACTGCAAGGTTGCTTCCACTGCCTCAGTTCTGATATTCTATCATTTCATCAGTCCATTCGTTCAGAAAATATTTCTCCAATACCAGCATCCTCCACAGGCCAATGATTTAGACCTGACGTCTACTTTTCAGAAACTTAGGTGTGGTAGGACACACACACACACAGCACCCAGTTGTACCACTTACATCAAAACCACACAACAGAGTACTATAATCACAATAGAAACTGGCATGGAAACATTACCCAGAGCCGACTAACTGCTGCTAGGTATCTGTACAAGATATGCCTTTGGGCATAATAACGAGGAGGACAGATTTGCTGTAATTATTATGATTTGATGTTTCCCTTTATAACCAAATGGCACTGTAATAAAATCAGAGAAAATCATATTGAACTGTCTGAAAATGTTATGTCTATGCTCTGCCATCTATCAGCGTAAAGGATTCTGCCAATTCAGTACCTATCTAAACGCCAGCTCTGAAAAAAATATGTATGTGTCATTGTTAACCAACATCGCTGGGACCCCAGGCTCACTGATTGGCAGCCACTTAAATCCTCTTCAGTACATTCATTGCATGGTTTTTTCTTATTTCTTTTCTTTTAGCTCCCAAGATGGCACTGCTCGAACAGCGTGCACTTTTCTGCCTCCTCTGCTGCCTCCCACTGGTGCGTCCTTTCCACTGGCAAGATGACTTCAGGTCAGCAGGTAAGAGACATCAAACTCCAAGTGACTTCCGGATGCTGCATGTTTTGATGTGTGCGAAAGTCCTTTTAAGAAGTGTTCCTGTGGGGGCTGGGGAGATGGACCCCCATGATAAAATGCCTGCTGTGCCAGCTTGAGGACCTGAATTGGATCCCCAACCCTGATGTTAAGAAGTTTTCAGTGTTGTGTGTGTGTGGGGGGAGGGTGGGCAGGGTCAGGGGGGTCCCTGAAACTTACTGGCAAACCATCCCAGATGACTTGATGAGCTCAGTGAGCGATCTTGCCTCAAAAAAGCAAAGACATAAAAGACACTGTTCATCGATCTCTGGCTTCTGCAATCATGTACACACATATGCATGTACATCTGAGCATGCATGTCTATATGCGCACACTAACAAGGACTTACCACTGACACACACACACACACACAAGAGGCGTGCAAATACGTTCAGGGAAGTAGCTCATCCTGAGGTAGGGAGGGGCCAATCTCTTTATGATCCAAACTGAACAAGCATGTGTTTTCTTGTCTTGCTACGACCATGGAAAATGTCCCAAACAACCCCGCCTCCCCTCTTCTACTGCCTCTATTCAACTCCTGCCAGGGACAGGAGCTCACCTGCCACGGCGTTTACAAGGCAGTCTCCAACCCTGCTTGTGTCTTGACAAACAAGCTTAGTCCTGGGGAGGTGGAGAGGTATGTGAGAAGATAACAATCTGGACTCTTGAGGTCAGAAGGGATGTGACTCTTTCTACCTTAGTATGAGGAGAAGTGGCGGCAAGTAGATACTGGAACCCCAGGGGAGATTCGACATGCTCAGGAAGGGATAAAGGAGGAGGAAGATTTAGACCATACTTGGAAAAGTAGCTAGAGTGGGACAGGTACACCTCATGTCACCAAGAAGGACCTACCTTGCCAGGACATTGCTTCAGAAGCATCGTGAATGCCTGTTCTTCTTAAAGAAAACTGTGACACACATGTGTCTCAATCTATGTCCTGTGGAGAACACAGCAGGAGGTGGCTACAGAATGATGTCATACTGTCTACACCCACAGATCCCTATACCTGAATACATGTACTCACTTTGGATCTGGTTGTTCGTGCTGGTTGGGTGACTCCTTTTGATAGCATCTGCAAAAGGGCTTGCATAACTCCGTGGCATCGAGATAAACTTTGCCCTACTTCATAATTGGGGAAATGGATGGATCAATAGGAAAAGGACTGTGCCTTATATTGATAATTACACAGGTAATTGAATAATATGTCAGAGGCCATTCATCCCTCAACAATTCCCAGGAAGTGAGGGCTCTCTGGATACAGCGGTGACTAAGGAGCGGAGCTTGTCATCAGGGAACCTGTAACCTACTTGAAATGTAGTTAATTTTTCCAAGTATCAGTTTCAGAGATTGGAAACAGGTCACATGATGGGTAAATTATTATCCAGGGTACATTTTATGTCATTCACTCTTATTGGTGCACTGAGAATTTAAAGACATGTTTTCTCTCCTCTCATCTTTAAACATCACTGGAAATTTGTTCCTTGAGGACAGGGTTATTTAAATTATTCATCTTCCTGGGATTTGTGTTAGCCCAATGCTATACTCATTCTAGATGCTCAGAAGTGGCTACATGAATATTTTTTAAGTTATAGTTAATAGACTAATTTCTTATCAAGGGAATACATAGAAAATACAGCTAATTCAGGTTATGATTTACTTGTGTGTGTATGTGTTATAAGTGTATCTGTGAGTGTCCACACCTATATACACAGGCAGAAGCCAGAGGAAAATGTCCAGTGTCCTGTTCTATCTCTGTACCTTATTCTCTTGAGACAGTTCCACACTGAACCTGAGACTAAACCGAAAGCCAGCAAGCCCTGGAGATACTCCTGTCTCCACCGACCACAGGATTCGGGTTTCAGGTCCGAGCATCCATGCCTAATTTTTTATGTTGTGCTGCAAATTTAAACTCATGCCTGTGTAGCAAACTCTCTTACACATTAAACCATCTCCCTTCTTTTGATTGTTTGGGACAGCTTTATGTAGCCCAGGCTGACCTCTAACTCACTATGCAGCAAATGCTGGCCTTGGATTATTTATCCTGTTCTCTTCACAAGCACTGATGTGATAGGCATGTGCTGCCCTACCCGGAAAGGCTTCAAGTATGGGCTAGAGACTCATCATGTGCTGATGAAGGACAATGAAAGTCTAAAAGAGAATGCAATTTTCCTACCATGTATACATGCCGAGACTCAGGAATATTTGACTACCAAAAATATATACCAAGTAGCATACTATAGGTCCAAAGTTCCTATTCAAGTAAAGTTGTGGAGGATTGAGAAAAGATAAACTGAGCCACCATCTAGAGCATCCAAGATGAGGTGGTTCTGACATCTCTTTCTTCTTCTTCCTTACGATGATTTCAGACAGAAGGAGAGATGAGATGCAGACTCATGCGATGTGCGAGCTGTAAGACACCGTTTTCTGTACCCAGTGTAGTACCTGTGACTCCTAGAGTCTGGGTGAGCAGGCTCCTAGAGCAGAGAAGGCTTTGGAGAACCACAGATTGTTTGAAGACGTTCCCATGGTTTCGGTAGAATTAAGATCTCACTTCTGGGCTGTGGAGCTCTGCTGCTAGGCAGGGTCTCCAAAGCAGCTACGAGTTCTCTGGGGCTCCTCACTGAGCTGTGGGAACCAGTGGTCTCCCTGCTGGTCTAGCCCCGCCATGGCTGCCTATGGGTGGGGACACAGCAGCGCACTGGCTGCTCATCACAGAAGGAAAGGCAGAAGGTGTCTCCTACCCTGTTACTCTCTAGACTTGTCGTCTCCCAGTTAGACCAAGCCTGACTACAGATAACTTGACATGGGAGATGAAGAACCTTCTGTAATTCTAAAGAAGCCACAGAATATTCACCAATAAGGAGGTAAAATGAGATAATAATAAAAAATCTTCGAGGAATTGTCCCAACTTTTGAATGTGCCCTGAAGGAGAGTGAAATCCCTAGTGGAGATCTGCTGACCCTTCTAAGGACTCTCCATCCTTTGAGTAGTGGGAGGTTACCAGCTCTGGAGAAGGGAAGAAGTTGACTGCTGGTTACATGCAACTGTCAGTATTAGGCAGATGATGAATACACTCATTTCATCCACATTCTTCATCCACATTCTTCATCCACATAGCTGTCCTGAAGCTGGTTAAGGCCTTTACCAATGGGGATCAGAGAGAGGACTTAAATTGCTTAGGCCAGAGCACCATGGCTTGGTGTGTGAAAGAGGACCACTTGGATTCAGTACTGGGCTTCACTCTATGTTTTTCTTGAAAACTGCCTCCTATCGTTACTTCATCAGTGTGGACCAGGACACAGCAGCTCTTCACCTCGAGTCAGCCTACTTGGAATCTTCTGATTCAGTTAAATTGGAGTGAGGACTGGGATCTGCATTTCTAAACTCTGGGTGATACCCATGATGCTGGCCTGAGGATCAGCTTGGTGTAGGAGGCCTCTGTGCAAAAGCCTCCATCACTGGCTGGTGCTTCACACATGAGTCATCAGTGGAGCGTGTGAATAAGATTATTGCCAAGACTCAGAGCCTTGCTGAGCAATGCTACATGATAACAAGGAGGGTGCCACACTCCACATAGCCCTGGGTGTTTGGCAGAGTCTGTACAGTGCAAAACACAGAGTCTGTGCAGCACAGGAATCAGCTCCACACTTCAGTCAAGTGAATGTTGGGGGCAGGCTCAGCATATCAAGAAAAGTGTAGGTAGGGATTTATCATTATTTGGACCCAACATCTGGTTTTTATTTTAGTTGATGTATGAGTGTTCTGCATATATACGTGCATGCCAGAAGAGGTCATCAGACCCTATCTATAGATGGTTGTGAGCCACCATGTGGGTGCTGGGAATTGAACTTAGGACCTCCGGAAGAGCAGCCAGTGCCCTTAACCCTCCCCACCTCCCAAGCCATCTCTCCAGCCCATGGACCCAACATCTAAAAGGAACGCCTGGATTTGATGAGGTTTAGAAAGGAGGGCAGCTGCAGGTATATGGAAGAGTTCAGGCTTCAGAGATGGGAAGGAGAGTCAAGAGTGGGTGGGTCAAAGAACATCTATGATGGGTTTGAATGAAGGACAGGAGAGACTGGTGGTGTTTCAGGTTATTACTTTCCACAGAGTTGTATTGAGTCTGGTGCATCAGAGGCTGTATTTAGACTAGTGGGGGCCAGCTCTTGAGTGGTAGCTAGTCTGGGCCACTGTCCTCATTCTTACCATCACATAATACTCCACACATACCAAAGTCTTGATTCTGAAGAGGAAATGGTCGTGTCTGGGATCAGGGATAATTCCAAATAAAGAACAAATCATAGGTTGTGAAAAGGTTTGTTTGACTCGCAGGATTCTGGCCTGGAACTCATAAGATAGAGAATTCTGAGGTTCAGGGTGGGGCTGGGCAGTTGTAGAGTGAGAAGAAGAAATTGGGAGACAGTCATTTAGTTTCATCCTGGGCCACTGGCTTTGATATTACTATGGAACAATGTCAGGTCCAGATGTACAAGAAGTGTAAGCATGCTGGGCAATAGTGGCGCATGCCTTTAATCTCAGCACTGGGGAGGCAGAGGCAAGGGGATCTCTGTGAGCTTGAGGTCAGCTTGGTCTACAGAGTAAGATCCAGGACAGTCAGAGATACATGTAGAAGCCCTGTCTCAACACACACACACACACACACACACACACACACACACACACACACACACACACACACAGAGTATAAACACTAATCAGAAGATGCATGTCTATCTCCATCTTTTTATTCCCCAAAGCCCCATATGGTTTGTACAAAGCAGGCCCCTGGGAAGGGTGAGAAATGGGAGGGTGTTGGGGAAATGAGTTAGTAATGTGCATGTCACACAAGTATGAAGATCAGCACCCATGTGAAATCTGGGCATACGTCTACAACCCCCAGTGTTGGGGAGGGAGAAACAGCTGAATCCATGGAGCTCATTGACCTGTCACCCTATTCCATCAATGAGCTAGCTCCAGGTTCAGTGAGGTTTCTGTCTCCAAAAAAACGAGGCGGAGAACACTTGAAGAAGACAGCTGACGTAGACCTCTACATTCACATGTACAAATGAATACACACACACACACACACACACACACACACACACACACACACACACTGCCAGCAACTATTGCCCTGGAACTCCTAGCACAGTCAAGTCTGAAGTGGACTGGGTTACTGCCATGTGTTCACATCAAGTCACACGAACCTGTTTTTCAGCATGGTTCCATAAGATACAAGCGGCGATGTCTGCTGCCAGCTCAGGCCACAGTAATATCCCCAAAGGAAATGGATCCTACCCCGTCGGTTGTACAGACGTGATGTTCGGTTATGCTGCTGAGGTAATGCCTTACTTTGCCTTAACCTTCAATCCTGGCCTTGGCCTTGCTCACTAGCATGTGTGCTAACTTGATCCCGCAGTCACCCGAGAATGAGTCATTGGCCACCCCCGTGGCCACGCCTTTTGTTACTGTGTCGTTCTTCAGCTGTTCGCTGTCTCCTGATTAATTTGCTAATGAATCTTATGTTTTCTCAGATTTCCCTTCTATTCAAAGATAGTTATTCTATCTTCTTCTCTCCTTTGGTTATCTATAGGCACTCAGCACTTCCCTAGATGTCTTTAGGAAAGACAGGGATTTGGGCCCTGGGAATAAAATATTCAAAGCACTGCACTTGGACTGTGTGTGATGGAGAGCATGTTCATTTCTTCTCCCAACAGAGCGTCTTCTTGAGATTGTATTACCCAGCTCAAGATCAAGATCGCCTTGACACTGTTTGGATCCCAAACAAAGAATATTTTTTCGGCCTTAGTAAATTTCTTGGAACACCCCGTTTTGTAGGCAACATTTTGAGCCTGTTATATGGTAAGATTTCTATTGGTCCTGTTCTGAAGTTACATGCATATGTATATATATATATATATATATATATATATATATATATATATATATTGTGTGTGTGTGTGTAATATGTATACAAGAAACAAAAGTTACAAGTAGTAAGACTAAGGTTGATTTCCTCCTAAAATGGTAAGGATGGGATTTCTCTTCTTTTTTTTAAAACTGTGTGTGTGTGTGTGTGTGTGTTCTTATGCACACAAGTGTGCATTCATATGAAGGCCGGAGGACAACCCGAAGTGTTATTTCTCAGAAATGCAGTTCACCCCCTTTGGGACAGGCTCTCCCAGTAGTCTGGGGCTCACCAGTTAGGCCAGACTGGCTCATAGGCAAGCCCCAGGGACCCTTCATCTCAGCCTCCACAGCACCGGGATTACATGTGTCTGCCTGGTATTTTTATACCACCACATGCAAGGCAGACACTTTAACAGCTGAATGATCTCCCGAGCTAGAAAGACGGGACTTCCTAAAAGGTTTGGGCAACACTGAGAGAAGCGAGGGCTCTTTATCATTTTACAAATTCCGATTTGGATGCGATGGAATGGGATGGGGTGGGATGGGGATGTTATATTTGCCTTAACATCTTATACCTGAGCCTCAATTTCCCTCTTACATCCTGTGGTAGAAGCCACAATGTGGTCAGAGTAGCAGACTGTCTGGTGGGACCATTGCCTGCACATTTTGTGTCAGAAGAAAACAGAAAAATAGAAACCAAGCCCAGCTGACCTCTCACTTATCACAAGAGACCTCAGTTCATGGCCATCACCACCCCCAAAGGACTCATTTCTCTCCTACAGTCTGAGACAGTCATCATTTAATATGTCTGCGATATACAAAGGGAGACTTTCCATTCCTAACATTTGTTAGATCAGGAAAAATTGAGCCTGTATTAATTACACCTTCAAAATTTTCAGCTTTGGGAATTTTCTTTATCTTTAGGTTTTCATAGGAATTGCTTTAAAGTAGGAAAATACTCTAAACTAGAAAATACTATTGCAGCTGGGCGGTGGTGGCACACGCCTTTAATCCCAGCACTTGGGAGGCAGAGGCAGGCGGATCTTTTTGAGTTTGAGGCCAGCCTGGTCTACAGAGCAAGATCCAGGAAAGGTGCAAAGCTACACAGAGAAACCCTGTCTCGAAAAACCAAAAAAGAAAGAAAAAAAAGAAAGAAAGAAAAAGAGAGAGAGAGAGAAAGAAAGAAAGAAAGAAAGAAAGAAAGAAAGAAAGAAAGAAAGAAAGAAAGAAAGAAAGAAAGAAAGAAAGAAAGAAAGGAAGAAAGAAAACACTATTGCAGTGTGGAGTAATTTATAAGCCACGTCCACAACAACTATCACATTCAGTCTTTTCCTGACCAAATGTTTGTTTATGATAAGAAAATGATGTTCAAATGACCATAACAATAATGATGAAAACAACTAAGATGTGAAGGAAGGGAGCTCACATTTTCCAGTTTTAAGCTTTTTATGGTACTTTATATATAAAAATGGGTGCTTTATATATAAAACCTCATTAGATATCAGTCTCATTAAAACTGTCTAAGATCACAATGACCCCTACCATTTTGTGGAAGAGTAATCTGAAGCTGAGAAGCATGCCCAACTAGTCAGTGGCAGTCTCATGAAAGGCTCCCTTTGGTGTGTGAATTCCCCAGCTCCCTTTGGTGTGTGAATTCCCCGTCTCTCCGTCTTTTGCTGGACTGTGATCTTCACGAGAGGAGAGTCTGGTGCTCAGGTCCTGGCTGTCAGCATAATGGTTTCCTGGATGGTTAGTTTTAAATGAAATGTTCAATGATATCTCAAAGCCTCAAAGTAGAAACAAGTAGTGTCCTTCTAGAATATGCCTGTAAGTAGGACAAGCTCTCCCTGTGAGGTCAGTGGCAGTGAGGACCGACTAGTAATTGATGCACTTATGGGGAAAGGCACATTGAAGTCCCTGGTTGGTGAGTATTTAGTATCTGGCTTTTAAAGTGAATATACAAATTTATAAAATCATAGCTAAGACTCCATGGATTGGGGATTTTGTGCCGGAAGACGTAAATTAATTAGCTAGCAGCATTTAAGCCAGAGGAAACATTGATTTACCTCCATTATTGTCTAGGTTCAAGGACAACCCCTGCAAGCTGGAATTCACCTCTGAGGACTGGCGAAAAATATCCACTCATTGTCTTTTCTCATGGTCTTGGAGCGTTCAGGTAATGCTTGGGAGAGAAGACAGTTTTTTTTCCCCCCTGGAGCTGAGGACCGAACCCAGGGCCTTGCACTTGCTAGGCAAGCGCTCTACCACTGAGCTAAATCTCCAACCCCTGATAGTTTTAGTTCTAAGCCATCACCGACTAGATCTATTTCTTAAAAATAAAAAATCAGATTTCAGAATGTAATGTTGGCGCATGTTGGACACTTGGGGTTCCCTAAGAACTGGCTGTGGGGCTGGTGGAAAGTTGGGTATCTCTCTTCAGCACTGGATTCATGGTTCAGAAAATTATTGGATTTCTGCTGCAGTTGTGATCGGCAACTGGGAATTCGAGAATCAAACGTAGGCAGCCATCTCTAAAACAGCTACCTCGCAGCAGAGCCCCGGGCACTCAGCTTTCACACCATCAGTGGCTGCTACAGCCGAGCGCGGATGTCTTCCCTACGAAGCTGGAAGCGGCGACTCTGACTGCAGCAGGCAGGTCTTCGAGTCTGCCCAGTGGATCACATCCCTTCCCGTGCCTTCAGCAGTAGCAAACACGGTTCCTAGACACCCCTTTTGTATTTCCACGGTCATTGACTATGGAACACATGAAGTGAGACAGAGAGCTTAGAAAATGGCGATACAGAAGAGTGGGAATGTGACCGTCCACAGTTATTTACCCCCTGCTCGCAGTTTGACCATTCCCAGAACACTAAGCGTGTGTTGAATAGTTACACTGCTTTATATAGGGTCAAGGCGCTGAAGATACTTGTGCTCACTTGACCTTAGTGGTGACCGCCTTTCACAGGTAAAGACCCCCAACTGAGAAGACTCAAGGGCCCAAAGCAGGACCGGCAGTTAGCAAGTGACGGAACCTGACCTACCTCCTGGGTACTGCCTCCCTGTGTGCATTACCTTGTCAAACGTTTCTGGAGCTGTGGAGATGGCTCAGTGGTTATAAAAGCACTTATTGCGTTCACAGAGAACCCAAGCTCATAGCCCAGGGCCCATGTCGGGTAGCTCTCAACTACCTCTGACTGCAGCTCCAAGGGACACAGTGCCCTCTTCTGGCCTTCACACGCAACTGCACATACATGCACCTATACATTATACACATAAATAAAAAAAATTAAATCTTAAATTTAGTTCAGATCACTTTACCACAGAGCTGTGTCCCTGGCTCATGAGAACGGCTTTTGGATATGGCCCCCACATTTGCCTTTGATAAAGGAGGTGTCTTGGCGTGTCACTAGACAATGGACAATCAGATACTTTTCTGAGCATTCCCAAAGAGGAAAGGGAAGTCAACAGATAAGAGGAAAGTTGAGTAAAGGTTGGAGCTGAAGAAGACAGTCAGTCAGGTGAGGGATGAAAGAGAATAATTAAACCTGTTGTAGAGATGGTCCTGCATCAACTCTAAAAGTCATTATTTGGAATCATTGTGACATTAACTCTGAGTTTCATTAACTCAGCATTCTTGACAGTTTAGACCACGCAATTGCTTGCTTTGGAGGCCTTACCCTGTGTACTGTAGGTTGCTTAGCAGTGTGCCTCTGCTCACCAGACGCCAGAGGAAATAAAACACCTCCAGACACTGCCACATGCCTCCTAAGGGGTAAGCCCTTTGAGGACCAGAGCTGCCCAAAGTGCCGATGCAGGGTGTATCAGGCTCCATGTTCCTTGTTTTCTCAGTGGACTTGGTTTTGTAATTGTGGTTGGTAATTGCTTCCCTCTTTTTGTCTTCCAGAACAATCTATTCTGCTATTGGCATTGGCCTGGCATCTTATGGGTTCATAGTTGCTACTGTAGAGCACAGGTATGTTCCCGTGTATGTCAAATTCAGAAACAAAATAAACTATGTTATTGTTCTTAACTCTACCTATAACTGTTCCCTAAGCTTATGAAAACCATGGGTGGAATTTTACATGATGAAAAGAAAAAGAGAATGAACTACATTTTCAAGATCTCTAAGACAGTTCATGTCCTGAGAGCAATAAAAGTCTGCCATGGACTAAACTGCCATGTTTCAGACACTATCTCAGTTCTTTAGAATTTGTAACAATCCTATGTGATGGTTGTTTTATTCATGTCACACAAGATTGAAATAGAGGCACTACCGGTAATTTACCCAAAATCATTTTACCTGAAATACCTAAATCTATTAGGTGGAATTGGATTTCAGAGAGTTTTGTGTTATTTTTGTAGTACAGGGGATTGGAAACAGGACATTGTGCGGATTAGGCAAGCACTTTACCACTGAGCTGTGTCCCTAGCTCATGAGAACGGATTTTCAACATGGTCCCAATGGTGTCTTCTAGGATTGTGATAATGGAGGGGTTATTTGCATGTCCCTAGACAGTGGACAGGTAGATCCTTTTCTGAGCACTCCCTTGGAGTCCTCTTTTACTTGTGGAGGGAAAAAGTAGAGCAGAAGAGGAAAGAGAAGTCAACAGCGGAGAGGAAAATGGAACAATTGAGGAAGGCGGTCGGATGAATGGAGCGTAATTAAATCTGTGTGTGTTGTAGAGACAAATCTGCATCAGCAACTTACTATTTTGAGGACCAGGCGGCTGCAAAAATGGAAAACAGGTCTTGGCTTTACCTTAGAACCGTAAACCAAGAGGAGGCGGAGAGAGTCCGGAAAGAGCAGGTACAGTTCAGTGAGGGAAGAGGCCGTGGCCTTCAGAGCACAAAGAAAATGACGACATCTGTTAATGTTCGCTGCTAGCTCTCCCACTTACCCAAAGGTCTGTCAGAAGGCTCTCCAAGTGGAGAAAAACCTTTCTATTAAAATGTCTGTTTCACAGAAAAACAGACAAAATTACTCTGGGAAATGACAGTGCCACTCAGAGTTCTCTCTGTTAAAGTGTCTGGTTTGGGAATCTCAAAACGGATTTTTTTTTTTAAAGATGACTAGATGTATTATTAAAAAGGTTTCAGAGAGGCTGCATAGGTTGCATCCAGTAGTCTAAATATACAGGCCTTTCCCAGACCTTGGGAGGCAGAAGCAGGCAGACCTCTGTGAGTTTGAGATCATCTTGGTCTACATACTGAGTTCCGGGTCATCCAGAGCTACATAATGAAACCCTGTCCATTACCTCCCCACCCCCACCCTAGAGAAATGTACAAGCCTTACAATCTGCCTGTCTGTGAATGTTAGCTCCATGACTTGGCAGTGGAACGATCCTGGCCAGTAAATCTTGAGCTTTGATGTGTTACAAAATAGTGATTAACGATATCTGTCTCTCATGGTCACTGGAATAATTACTTGAGATAAAGTATACCGGCTGCTTCTTTATCTTGGGTGTGTTAGATGCGGCAGGATATTTAGACCCACACAACATTTCATTGAAGTAGGCTACGGCACTATGGAATCTTCCTTTCCAGGAAGCTCAGAAAGCTGCAAGGACTCACAAGGTCCCTCCCCGAGGCTGCACAGGCAGGGAGCAGCTGACTGCTCTACTGCTGGAGGGATGGAGCTTTTGTGAGTCACCACTCACGCCCATGCAAGCGACCCTGATACACTTAGCAGTTCACCACGCTAGGCTTGGGACTCGGTGGAATCGTTTTTTGTTCTCTTGGCATCCCCTCTGAGATGGGTGGACTTTGTTCATATGCCCCCACTATTAGTATACAAAAATAGAAATCTGAACAAGTCACATATCAGGGAAGGAAGAGGTGAGCTGAGTCCAGCTGCAGCTGACACCCCGATTACAGTGCTAACTTGTATCCCTATTGTTTTTCACTGAGGTGTTTGCAGTGTGTAACTAACCATTCTCCCACAGACAACCCTACACAAATGTTAAGGTGTTAGAATATTTTATGTATCATTTCCTTCTAATTATTTTATTAGGTGCGGCAAAGAGCAAAAGAATGTTCCCAGGCTCTCAATGCAATGCTTGACATTGAACATGGAAGCCCAAAAGAGAATGTACTAGGTACAGACTTTGATTTGAATCAGCTGAAGGTGAGCATTTACCAGAGCTCTTTCTTCCTTGGACTGTGTTTTGTATTGTTCTTTGTTGGCTGTTTTTCTGCTACATTGCAAGGTAGATGATAAGAAACTTTGTGATGGATGGCTAGGATTGTCAACTTGACCCAGTCTAGAATCACCTAGAAAGGGAGACTCAATTGGGGATGGTCTACACTGGGTTGGTCTATGGGTATGTTTGTAGGGGATTGTCTTAATTAAGTTCATTGATGTGGGAAGTCCACTGTGGGCAGCACTAATCCCTAGGTAGGAAGTCCTGAACTGTGTAAGAGTAGAGAATGTAGCTGAGCACGAGTAAACAAGTAAGCTAGCAAGTGAGAAACCATGAATGCATTCATTTCTCTCTGCACTTGGTTATTGACTAGCTGTTTTAAATTCCTGACATCGACTTCCATGCCATCATGGACTATAAAAATAGAATTGTGAGCTAAAATAGACCCTTCCTCATCTAAGTTGCCCTTTCCCTACCTCCCAGGTATACCACAGCAATAGAAATAAAACTAGACCAGAATGTGCATGTGTGCACGCCCCCCCCCCACACACACAATGCACACAATGCAAGCAGCAGTGAAACCTACATCAGGTTAAATTGTAAATAAAACTGCCACTTTGAACTGAAAACAGTAGTTACATGTGGCTCAACTTCCTACTTCCAAGGGAGGTATAATTTGTTGGGTAGTGATGGCATCATTTTAAGCTTGATCTTGAAGAGTTGGCCAAATGTTTTGAATGGCGTTTTTTTTTTGGGGGGGGGGGTGCAAGTGTGAATGGTATGAAGTGTAGGTTGGAGGGCCGGGTGTAGAAGGAACTAGAAGCAGTTTAGTTTGAGGTTAAGATGATGGGCTCTTCTCTAGATACAATCAAGAGTTGGCTATCAACAAGCCACCTTACTGCAGCCTGAGAGACCAGCCCCCAGAACAGCTCTGGAGTTGCAGATTGAATGCCTTCAGAATAGGGGGGACTAGGAATAATTCTTATTTATCTGAGGGAATAGAAACTCACAGATGTTTCTCTCAAGTTCTTCTACTTCCTTTCTTTGTTCTGCCTCCCCTTATATAGCATCCCAATGAAAAGCAATAAAAAGCTGCATTTGAGGGTCATAATACATTCCTTGAGCCGACGATAGGGAGCAGAGCCATTTACCATGGCAACACATAGGCAGAGACATGGTGTTTGGCACTTTCCGGGCAGTGGCATTGAAAGTGTCCCAAACCTAAAAATATGTTGTTTTTTTAACCCTGCTTGTAACTCCAGATCATGAGGAAGGGAACTTGTAACTCTTTATTCAAGGCTGTGAGGCCAGAGCATCCTCTGTAGCTCTGGCTAATTGTGTAACTTTTCCCACAGTTAGTTGGACATAAAACTATTTCTCTCAGGACTTGGTTAATTGATGAATTAGATATATCTGGACCTAAACAATGGACAGTTAGTTAATTGACCCTTGAGTCTTGTAGTAAGAATCTGAGGTTAGAAGATCATGCAGAGAGTTAATGCTTGAGTAGTTTGTGTAGGGCGTTAGTCATTGGTCTGAGTGGTTAGCCAGACTTTTAGTGGGGAAACTGGCACCAAAGTTGCTTCGTGGCTGACCTTGGTTCTGCAATAAGACATCTGTGTAGCTAAAGTTTTCCTGGTTCTGTTCAGCTCCTGCGGCACTGCCGCCAGCCGTTTGGACTCAAGTAAACACACAGAGAGACTTATATTACTTATAAACTGTATGGCCGTGGCAGGCTTCTTGCTAACTGTTCTTATATCTTAAATTAACCCATTTCTGTTAATCTATAAGTTGCCACGTGGCTTGTGGCTTACCGGCACTTTTACATCTCGCTTCCTCTGTGTCTGGCTGGCGACTCCTGACTCAACCTTCCTGTTTCCAGAATTCTCTTCTCTGCTTGTCCCACCTATACTTCCTGCCTGGCTACTAGCCAATCAGCATTTTATTTACCAACCAATCAGAGCAACACATTCACAGCATACAGAACGTATCCACAGCACACCTGGGAATTTGTCCTTGTGTATTTTCTGTGGAGGTTTATCTTATGAGGTATTCAGTTTAGTTTGAATTTGCTCTCAGGCCCCAAATCAGCCAATTGTATGTAGCTTGTCATAGAACTGAGAAGAAATTGCTGTTTTCTTTATTTCAGTCTGAGCTAATGATAAAGAACAGGGCCTAAGTGTCTTACAGTCCTCATGGAACAGTAGATCTAATTATGAAGCATATCCTAGTATATTTTCTATTTATCAAAATTATATAGCTTAATGAGGAGTCATCTTTAGACAGTCCACAGATATAAGTGCCCACAAGACTGAGATGTAATCATGAGATTACATATACACATTACATGAAAATGCACAGTAACAAGGAGATTCTACAGCTGTTTTTGCACATGTGAATTTACAGACAGAAGCAGCCAGTTTCCAGAGTCTGTGGCCCTGTAAGTCTTGCTTGAGTGGGTTCCTCCATCAGAGAATTATTCATCTGGTGGGTTGACATCTGAATTATCAATCGCCATTCTCTGTATTTGCATCATGGCCTGCGACAGCTCCGGACACCACCTCCTTCTGTCTCCATGCCTCTGTACATGTCCCCTCGGCCTGAGACAAACACTTCCTTTTTACTAACTCCTGTCTAATCTTCAACACTCAAGTCAGACGTCACCTGCTCTGAGAGGCTCCTGTGGACTCCAAGGCCTTTGCAGAGTCCGGGTTGGCTATTGTCCTGCCAAGTGTGCTCCTGGGTCCCGGGGCCCCAGATGCTGTGTGGCGTGGTATCGGATCGAAAGTTTCTATCACTTTCTCCCATGATAAACTGTGAGCTCACTAAAGTGAGACTACAGTGTGGGACATGGGAGATATTCAATAAATATTGTTAGAATGAATAAACTAATAAACATGGATGAGGTGGGGTGGAAATCAGCAGAGGGGCTGTTTCAGTGTGGATGATAAAAACTGGTAAGTTTACCTCTGAATGTCTGTTTGTCTGTCTCTCCCTCTTTGTCTCTCTGTCTCTCTGTCTCTCTCTCTCTCTCTCTCTCTCTCTCTCTCTCTCTCTCTCTCTCTCTCTGTGTGTGTGTGTGTGTGTGTGTGTTCTATGTTATGTCCTCAAGGCACTTAACCAGACCTGAAGTGAATAACGATTGTATGACGGACAGATTCTTTAATGTACTCTTCTAATGCTGGGTGCGTTGCTGACTCACTGTCCTGCTTTGTCTACCCAGGGTGCTATCGATGTGGATAAAATAGCGGTGATTGGACACTCTTTTGGAGGAGCAACAGTTATTCACACCCTTAGTGAAGACCAGAGATTCAAGTAAGAGACAAAGCAAGGCAACCAAAAATGACTGGAATAGAGGGCAGGGTGACACACAGGACAGGGAACTGTTTTTCTGAAATTCTAGTGATTAAGGGATCTTCGGGGTTTGTAAGTCTAATTATATTTTACATTTCTTTGTTTCATTTTACGTGTATGGGTGCTCTGCCTGTGTGTGTGTGTGTGTGTGTGTGTGTGTGTGTGTGTGTGTGTGTGTGTGCACCATGTGCACACTTTGTGCTGAAAGAGCTCAGAAGAGGGCATCAGGTGCCTGGAACTATAATTAGGGTTAGTTGTGAGCTGCCATGTGGGTGCTGGGAATTGAACCTGGGTCTTGGGCCAGAGAAACAGTTGCTCTAAACCACAGAGCTAGCTCTCCAGCTCAAGCTTTACTATTGTTCTTGGCTTCATTGAGGTGCTACATTTTCCTCGGCAGAGACCATTTATTTGTCTTGCTCCTAAAACCTTCCCCTTGCCCTTGTAATAGAGCAGCAGTATATAGGCACCTCTGGAGTAGGGTATGGAGCCCTTTGTGTGTGTACCTGAACAGTACCCTGGGTCACCTATATAGTAGATAGGGTATGGAGTCCTTTGGACATACACCTGAACAGTGCCCTGGGTCACCTCTGTAGTAGGGTATGGAGTCCTTTGGGTGTGTACCTGAACAGTACCCTGGGTCATCTCTGTAGTAGGTAGGGTATGGAGTCCTTTGGACGTACACCTGAACAGTGCACTGGGTCACATGGTAGCTGGATGTTTAGCTTTCAGAGAAGCCTCCACATTGATTTCCAGTGTACCTGCAGCAGTTCATGCTTCTACCAACAGTCAACAAGGCTGCCTCTCTCCCCACACCCTTGTTGACATTTGCTGATTCTCACTGGCATGAATGAGATGGTCTCTCCAAGATGCTTTAATCTGCACTTCCCTAAAGGCTATGGAGGTTGAGCACTTTTAAAAATACTTATTAGCCGTTTGTTTTGCGCACTTTGGCCCATTCTTCTTCTTCTTTTGCTGTTGTTAAGTTGGGTTCTTTCTTGTTGTCTAGTTGTTTTTGGTTCTTTGTGTATTACTGCCTCCCTCATCTGTGGATCGTAGCTTCATTGGATGATTGTGTGTAGAGGCCGGGAAATGAGAAGGGGTTTCACGAGCAGTGAGAATAGAGGCTGTGTGGGAGGGTGGGGGAACGTAAGAGAACACGTGATATGACGGCTTTAAGCGAGGATGTGCGAATGGAGATGGAGAGGAGTGGGGGAGGGTCAGCCCGGACGAAGTATGCAGAGCAGCCATAAAGAAACCTGCTACTTGGTCAGCTAGTTTTGAAAACAGTTTCCTCACCCTTATCCCTCACCCATTGTCCTTATTTATCTCTAAAGGGTCCCATGTGTTCACTTGGAAACTTATCTTTATGTCTTTATGTGGCATGCTTGTGATAACATTGCTGCCATTTTTATAGACTTCCCTAAGACACTGGGTTTTGAATTTTATCATCAGCTTTTCTTTTCTTTTGTCTTTAAATTGAAGCTAGATCTAAAATCACAGTTATTTGGGCCAAAGTCAGACAAAAGCTCGGTTTTCTAACATTCAGAAACATTTTCTTTCTTTAATGACTTATCCTAGACACACATAGAACCAACTCTCTATCATCAAATGGGCTGGACCTTTGGAGACATTTTCCCCTCATATAAGGGTATTCTCTACTGTCATCTCCTCAGAAGATCGGTGGATTTCCAAAAACACCAGGGAACAGGATCAAACTTAGTGGGAAAAAGAAAATTTGATTCTAAATTTTTTAGATTTATTTTTATTATTTTTATTTATTTGTATGTGTATCTCTGTGTGTATGTGTGCACGTGTGCATGTGTGTGTGTGTGTGTGTGTGTGTGTGTGTGTGTGTGTGTGTGCATACATGTGAGTGCAAGCACCCAAGGAGGCTGGAGGTGTCAGACCCCCTGGAGCTAGAGTTACAGGTAGTTGTGAGCCATCTAGCATGTTCCTCTGAAAGGACAGTAAAGACTCTTAACCATGGAGACATCCTTCCAGCCCCCAAAGTTATATTTTCACAAGGTATGCCTCATGTGTTTTACCCCCTAAATACAGTCCTGTGTGTCTGGGGTATCTTGTTACCATGAAATAGGTGTAATAGACATACTGTGAAGCACCCAAGACTTTGGAGATGGGCTGGAGAGATTGATCAGCAGGGAGGAGCGTGCACTCTTATGCATTTCCCAGCACTTCAGGCAGTTCACAACCACCTTAACTCCAGCTCCGAGAGATCTGGCGCCATCTGCTGGCTTCTCTGGAAATTGGTACATACCCCCCAATGTATACACACACACACACACACACACACACACACACACACACACACGCACAAAAAAAAAACTAAGAAGAACAATGTTTGAAGCACAGAAGAAATAAGGCAAAATTGCAATTTTTCAGTTTTGAAGAAATTTCAACTGACTTAAATGTATTTTGAAAACCTTGTGACAAAAATGAACATGGAAAACTTTTAAGGAAATAGCCTTCTTTATGTAATGACTCCAAAAAGAAGTAATCAAGCATTACCAGGCCAGCAGTGTCCCAGAGTCCATTGTTGCACCTTTGAGATCCTTGTAGTAAGTCTGTGATATGATCATCCCTGCTGGCCGGCCCGTAACTCATCATTCTCCATCACTGCCAACAATGTCTGCAGGTGCGGGGTTGCTCTCGATCCATGGATGTATCCAGTGAGTGAGGAGCTCCACTCAAAAATCCCTCAGCCCCTCTTCTTCATCAACTCTGCACAATTCCAGACTCCGAAAGACATCATGAAAATGAAAAGATTCTACCAACCTGGCAAGGAAAGAAAAATGATCACAATCAGGTAAGTGCTCACGGGCTAGATGATGATCTGCACTTGGAACGCAGGGCGGGGGGCATTGCAAAATGGCTGTGCTGTTGTGAGGTTTTTTTTTTAAAGTGGAGACTATAGTTTATCACCTCCAGTACTCTTAGACTCTCTCTCTGTTTTTGTTTTTGAGACAGGGTTTTTCTGTGTAGCCCTGTCTGTCCTGGAACTCAGTCTGTAGACCAGGTTGGCCTCAAACTTAGAGATCCGTCTGCCTCTGCCTCCTGAGTGCCGGATTAAAGGCATGTGCCAGCACAGCCTGGCTTACTCGTTCTTTTTTGATGTGATGAATGTGTGTTTTGCCTGTCTGTCTATGCACCAAGTGGTGCAGTGTCTGCAGAGGCCAGAAGAGGGCATTAGATCCCCTGGAACTGGAGTTGCACACAGTTGTGAGTTACTATGTGGGTGCTGAGGGCCAAACCTTGGTCATGGGCAAGAGCAGCAAGTGCTCTTAACTATGGAGCCATCATCTCTCCAGCCCCTGACTTAAATGAAAATGCTTTTGGTGACATTAATTACAGCGCTTATATTGACAGTTACACACACACACACACACACACACACACACACACACACACACACACACGGTACCGACAGCTTTCATCTGGACCCCTGATAGAGTGTGGTGGAGTAGAACTGAGGGACAGCAGTTCATCCTTAGGCCATGTAAGGATGTCTTGAGAGAAAAAGTGAGAGCATCCATTGTGTTCATCTGTTGGAACAACGTGTGAGTTTATAAGCTCCGCCAATACTACAAAGGGGTGCCCTTGAGTGATAGCCATATGCTTATGTCTTGATACGGTTTTAAAGTCACAACAAGAGTATAGAAACTGGGGCTTGAGTGATGCCCAGCAGTTAAGAGGCAGTGGCTGTTCTTGCAGAGGACTGGGTTTTGGATCCCAGCTCCCATGTCAGGTTTCTCACAAATGCCTGAGCTCCAAGGGATCCAATGACCTTTTCTAGTCTCTGTCAGCAAGTGCGTGCGCTCACACACACATGCACACACATGAAAATAAAAATAAATACAAAAAAGACTTTTAAGCAGAAATGGAATGCATCTTACTGCTCTCTGAACCCTGGTTAATTCGGGGGCGGGGGATAGGGAGGAAGATGTACCTAGAATAGTTCCCCTTTATCAATAGTTTGGCTTTCCAGATTCCCTTTTCATAGTTTTTGTTATCTATGGCCAGTTAGGGTCAGGAAATATTAGCTGGGAAAATTCTAGAAGTGACAATTGACTTTTTAAAAGTGTGACCTGCTCTCTAGAACATAGTGAAATCTTTTACCATCCTGCCGTGATGGGAGCCATTCCTTCATCCAGTGTGTGAATATTCCACGTGCAAACCTCCTGAGAGTCCCCTGGTGCCACCCCAGTCATCAGACCGACTCCCCAACTATCAGGCTGTGACAGCATCCAAGATTAAAGACAGTTCAGTCAGCCAGTGAGGAAGAGGAAGAGAAAAAGAGAAAGATACTTACTTTTCGAATTTTTCCTTTTTCTCCTCTCCCTCTTTACATATTGTTTTGGTTACTTTTCCTGTTTTGTGTTAAACAACAACAACAACAACAACAAAACAAAACAACACTCTGTGGGCTGGAGAGATGGCTCAGCAGTTAAGAGCACTGGCTGCTCTTCTGGGGGATCTGAGCTGTCTTCCCAGCACCCACATGGCAACTCACAAGCACCTGTAACTCCAGTGGGGCTCGGATCCCTTATCCTGGCTTCTGTGGGTACTGTACATGTGATGCACAGACAGTCAAGCAAACACTCAGACACATAAAATAAAAATGATTAAAATCTCAAAAAAAAAAAAAAAACTCAAAAAGAGCACTCACGGCTAACAAATAAATAAAAGAGAAAACATACTCTGAAAAGAATCAGATTGCAGTTCAAGTTGACAGTCCGTCAATGTCACGTAGCATTTGCAGTCACGAGGCAGGGAGCAATGAATCCTAGGCACAGCTCACTGTCTCCTTACATAGTCCAGGTTCCTCACCCCAGGAACGGTACCAGCCACGGTGGGTGGGGATTCCCATTCATTTAACCCAATCAAGAGAATTCCCCAGAGGCGTACATGGGGTCTGTCTCTCAGGTGATTCCACATTATATAAAGCTGAGATCTAGACAGGATCTTACTAAGGAGCCCTGGCTGGCCTGAACTCACAGACACCTGCCTGTCTCTGCCTCCTGAGTTCTGGGATCAAACACACCACCACTCCCCGACCCACATATATTATTTTTATTATTATACATTAGGCTTCTTGTATTTTTCCAGGCGTCATTGCAGCGCTTGGGAGACTGATGTAGGAGATTGTGAGTTCGAGTCTCTACTGGATCATATAGACATTGTCTCAAAGAAAGGTTTTATTTCATTATCAGTTGTTGTTAAACTCTTATTACATCTAATTTATAAATTAAACTTTTCATAGGTGTACAGGACAGGAAAATATAGAAAAAACAAACAAACAGGATGGTCCTATCTTTGTTTTACTTGCTCCTGCCCCTCCCACATAAGGGAAACTGTAGGGCATTATTCCCAACCTGGTGAAAGAATGGGAGGAGTCATTCCCTACTGGAAATGGCGGTTGGGAGAAGTGGTGATATATATATAGATCTCAATTCTACACATTGATCCTGTAGAATTGAGAGTTAGACAGATGGTGAGGGACATTTGGATGTTCCCATCTCTAATTCCTAAACAGAAATCTTACAGAACACTCAACCCTCGGGCGAAGCCTCCATCTGCCCGTGTGCCAGATCTCATTACAGATGGCTGTGAGCCACCATGTGGTTGCTGGGAATTGAACTCAGGACCTCTGGAAGAACAGCCAGTGCTCTTAACCTCTGAGCCATCTCTCCAACCCATAAAAAAAAAAATTAAAAAAAAAAATCTCGTGGGCTTCTGCTCACTCTGACACCTGTAGCCTAGCTGCCCAAGGCCTCACCAATGCACTGAAGAAAAGCCTGCCCCTGCCTCAGACACCCCCCCCCCACACACACACACCTCTTTGGGTCTCCCTTTCTCTCTGCATCTTCTTGATTGTTACTGAAGGCTCTTAATCCTCCATCTTCGGCTGACACAACCTCCCCTCCCGGGAGATGTCCTCGTGTTGTGGATAATGCATTTCTTTCTCTGCTCCAACTGTGTCTCAGCCTTCTCCACACTCTGCTCTCTGCTCTCTCATGACGCCATCTGTACTTGCTCTCTTTATGACTCCAACTCTCATTTTGCCTAGAATGCAGGGAGGAGGTGGAGGGGGTCTGATGACTCTTGGTTGAACATAGCGTAATAGAAGAACGAAGGTTGGCTTCTAAGGACAGCCTCATGAGGAGGGAGAGTTTCCCTCAGTGGTGCTGGTCCAATACTGTGTTTTAACCTTGGCATTGGAGCTTGCGAACAAGACAAATGTAGGTAGAGATGCAAATTCTCCAAATTGGGAAAGTACAAAATTTCCTCAGCGTTGTAGTTGAAGCCACTGGAGTCGATGGGATGGAAGAGGGAAGCGCTGTTCGGAGAACAGTCTCTGCAGGCATGCCTACAGTAGATGGGAGGAGAGTGGAGAGCCAGGGAGCATCATGGGGTGGCCAGGTCAGAAAGGAGGGCGCAAGTGTGCAGGAAACAGAGAAAAGCGCAACAGACACAGGAAGTATCTGATGTCCCAGAGGCAGAACATGAGAACACAAACCCTCGGAATGGCTGACCTGGCCGATGGCAAGCTGCTACTGATACATTAGAGAGCCGAGTCAGTTGGCCTGTATAAGCGGCTTACAATGAAATACAGGCAGGGGCTGTTCTTTTTAAAATCTCTCCTCTACGCTGCTCTGACTAGCATTAAATATTACGTATGTTAAGGGACAGGGTAGGTGGTAGACTCTCTAACACATACTACATTCCACCTTCTCAGAAGTAGTCTGGTTAATGGAAGGTTGCAATTTATTTCCCCTAAAAATAGGATACAAATCACGCCCGTTAGTTTTTGTCAACTTTATACAAACTGGAGTCACCTGGGAAGAAGGAGTCTCAATTAAGATATCACCTCCATCAGATGGTCCTGTAGGCTTGGCTTTGGGGGCATTTTCTCGATTAAGGATTGATGTGGGAGGGCCCAGCCCACCTAGGAGGATGCCACACCTGCCTGGGTCCTGGTGCCGTAAGAAAGCAGGTTGAGCAAGCTGTGGGAGCAAGCCAGTAAACAGCACGCCTTTCCGGTCTCAGCTTCAGTTCCTGCCTCTGGGTTCCTGCCTTGTTCTTGCCTTGACTTCCCTCAGTGAAGGACTGTATGCAATCTGAAAGTCAGCTAACCCCAAGTGGCTTTTGGTCGTGGTGTCTGTCATAGCAGGGAGTGTAAACTAGGGCACAGTTTATTTTTCCTGCCAGGAAGAGGCATTGTATTTTATCATCCTTACACGAATGTCTTTTGACCCTCAAATACATCAAAAATCATCAGATTCCACATTTTATTTCCTTGTTTTGCAGAGGATTGTCTAGCTGGGCCAGAATCGTTTCTGGACT
The DNA here is from genome assembly GCF_049852395.1 of Peromyscus maniculatus bairdii. Lineage (NCBI taxonomy): Eukaryota > Metazoa > Chordata > Mammalia > Rodentia > Cricetidae > Peromyscus > Peromyscus maniculatus. Next base: position 52,029,948 of record NC_134872.1, on the reverse strand, counting down.
TTTGTAAAACAGAAAAAAAATAAATTTTTTCAAGCGCCAGGAGTTACAGATACCTTTCTCTTTTAGGGGCTCAGTGCACCAGAATTTTGCCGACTTTACTTTTGTGACTGGCAAAATAATTGGAAACAAGCTGACGTTGAAAGGAGAGATAGACTCCGGGGTAGCCATCGACCTCACCAACAAAGCGTCTTTAGCTTTCCTCCAGAAACATCTAGGTAAGAAACAACCTTCCTCTGTGACTCAAGCTGCTTGCTTCTCGGGACAAAACCATTTTCTACTCACTCAGTCTTAGTCTTCTTGCAGCTGTTCCCATTTGGTTTTTAGTAGGCAGAGCAGTATGTTAATGTAAAAAGAAACATTTCAAAAGTGACTTATGTTGCCTTGCATTCTTTAATATGTGTGTATGTGTATATATGTATCATGTCAGGGATGCTGATGTCAGCTTGCTTATCTCTAAGCCTCTCAGGAGGTTGTGCTTTTGCTAATGCAACTTGGCAACCTGAGATAGAATACCATTCTGTTAACACAGTGATTGTTGTGTCATTTGTGACTCTATGGTGCCACCTAGCGGCACCCAACTGTTTAATATTCTTGACAGTGTTTATTATTATTTTTTAAATATATATATAGGACTTCATAAAGACTTCAATCAGTGGGACTCTCTGGTGGAAGGACATGACAAGAATCTGATCCCTGGGCCACCCTCTGATGTCGTCACCCAGGCCCCGGCTCTGCAGCGCTCTCCAGGATCACACACCCAGAATTAGAAGAGCTGGTTACAGTCTTCTTTTGAAATTGAGTGACAATGAGAGAGAGTGAGAGAGAGAATGGAAGAGATAGACTAATGTACCTATCCAAATAACCATTTTTAAGTGTACGTGTGTTATAGAATGGATGCCTAGACTAAGATTTTTTTTCCCGTGTAAAGAACATAGAGTAGAGCACATGAAAATCATTACTAGTCTAAAGCATAATTTTACAAAGCTGGTCCTTTGTGTTAAAAGAAAATCTGCTTCCATATTATACTTAGAGAAAAGTCTATCGATGGGAACGATGGCAGTGAAAATGTTGTAAGTGCCCTAAGATTCCCAAACTTAAAATAAAAACAGATTATCCTGCCTTTGGTTTTCTGTTCGGAGCAGCAGGGTTGAGTTGGAGTCTGAGTCATGTGAGAGTCTGTGTGGAATCTGGTAGCATTTCTCTGACTTTTGGCTGAGCTAAGAAACTTACATGAATCTGATCATAAAGCCATTGTCCTGGTGCAGGATTGGTCATGTTGTCCGATTTCAGCTGACGATGAAACATGACGTGGGTGGGGTTTTTTTTAGAGTACCTGGGACATGGGAAGGTTGGTGCTTTAGGTTTTTAGTACTTTAATCTCTGATGTGTTCTGTTGACTAAACAGAGATGCTGTGGGTGTTAGCTGTGTGAGGCAGGCCAAGGATCCCCCTCTGACAACAGCAGCTAGTTACCCAAAGGCTGTGAGGACACAAGGAAAATTTCAAAATTCTCAGCCAACTTGGGATGTTTTCAATTTATATGACATAATAGTGTAGGATTAACAGCTAAGTGGAAGTTTACACAAGGATCTGATTACAGTTTGTGTGGACTATGCCTGTGCACATGAGAGGCTGCATGTGTTTGTGTGTGCGTTGCATGCACACATGTGGAGGTTAGAAGACAATTTTGGGTGTCAGGCCCTGCCTTCCACCTTGCTAGTCAGTTTCTCCTTGCTGTTCTCTGTCCCACATACCAGGCTAACTGGCCCCCTAACTGTCAGGGACCCTCCCTCCGGTCTCTGCCACTTATCCCATCAAGGAGCACCAGGATTACAGAGTCCTGCTGGCCCTGACTTGACCTGGCCCCTAGGGTTTCAAATTCAAGTGCTAACCCTTGCTCAGCAAATGCCTCAGTCACTGATTCATCCCCCCAGCCCTTCAGAGGTATACATACAAGTCTGCACCTGAGAATGGTAGAAAATGAGTCAGTTTCCTGGAGGCTACAGGAATTGAGGCTGTCCAGTAGTTAAGGACAAACCCTGTTTTAGGCATCCGGTTGCTTCTACAGTTTCTTCAGTGTGTGGCTTGGCTCAGCCTGTGTGAACAAGGGTTGTCAGTTTTAATCTGCAAGCCTGGCTATGGCTTGATCCCTCTCTTGCCCAGTTAGTAGGTAACCATGCTCTGATTTGCCATCATTCAGGGCTTTGTGGTTCACGGTCACTGAAACTGAGAAATTGGACATCGCCTCCCTGGTAGCCATTCAGTCTTTAAATAGATAAAATTCCTTAACCCAAAATGGAAGGCTTTTGTATTCTGGCCATAATGACGCATCTTCTTCTCCTCTTGATAATTTATAACATTTCTCTATGTCAGCCAAACTATTACATTTATCCCAAGAAAAAGCCATGTTTTTCTTCAGTTATTTTGTAAGAACTCTGTGTGTGTGTGTGTGTGTGTGTGTGTGTGTGTGTGTGTGTATACGCGTGCGCGTGCGCGCGCGCATGTGTATGCACGCACACTCATCTGCAACCAGTGCAGGTGCTGGTTGAGGCCAGAAGAGGACATTGCGTTTCATGGAACTGGAGATACAGGCGATTGTCAGCTGCCTCCCGTGGGTGCTGAGAACCGAACTCTGGTCCTCTGCAAGCACTGTATGCACTCTAACTGCTGAGCCATCTCTCTGCCCTCTTCCACATTCTGTAGTGTGACTTCCTCTCCGTTCCCACTTACTGCAACCATACCCACATGTTGATGCTTTGCTGTGTATCCCTAGCTAGCCTGGGACTCTCCGTGTAGACCAGGCTTGCTTTGGACTCTCGGTTCTACCTTCCTTTACCTCCGAAGTGCTGAGGGTGAAGGCGTGTGCCACCATGCCCAGTCTTGAAGGTGCTTAATTCTCACTGTTCCCCTGGGACAGCAGGGGCTGATAATATTTCTATACATACACTTTCAACCTGTTCACACTGGGCATACCTTTTTATTTTAGAAGTGGTTAAGTGTTGTGGCTGAAAGGATTTTTTTATTCAAGAATACTTTTTTTAAAAGTTTGGTTTATGCAGATGCTTAAAAGAGAAAAATGATGGAAAAACATCCAGTGAGCTACAATTTAAAAAATAACTAGCACATTGGGCATTTCTCACAGGAAAGGAGAAAAGTGCTTTACACATTCAAGCACCTTTCATGTTCTATGTGATTTTTTTTAAAAATCTAATCTTTAAAAAGTTTTAAAAAGATTTACTTTTATGTGCATGAGTGTTAGCCTGCCCGTATGTCCCTGCACCATGTGCATGCAGTGCCAACAGAGGCCAGAAGAGGGCACTGGATCCCCTGGCCTGGAGTGGCCTTGTGGATATTGGGAACCAAACCAGTGCCCTCTGGAAGAGCAGCCAGTGCTCTTAATGGCTGAGCTGTCTGTCCTGAACACTCTTCCCAATTTTAACCCTTCAAGAAGGTTTTATCACTATGGCATGGTTGAAGATCAAGACTTCAGGACAGTACACTGCCTGCCCAGGTCACACACCAAGTGAGTAGCACACAGCTCATAAACGTGGCTCTGGACACTTTCCAGAGCACAGCCCATGGAAACCATTCCTCAAAGTATGAGCTTTGTAATCAGATGGATATGATTTTAATCAGGTCCTTTAAAGTTTTCAACTGACCACAGGCAAATTAATCAACTTTTCTAAAAGCTTCAGTCTTTTTTTCCCTCTATGACGCCTAGACAATATTAATATACACCCCAGAGTTCATAATGAAAATGGGAGATTGCCTTTAAAGGACCAACTCAGAGGCCTGTGAGAGGTTTCAGCTGGGAAAGGGGCTGCCACCACCATCCCTCTTGATGACCAGGGTTCCATCCACAGAACCCACACGGGGTAAGTAGAGCTCTCGCAAAGGTGTCTTCTGGTCTGCGCGTGTGCCCATGCAGCTGGGTAACTCAGAGGTAAAGGCTGATTTTTTTCTTCTTTTGACAAGGTCTCATTATGCAGCCCTGGCTGGTCTGGAACTTAATATGTAGACCAGGATGTCCTCAATTTTGCAAGAGAGCGGGCTGCCCCTGTCTCTTGAGTGCTGGGGTTAAAGGTGTGTGCCACCACAACAAGGTCAGAGCTAAGTTTCCATAGCACCAAGCTTACCCACGCCTCAGAGGAGAGACGGAAGATCAACGACACGACCACAGCTGCAGGATAACCTTTATTCAAATCGTGTGTTGCGTTTGTGTATTTCCAAGTTCAAACAGAACAGCAGCTACCTATGGAGTAGACTGGTGAGGCAAAGCTCCAAACTCAAAACAGCGGTTCAGAAAATCTTGCTAACAGCTGTGCTGCACTGTAGCACCCTGCCACACCCACTGTGAACCTAGGGTTTTCTATTTTAATATAAACAATATATTGAAAAGATACCCTTTTTATGAATATAGTAATGCGTTAGCAAATTGTTTAGCAAAATAAATTATCCTGGCTGAGAAGAAACACAAGAAGACTACAGGCCAAAAGACAGGCCCAGACACCTCTAAACTGCAGTACACAGGCTGCTTTGTCAACCTGAGATCTGTTGTTTCCGTCACAGATCAGTGTCCCCCACAAGGACAACTTCCAGTGGTCACAAGCTTTGAGTTTGGTCTGGGGACCTTGTGGCTTGTGAAAGGCAGCATCTGACTGGCCGTGTCTATACATGCAGAGTCGAATCGGCATCACCTCCACATTCCTCCTCTGAAACAGAAGAAAGGTCTGAGCTGAGAAAGCATGGAGATAACAGGGCAGGAAGGAAGGCGGGTGTCCTAAGAGGAACCCAGAATCATTCTTAAGAAATGAGTTTTCTTCTTTTTAATACTCCAGCTCTCTGTACCTAGTACCAACGCTTTTTTAAGACATTATGAAACTGGCTAATTTCATATTTTTCTAGAATGAGGGTAACAAGGGGGTCAATCAGTTTGTGGATTAGCCTGGCTTTTTCTCACATTCTACTGCAGCCACAGGGTGCAGGTTTCATTCTGAATGTGCTGAGATTCTAAGAACCAGCATGTTGGCCTATTCTGTTTTCAGCTTATCGTGTGTGTGTGTGTGTGTGTGTGTGTGTGTGTGTGTGTGTGTGTGTGTGTGTGTGTGTGTAAGTAGAGATAACTTGTCAAATGTCAGTTCCTCCTTAGACCATGTACTGGTTAGGTGGGTGGTTTTGGGTTTTGTTTTTGTTTTTAACTTGACACAAGTTAGGCCATCCAGGCAGAAGGAACCCAACTGGGAAAAGGCCTCTATTAGACAGGTCTTCAGGCAAGCATGTGGAGCTTTTTCTTGAGTAATAATCCATGGGGAAGAACTCAGCCTACTGTGGGTGGTGCCGGCCCTGGGTAGGTGGTCCTGGGAGGTAGAAGAAAAGCAGCTGAATAGGAACTGGAGAGCAAGCCAGTAAGCAGCATCCCTCCATAATTTCTGCCTCTGTTCCTGTCTGAGTTCTTGCCCTGAATTTCCTCAATGATGGACTGTGATTGCCCTGTCCCAAATAAATTACTCTCCTCCCAAGTTGCTTTTGGTCATAGTGTTTATCACAGCAATTGAAAGCCAACTGGAATGCATCATGTGGGATCTAGGGATAGAATCCAGGTCAGCAAGGCTTGGCAGTGGGCCTACATACCCACCGAGCCATACGACCACCCACCAGTGTACCATTTATGAAAAAGAGATGTGAAGTTCTGGCAATACCCAAACAACTGCATCTTGTCATGAAGAGAAATGTCCAAAAAGAAATTTCAAAAGATTAACAGGCAGAAAAATTCAATGTATAAGTCAACTAGTTCTGAGCAAGTACCTACTTTTAAGTTACACTTATTATTCTGTGTGATGAGGGAGGACTACCAGGTACGTGCACACGTGTGTGAAGGGGAGAGGTCAGTTGGCAAATACAGGGTCTCTCCTTTCACCACGTGGGTCCCTAGGTTTGAACTCACGTCTTCAGGCACGGCAGTAAGTGCCTTAACCTGCTCACGGATCGATCCCTCTTGCTTGCCCTGAGAAAACAATTCTATGCCTTTTAACATGAACTTGTCAAGTTTGGAAGTTAACTTCCAAGATTTCTTCAATTCACCAACAAATTCCCTCTGACATTTCAACAAATAAACCTCCTTGATCCTGATTAACCACATTTAAACATTTTCCCACCGCCACTACCGCCGCCACCTGGTTCTGCTGACATCCACTGAAGATGAGAGACCATTTCGTTTGAGGGATTAAAGTAATTCTGTCTTTAGGACTTGGAGATTCTGGTGACAAAGAACATGGTGGTTTTAAACACCCAGGTTACCTTTGAGAGTGGTGTCATCCGATGACACGAAGGGAGGGTCCTTTCCCACGGTTTGGAACCCAGCCTAGCAAACGGAACCTTGGAGTTATTATCATCGTTAACGTTGTAAACACAGTAGTTTAGAATCAGAACCTCGCCGCGGAGGAGGACAAATGGGCAAATGCACCCCTGATGAGTTATCATGATTTGCTTTCAGAGCCAGGGATTGGGATCAAAAACACGTCTTCTGTTTGCCAAGCCCTCCCTCCCTGGCACATCTCTGCCAGAGCATTCCACACAGGCAGGAGAGTACCCTTTCCTGGATGTATGCTCTCCCAACCCTGGCAGCTTCATCCGATGAAGGGAGGAGAGGGTGTGTGTACAAACGGGTGTGCTAGTGTGCACCTGTAGTCCCAGCCCTTGGGGGAGACAGAGGATCAGAAGTTCAAGGTCATCCGCCACTATTTAGAGAGTGCAGGGCAGCTTGGGAAGGTGCAGTATACCTGGCCTCTACAGGGAACATCTTACCTTACCCCCTGCTTCCAAACTTGGGGATCATTGTAGAAGAGGGGGCAGAAAGAGTGTAAGAGCCCAAGGCAGTGCACAATCACACGTGTGTTCTGAACACAGCAGGGCAGCTGCACTCAGAATCTTAAGACAGCATGCACAAGCCCTATGCAGACCCGAGTTAGACCAAACCCAGCATGGAGATGGGTGCTGGACCTTCAAGCCCACCCCAAGTCAGGGGGACAGTGACAAGTGGGAGAAGAGGAGACAGTTTTCTCGAGAGTCTAGCCTCTGCCAAGTCAACTATGCCCCAGGGAAAACCACACACCCAGGAACACCTGGGCAGCACAAATCAGCCTTGAAGGGATAAAACAAAATGGATTCAAAGTTGGGTGGGTGGGGAAGGGGAGTGGATTTGGGAAGAGCTGGGGAAAGGGGGTGACTATGATCAAACCACATTGCATGAAACTCTCAGGGGACTGAAAAAAAAATACAAGCCAGGCTTTGAAAAAAAAGGGTGGGGGGGGGGCGCGGAAATGGGCCATCACTCTTCAAATAGCTGCTCTCCGTGGTGAGACTATTAATGTTATTAATGATTATGGTCTCTTCAATAGCTAATAGCATTGTGTGCAAGTAAGACATTTTGTGATAAAATTAATCATTCAGATAAAAATTCTTTTATAAAAATCAGAAAGACACCTAGAGACTAACGGCTCTGTGTATCGTAAAGTCATGCACAGCTGAGTGACTCATGATACTCATTTGTAGGTGGCTATTATCTGAGCTCACTCGCATTACAGAGAGGACCATTTAAGTCCCATTAGTAACCAAATCAAACAATGTTGACACTTTTCTCCTAAGTAGTTTCTCAGTATCTGCTAATTGGCCTAGTTAATGCCACCAGCAGTTGTATCTATGAATGTCCCATTTAGGTTCTTTGTTTGTTTGTTTGTTTCATTTGCTTTTTCGAGACAGGGTTTCTCTGTGTAGCTCTGGCTGTCCTGGAACTCACTCTGTAAACAAGGCTGGCCTCAAACTCACAGAGATCCATCTGCCTCTGCCTCCCGAGTGCTGGGATCAAAGGTGTACACCACCACTGCCTGGCTGAATGTCCCATTTAGGTATTCCTAAATAAGTTCTCCCACCCTGCTTTGCCTGCTACAGGGCAGTTTATCCAAGTAGAATTCTACATATCTATATTTGAGTATGGACTCTTCGAAATTCATATTTGGATCCAACCAGAGGGGAAAGAAATGGAGGAAAACTGTGGCAGGCTGTTATTCCACAAGAGGGGTAAAGAGTGAAATTCAACGCTTTCACAGCCATGGCTTATGGCTTTCCCGTGGTAGCCAGTATGGAGTGAGCTCCCTAACTTTTCTCCTCTACTGATCACAACTGACACTTTCAGACACAATGAAAATAAAGTGAATGCAAATGTCAAGAGTAAAAGGTTGACACCGACAATGAGAAAAACTGGGACCCACAGCAGGTGGGAGTTTCCTGCCTCCACCTATACTGCCGCCTCTGCACTGAGGGTAGGCCTGTGTGAAGATATGTCACTGTGACTGGTTTAATAAAAAGCTGTACAGCCAATAGCCAGGCAGGATTTCCAGGCACAGCATGCTAGGAAGAAGAAGAAGAAGGGTGGAGTTGTGAGGAAACGTGGAGAAAGCATGACATGTAGGAGAAGAGGAAACAAGCCAAGAGCAATGTGTCAGCACGGAAATTAACAGAAATGGGTTAATTTAAGTTACAAGGGCTAGTTAGAAACAAGCCTATGCTGTCTGCCCAGCTTTCATAAGTAATCAGTCTGTGTAGTGCTTTGGGAGCTGGTTAGCGGGACAGAGAAAGACTCACTACAGACCCAAGTTCGATCAATAACATTCCTATAAAAAGCTGGGTGTGGAGGAGCACGCTTGCAATTCCCTTGTAGACAGGGGCAGAGAGAGGCAGCCACCTGAAGCTTCCTGTCTGGTCAGCAGAGCCAAACTGAAGAGCCCCAGTTCCCAAGGAGGGACCCTGTCTCAAAACACACACCACCAGGGTGGGTGGCTCCTGGGGAACATGAGGCTGACCTCCGTCCTCCGTGTGCCTGTGCATACACATGCATGTATGCCCTCCACATCCAACAGGTGACTCGGCAGAGAGGAAGCTCAGTCTTAACCCCAACACCAAGAACGAGCCAAGGCCAAGAACCGCCCTGAGCTGTGCTTGGCAGAAACCGCCCCAGGAGTCTCTCACACCTGTCTACCACCACGTAAGCTCCAGATTGGCCCCTGAGTAGCTGAAGTGCCGAGCAGACCTGAGCAATAAGGCACAGGCTTTGAACCCTGAACTGACGTGGGAACTGTCAGCCACTGACAGATGGAATTTACAACAGGAACCTCTGTCAATCACTGAAACAAAAACCTCAGCCTTCTCCAGAAGGACCCGGGTCTTATAAGATTCAAAATGCTCAGGACATAACCCAGAATGACTCGGCTCACAAACCACTAGAGAAACCTGAACCATTTCTCCGGGGAAAAGACAATCGACAGACGCCAAGTGATGACCAGGCACTGGAGCTGTCAGAAGTAAGGAGTTCAAATCCAACCATCCAAACACCACCAACTTCAACACCCAGGGATACATCCTGATGGCTGTGGAGACTGCTCACCATTACAGTCCTCTGCAGACTACAGTGTCCCGGGCTGCAGCATCACTTGTGTTTGCCGTGTGTGTGTGTGTGTGTGTGTGTGTGTGTGTGTGTGTGTGTGTAAGAGATACTTAAAATTCAATGTAAATGGTAAATGGTGTGAGGGGAACCAAAGAACCAGCCTGCTTGGCTCTGTGGAGGGTTGACTGTAAGGGGCTGCTACTATTTTGTTTTTAAATTTTTAAAAATATTTCTTTTGTTTATGTGTGTCTATGTGGGTGTGTGCAGGATGAGTACAGGTGTCCTTGGGGGCCAGAAGAGGGCATCAGATCCCCTGGAGCTGGAGTTGCATGCAGTTATGAGCTGCCAAATGTGGGTGCTGGGAACCCAACTCAGGTCCTCTGCAAGAGCAGTAAGTGATCTTCAACTCTGAGCGATCTCCAGCAACTTCATTTTAAATTTTGTCCTATGTCTTGAATTTTTTTGCATCAAAAAAATATACCATACAAGTATCAACACCAAATACTTTTTCTTTCTTTCTTCTTCTTCTTTTTTTTTTTTTTTTGGTTTTTGAAACAGGGTTTCTCTGTATAGTCCTGGCTGTCCTGGAACTCACTCTGTAGACCAGGCCAGCCTCAAACTCAGAGATCCTCCTGCCTCTGTCTCTGCCTCCCTAGGGCTGGGATTAAAGGCGTGCGCCAGCACCGCCTGACTCACTTTTTCATTCTTTAACTTCAAAGTGAAAAGCCAGGAGTAAGCCATGAATGACTAATTTGCTCCAAGTGATGCTTGGCCTCCAATCCCAGAAACATTTTGATACTCATGTTTTCAACTGTTGTTGATACAGGTTTTTCCCCTTCATTTTTCTTAACACAAGGGCCTTGAAAAGTTCTTGTCCAACTATCTTGAAAAAACGAACAATGATTTCATTAGTTAATGCTTACATAGTCGTACCTCAGAGGGGTTCTTATCTACCTTGGGGATACCATTCCAGACATTCTCGGGGCTTACTGTCTCCTCTACACCATTTGAAAGGTTCAAAACCTACAAGAAGAAAAAGAACACTTAGTAAAAAACAAAACCCAAACCAAAAAAAACAGGCAAGCTCCACACACTGTAGGCGATAGATATGTCCCAGGAATCCTTACAATAAAGCAGTAAAAAACAATTACACCAGGGGCTGGGGACACAGCTCTGTTGGTAAAGTGCTTGCCTTGTATGTACAACTCTAGGCTCAACCCCCCAGGTGTGGTGACACATGCCTGTCATCCCAGCATGTGGGAGGTGGAGACAAGAGGCTCAGATATTCAAGGAAACCTTTTGTTACATAGAGTTTCAGACCAGTCTGGGCTACATGAGGCATTGTCTCAAAAGAAAAATAAATGGTTATATTAATTTTTCCCTATACTTTAAACTCAGTAGTACAAACATGTTGATATGTATGTTAACAGATAAAAAATAATTAAAATTTAGACCTCGTGTTCCAAATTTAATAGAAAAACCCTATAATCAGGTAAACGCAATGGAATGTAGTCTCTACAGTGCTGCCCCCCAAGCTTGCTTCTACATGTGCAAGCATTCAGGTAGATGACAGGCACACCGCTCTTTCTTGGGGGTAGAGTTTGAAGCTATAGAGACATCTACACAATAATAGCAGAGAGTTTCTCAGAAGAGGAAATGGCTAATAGAAATCTTTAAAGAGAATTTGGAATTAATTATGTGGTAAGCCAGGTGTGGGGGTGCACGCCTTTAATGCCAGCACTTGGGAGGCAGAGGCAGGCAGACCCCTGAGTTTGAAGCCAGCCAGTGCTACACAGAGAAACCCCATCTCAAAAAACAAAAAAAGTAAATAAAACCAAACAACAACAAAAAAACAGGTGGTGGATGGGATGAAATGAAGGGAAAATGGGGTTGCTTTATTGCATACACTAAAGCAAAAGCGTGTGTGTGTGTGTGTGTGTGTGTGTGTGTGTGTGTGTATTTGTGTATGCAAAGTTAGTTTGATGTCTATTATATATAGTACAAGATATTAAGAAGCAATGCCTAAGGCTGGAGAGTACAGAGACACTCTGCAGAGTGTTGCCTGCATAATGTTAATGAAATTCATGTACATTCTACACAGTGGTTCTTCCATTTTAAAATTTGTTGATTTATTTGTGCCTGTGTGTGTCTGCTTCTCTGTATGTGCACCACATACAAGCAGGACCAACTCAGGCCACAAGAGGGCGCCTGCTCCATCGGTGGTTGTGAGCTGCCTGATGGAGTGCTGGGAACCCAGTTGGGTTCCTCTACAAGAGCATAAACACTCTTAACCACTGAGCCATCTCTCCAGCCCCAGCTATCCAGTCGTAATGGTGTAAAAATGTACATTCTTGAATCCCATCTCCAGAAATTCAGACTTGCTAAGTCAGGGCAAGGCCCAGGAATATCGAATTTAAAGAACAGGCCAGCGATTCTAGAATATCTGGTCTTCCAGACTGCAGAAAACAAAACAAAATAATACCACAATAAACTCTTAAGTCCCTACCAGTGTTTACATTAAAAAGTGTGGTAGATTTTGATTCTCACAAACTTCATCAAGTTGCCAGGAGAACTGAGTAGGGATAATAAACAGGGACAAACAAATAGCTCCCTGGGCTCTTTGGCAGTCTGGTGACATTAGTAAAGCTCTTACATGCAGCAAGCACCCCTTGAAATAAAGTCCTTCCCTCTCTCTTACCCTTGTTCCTTCTTCGGTTACTTCCAGAATCTCACACTTAGACCACGTGTTCCTTAGGCTTGACCACACAACACATTTCGATCCAACAGAGAAGCCTTTCAGAGTGTAGGTGTTCTGGAGCTGGACTGCTAAATTGAATACAGGAAGACTCAGTGTGCATAGCCTAGCACCTTAGTGTGAGACATGCAGGAGAAGCTCTTTCCTTGTCTAAGTTTTCTGTCCTTGTTTAATCAGTAACATGCAAGTCATATAGTAGTAAATTTTCTATGTAATCTTTTTCCTCAATTATATTATGTATAAAATATATATTTCATACATATGTATTTATGTATGTATATGGGGTCCTGAATCCATATAATCCTAACCACATCACCCACATAATAAAACTAAAAACCACCATTAAATATGACCTCTAATGCTTAAAATTACTACTAAAAGCTGGTACTGTCACTACCAGTGAAAGTGTTGTAGTTTCATAGCCTATACCCTACCATACACACACATATGGAAATTAAAGTCTTGGATACTCACATGAAAAAAAGAATACAAGGTATTTTTCTTTATGAGTCTGGGCTATTTAGCTTAATGTAATATTCTCCAGCTCCATCCAGTTTCCTGCAAATGTCATGCTTTCACTTTTCTCTATGGCTAAATACAATCCCATTGAGTATATTTACCACATGTCTACTGCTGGACATCCAGGTTGACTCATTCATAGCTATTTGTGAATAATGCAGCAATAAACATGGATAAGCAAGTCTGCTGGCTAGTTTTATGTCAACACAAGCTAGAGTAATTTGCTAAGAGGGACTCCCAGCTGAGAAAACGCCTCCGTAAGATCTGCCTGTGGGCAAACCTGTGTGCATTTCCTTGATTGGTGATGTGAGAGGGCCCAGCCCATTGGGGGTGATGCCACCCCTGGGCTGGTGAGCAAGCCATGGGGAGCAAGCCAGTAAGCAGCACTCCTCTGTGGCCTCTGGATCAGCTCCTGGCTGGAGGTTCCGGCCATGACTTCCCTGGATGATGGATGACAAGCTATAAAACAAAGTAAACACTTTTCCTCTCCGAGTTGCTTTTGGTCGTGGTGTTTTATCATGAAACTCTAACCAAGACAGCAAGACTGTGTGGGAGGACTTAGGAGCCCCTTGGGTATATGCCCAAGGATGTCTGTAACTTAGGACAATTCTATTTTTAACTTTTCGAGAAATCCTCATATCAATTTCTATAGTGGCTATGCGGGTTTACACCCCCACTAGCAATGTATAGAGTCTCCCCATTCATCTCAGCCAACATGGGCTGTCATGTGTTTCCTGATGACAGCCATCTTTCTGGGATAAAGAATTTCAAAGTACTTTCAATTGCATTTTCCCTGATGGCCAAGAATGTGAAATGTGTTAAAATGTTTTGTGTCTCTTGAGAATTGTCTACTCAGTCAATTGGCCAAGCTGTTGATTAGAAAATTTTGTGGGTATTTTTTAATGTTTAATTTTTAAAGATCTTTGTCTACTTCTAATGTTAGCCATCTATATGAAATATATCTGGCAAAGATTCTCACCCATTCTGAACATATCTTAAAAGATTAGATTTCCATTTATATTTGGATCCGTGTGTGCATATGTGCACACGCGTGGTTACCCAGAGGCCAGAAGAGGGAGGGTACTGGATCTCTTGGACCTGGAGTTACAGGTGGTTGTGAGATGCTTGCTGTGAGTGTTGGGAATCCAGCTTGGGTCTTCTGCGAGGGCACTGTGCATTACTAACTGGTGAACAGGCTTTCAGGGCTTAGAGCACAGGCTTCCATTCTGTGTGGCATTATAATACGCATCCGGTTTTTAAGTTGTTTGCAGCAAATGTACACAGGGACTAAATCATGGCCAGAGGAGAAAGAGAGCCATGGTGTTAGCACTGAACAGTTCTTAGTAGAAAGAATCTGTGATTTTCATTCTCCTTGTACTGTTACTTTCTCCATTTTTGTATCATGGTTCAAATTCAACAACACAAATATAGACATTTGAAAAGCCCAAAATTGATCACAAAAAGTGAAGAGAGGTAACCATTTAATACGACTTTATTTTTTTTGTTATTTTCTTGGGGCTAGAGAGATGGTTCAGAAGTGAAGAATGTATACTGGTTTTCCAGAAGGTTACTTTTATTATTTAAACTAATAATAACCATGGGAGTTTTGTTGCTTTCTTAAAATCTTTTTTAATAAGGAAAGAAAATAGCAAGTAACAAGGTCAATATTTATTGAGTGCACTCTGAGGTTTCTCCAACCGCTGGCTTTTTTGATTAACAGAAGCTCCCTACATCTAATTTTTGTTTAAAGATTTCTAAATGAATGGCAAAATCGATATATTACACAATTAAGTTGAGGAGAAAAGCAACAGGCAAAGTGATCTCCACTGTAAATTTATTTATAGGCATCCTTGACTAAGGGAAGGCCATGTTTTTAAAACTTAACAAGACATTTACTGTCTTGATTTTAACATACAATTCCTTACAGTTTACATGGGATTGTCCTTTTTAAGACACAGATTTTAGTCATTTTGCTTATTTTTTAAAGTATTTCGTTTATGTGCATGTGGAAGTGAGCAAAGGCAGTCAGATCCCCTGCAACTGAAGATTTGTATGGCATGAGCCACCAGGTGGCTGCTGGGAACCGAACCTGGGTCCTCTGCAAAAGCAGTACATATTCTTAACTGCTCAACTTCCAGCCCCTTGGTCATTTTATTTTTAAACTTAAAATTAATATTCTGTCATTCCATTTAGCATCATTCCACACTGAGTTTACAACTGTGTTTCCATGCTTCAAAATGTCCTTCCTACTGGGGCACAATGGCATAGCCATGCCGTGCCAGCACCCAGGAGCTGAGCCAGAAGGGGCACAAATTCTAGGTTAGTCAGGGGTATAGATAGACTCTCTAAAATCAAAACAAAAATCAAATGCCCTTCATAAAATTCAAATCTGAATGCCTTCCTTACATTAACCTTTCACAAAAACTGTACCTCACACAATAGCTATCTCACCCCCCCCCTTAAAAACTAACAAACAAACAAAAACAACCAAAAAACCAAAAAACAAGAACCACGGAAAGACTTCAAGTTTCAACATACCTGGTACAGCGCTCTCACACTTCCTTCCGTCTCTGGCTTCCTCCTCAGAGAACAAAGGTGCCAACGAGGCAGTGTCATCCCTGTTCTCAAAGCGTGGAAACTCCTCTTCAAATAGGTTCGTGTCCTCACGCGTGGGGGAATCTCCGCTCTTCCCGTGGTGGAGGAGCGGCGACATGCTGTGGCCGTCATCAGAGGAGCCCTCGCAGCTCGACTTTCTCCCCTCCTCTTCCTCCTCCTCCTCCTCCTCCTCCTCCTCGTCGTCGTCCTCCTCCTCGGCACCCCGGGCCTCCTCGGGACTGTTCCGACTGTCGGTGGCCGACAAAGGACTCAGACTGTCCTCCAGAGACAGCTGGGGCGTGGGGAGTTCGAGGTCCAGCGGCTTCTCGGCCTCGCAGTCCAGGGGAAGCTCCACCATAAAGGGCTCCAGGGCCCGGGCCTCACTGCCCGGGGACAGGGGAGCCAGGGGAGGCCCCAGTCCCAGCTCCTCTTTCTCCTCCTCCCCGACAGGGGAGTGCTGCAACTCAATGGATTCCAGTTCCAAGAATTCTTTGCATTCGTCATCGGGGGAGAGTGGGATCTCGAGTGAATTCAGTTCCAGTAACTCTTTCGGCTCACTGGCGTGGGGCATTATTGGGTTAAACCCTGCAATGAGGTAGTTATCCTCAAACTTGGCTCTGTCCACAAAATGGTAATCCATGGTACCTTCCAGCCTCTCGGGACCCATTTTACCTTTGCGGGAGTTCTCCAGAGCTTCAAAAATGTTCCGGGTGCTAGGTTCGTAGAGTTTGCTTGGCTTGGTTACAATGTTTAAATCCTTTTCAAGTCTCTCCGAGAGCTCATCTGCCCGGGCTTCCACATACAAGGGCTTCTCTTGTGCCATTTTATGACTTGGTTTCTTGAGGCCCAGGTCGGGACTGGCGGGCCCGAGGCCTCCCTTCCTCTCCGGGCCCTGCTTCTCATAGTACAGGTCACTCTTGGGAGTGCCCATCTTAGCATATTTCCTCATCTTCTCACTGAGGCTCTCGCCTTTGCTCCTCACCTCCACAACTGCTAATGGAATGTCACAAAAGTCCCTTCTGATGTCCAATACTGTTATTTCCAATACGCCTTCTGTAACTATCTTATAAAAGTAATCCTTTCCCTCTTGGGGGCACGCGCCGCCAGAGACAGGGAACCCAGAAAGGCAGCATGGGAACGCCTGCATGGGGACCGACAGGAGTTCGGGTGGGATGCTCCGAAGCGCTTTGGGGTCCACACAGTCCTCCACGTTCCCGAAGTCCACAAGCCGGACCGACACGAGGTGATCTTCACTTACATTGACGATGAGGGCTCTGTAATAATGTCCATCTTCTCGGTACCGCATGATACACAGATCTCCGATTTGGGGACACTGCGTACAGCTTCCGAGTTCTGCGAGCTGCTTTGCCACACTGTGAAACTCAGTTTCCAAATACTGCAGCTTCTCAGAATTGGCAAACTGACACCAAAAGTACTGAGGTCCGTCTATCACGGTGGCATAGGCTCTTATCAACTTCATTTTGGGATTATACCAGTTCAGAAACACGGAAGTGTCAATGTTGGGTTTGTGGGCAGACTTTGAACAGTCCCCTTTGGTGATGTGGGTGGTAAGCCCCATTTGGGACTTTTCACTGAATGGAAACCTGCTAATCAGATCTTCAGCGATGACGCCATGCTCATCCGAGAGAATCACTTCCCAGATGCCTTGGAATTTAACAAATTCACATCTTATCCGAGCCTCATCCGTCCTTTGGGAAAAGTAGCCCACCATTTCCTTACAGCTTACTACATCAGGTACCCCGAACCCCCTCAAGGAGCAATGGAGGCACAGGGCCGGTAACATAGCCTCGGCAGGGCCAAGCTTACCTGTTCTGTTGGTGTGGACCACAGACATGTTGCCATAATCTATAAACTGCACCGAGAGAAGGTCATTGGGCTGTCGTTCCAGGACCGCTGCTCGGTACCATAAGTTATCTTCTGGGAAGATGGCACATATCACATCGCCACTTTGCCAAGGCGGACCTGTGTGACACTGGGGTCTTGTTCTGACATCATTTAATCTCTCTGAAAGATGGTTGATCTCAGCTTCATCTTCTATCAGCTGGATGTAAAAATCTGAAAGGTCATTGATATGCGAGACATAGATGGAGGTCTTAAAACCAGGGGCTATTGTCTTTTGTGGGAATTCACAGAACTTTGGAGGGGGCACATCTTGGCTGCCAGGTTCCCCCATTCTTCTGTCAGGAAGGGTGGGGTCCAGTTTGGAGGCACTCACAGGTGAGTTGGCAAACAGATCTTTTTTTTCTCTTGCTAATGGGAACCCTCCATCATTCTTGTTTCCCACCGAGTCCTGATATGTGACTAGGTTAGCCTTCCTCGAGCCCTGTGAATATCTGAGCTCCTTACGTGCTGGGCTGGTCTTGGGTCTGCACGATTCCCCCATCATCTCTTCACTGTGTGATTGGCTCTCTTCCAAGCTACTCAAATACTCTGAAGATAAAAACTTCATGTTCTCATTCTTATCTTCAAGGGTGTCGGTCATGCAGAGGATGATTTCCTTCTCCTTGTCTTTTTTTCTGGCACTGCTTTTGTAACCAAGGAGCCCTAGCTTCTCATTAATACTAGCATTAATTTGGATAGCTTCATCATAGAGCTCTATAATCAGTCTCCCATCTGGGTCTTTTGCTACGACTAAAGCCTTCAATGACTTATCTAACACAGTCTCCCGAAACCATGCTGGAACTTCTTCTGGCATGTGATGAGGAATGTCAGATAATGAACATTTAACAGCTTGCATGGGTAAAAGTAAAACATCGTAGGCGTCTCGAGGGATCGGGAGCAGATGATCACTTGCTGTGTAAGTGTTCCCAAAGTCAACAAAGAAGACTTTACACGGCTCTTTTTCTATTATTATTCCCCTATACCAGTTTCCATCAGTATATTTGGCAAGGCACAGCGTCCCAGGGATCAAGGTGGATGCATTTAAGTTCAGCAAGGCTTTACTTAGCTGCATAATGCTGTATGACAATTGTTCTAAAGTATTGGTATTTCTTGCTAGTTGGCAATAAAATGTCCAAGGGTCTTCCACATGTGTTACATACACCAACTCTTCACTTCCGATTTTTAGGTCATGTGTAGAATAGTAGTAAGAATGTAGCTCAACAGAGGGTTCCAAAGGCTTCTGGAGCTTTACAGGCCTCGCCAGTCTCTTTTCTACCAAAAAATGGCAGGCACTCTGAAAGGGCGTTAGCAAGTCCACAACACTGAACCACTCTTCATCATGCCTGGATGCCAACGCAAAGATGGTGCATTTTAATTCTAAGTTATTCTGCCAGGCGTTATCTATAAACCCGCTAAAGGCCTGTACCGCCTTGTCATCCCAAACAAAGGGATTGTCACCCGTGGGCTGAATTAAATTATACAGACTGCACCGAAACGCCTGCACTCTAACCTTGAGAAACGCATCACTAACCGAGAGTATGTTCTTCATGGATACCACGTCCTGGTCGCCATAGTCTACAAATACCACTCTGATGTGCTCCGAGGACTGGGCGCCGCTAATCAGGGCCCTGGACCACCTTCTGCTCGCTGGTCGCTTGGCCAGACAAGCGCGTGTGTCCCCTTCGTAGGGGGCCGGCTCACGTTTGCAGTAGTCTTCGATATCGCACATCAGAGTTCTGAATTCCTGCGCGTCCCCCGTCAGCTGGCACCAGAAGGAGCCAGGGCTTTCGATGTGAGACACCTTGACTTCCAGCGTACTGCCCACTTCCAGCCCTCCTTTGCCGCTGCAGTCTGGCTTCCTTTCCAGGAAATTCAGCCTAGGGAGAGAAGAATCAGCTGTCCCCTTCTCTTTGTCCTGTCCAGTCTGTCCGGAGGGAACATTCAAAAGGCTTCCTGTGTCGACCAAAGCTTCTGGGAGGGATCCAGTTTTATTGTCTTTCTGTTCTCCTTCCACCTTCTTGGCAGAAGACATTTTGCTAGTGTCTGCAATAAAATGACTTGACACATGCCCCGGGGAGTGGGCACTGAGTCTGACGCTTTCTTTTGTTTCAAATTCCTGGTACTTGGCATATCCAGCTTGAGCGATGACTTTGCTGATGTTTTCCTCCCCTGTTCTGGACTCATCAAGAATCTCTATGACGTATTGGTGATCCTGCTTATCAAGGATGTGGACCACTAGTTCTTTGTGGAGTACTGTCTTTTTAAAAAATGAAATTGCTTCCTGGCTCCAAGTTTTCCCCAAAGGCCAGATGTCAGCCAGAGAGCACTTCAGAGCCAATATCGGTAGCTGCCTAAACTGAGGCAGCAGCATCCTGACATCACACCAGTCCACGTTCTCGGAATTGCCCCGGTCTACCAGGAACACATCCACGCTCTTGCTGTCCAGGCGGGTGACCATGGCCCGGTAGTAGCCATTCTCTTTCCATTTGACACAGCAGACGTCCTCGGGTTCAGGTTTCAGAACAACACCGTCCAGCTTGCTAGCAGAAGAGTAGAAGCTGCACATTCTCTTCAGCAGCTTGCTGAAGGTGTTCTTGTGCTTCCTGAGGCGAATCCAGAACTCGGAAGGGCTCTTAACAAACTCCACCTGGGCATCGTAGAAGGCGTTCATCTTCAACCTGAAGGAGCTTAAGGTTGGGAGGGAAACTTCCTCCTCCACCTCCTCAGCCGGGGACTGAGACTGAAATGTCACTTCCATGTCGTCGTCCTCCTCCTCTTCCTCCTCTATGCCCTGGCTCTGAAGAAACCGGTCAGCCAAGCAACAGGACTGTACTCCGAACACGCTGTTGAGGTTAATTCCATCTTCCCCATACAGGGTCACATAATACATGTGCTCAAAAGAACAGTAAAATTCAATCTTTGCATTCAACGCTTGGCCCAGGATCAGAGCTTTCAAATCACCTACTTGGGACCGAGACCAGCCTCTCCCACAGTCCCAGAGTCCATACAGAGCACAAGGGTAGGTCACCACGGGCATTCGGAAATACTCAGGCAGCAAGTACCGGAGGCTGCGGCAGCTCACTAACTCTTTTCTCCCGTAATCGACGTGAAGCACCTGGGCACAGCGCTGAGGCCTGAAAGTCTCAAGCAAGAGAGCCCGGTACCACTGTCCATCTAAGCCACAGGAGGCACAGGGAGACCCCGGCTTGTCTGGGCTCTCCTCCCTCTCCTCCCAGGTGGCACTATCATCCTCGATCTCCGTGGACGCCTGATATACCTGGGCCATGCTCTCAGAGAGGCGGTGGATCTCCTGCGAGAGGCTCCGCAGCTGGCAGTGAATGCGGTGGGGATGGCACACTTGGGTTACGACCACAGGCTCCGTCACTCCCAGCTGCAGATGGGGATAGAAGTAATCCAAGCCAGGATGCTCTTGTTTGGGGGCGGCTCGCGGGAGAACCGGAGCTCCGGAGCAGCCCAGCCCAGTCGCAGTCAGGTAACGTTTGAGCAGGGAACAGAAGAGACTGTCGGGCACCTGCCTGGCCAGGCCCAGTTCCTCCATCTGCTGAGACACCGCGGGCACCTCCAGCAGCACCAGGCGATGGAGGAGCAGCACGTCCAGGACCCGTCCGTGCACCTCCTTACCCTGCAGGTTGCTAAGGAAGTCCACAG
The DNA here is from genome assembly GCF_049852395.1 of Peromyscus maniculatus bairdii. Lineage (NCBI taxonomy): Eukaryota > Metazoa > Chordata > Mammalia > Rodentia > Cricetidae > Peromyscus > Peromyscus maniculatus. Next base: position 52,009,070 of record NC_134872.1, on the reverse strand, counting down.
CGCTAGGGGACCAGTGCTGGGGTTCGCCGCCGCCGGTGCCACCGCCGCCCGCGGGCACCAGGCCGGCCAGCACACAACCCAGCACCTCAGAGGGCAGGTGGAAGAACTCGCTGCGCCCCGGGGCCAGGGAGCCCGCGCCCGCCGTGATGGTGCGGCCCTCATCCAGCAGGAAGACGCGGCTGTCCTGCGCCTGGCGGCTGACCACGCGGCAGCGGTGCCACATGAGCCCCACCTGCACCAGGCACAGCTCTCCCGGCGAGGCCGAGGCCCCACCCAGGGCCCACGGGCCGCGCGTGGCTGCGGCCTCCTGGATCTCCCGGCTCAGCCGCACGTACTCTTCCCGCCGCTGGCCCACCAGTCCCCACAGCTGCACCGGGATCACCTCGGGATGCACGTCCACGAAGGACACCCGCAGGGCCAGGGAGGCCCCCGGAGTGGGCAGCCCCGGAGTCGAACTCATGTCTACGGTTGGCGCCGAGCTGCCCCGCGCGTCCAGAGACAGTCCCACCGAGCCAGGACCAGGCCACCGACGACGCAAAGGGAAAGATGCCCGGAGAGGAGGGGACCCTTCGGCCAGGCACCCGACGCAGGGCCTCGGGGACTCGCGACTGGTAGCAGCCAGCGGCCGGCCAACCGCCCACCGCGCCTCGCAGGCTCGGGCAGCGCGTGGCTGCCCGCCTTCCCGGCGCGGGGGACCTCAACGCGGCCTGGAGGGTGGCCTCCAGGCACAGGGGGCAGCCAGGGTCCGCCAGCAAGCCCGGGAGAGGCAGGGCTAGGGTGCAGCCTCCTTCCTCCCAGGACGCTTTGGCTCTGGGATGCCCGGTGGGAAGGGCTGGTAGAGATCCACTAGGAGGGCAGGGCCGGGAGGCCACTCCCTTTCCGGTTCCCCAGCCCTGGATGGAGCGCTGCGCGCCAAGCATGGTGCGAGCCATTGAAGTTCCCGAAGAGACACCGGGAAGGAAAAAAATGGAGGCGCCAACGGTGCGGTCCTGGACGTTGAGGCTGGAATTTTCATTGCTCTAGGCAAGGCCTAGCTGAGGCCCAGCAGTGCGCTTGCGCAGGGCCCCGATGAGTTGTCTCTTCGGTCTGGTGTATTGGAGACCTGGAGCAGGTTGCTTCAGCCTCTCTCTATCTATGGCCCTGTTTCATGTATGAATGACAGATTCCGTAGGTACTTAGATTAAGTCTGAGGTCAGTGGTTCCTACCCAGCACTTCCTCTCGTGTGGCTTCCTTCCCTGCCCTATTGCCTAGCTATGCCCAGCTAGGGCACCCAACTTTGAAGATACTCTTTATGGATTCAAGGTGAGCACATAAGAAGATGGGCGGGGGTGTGGGGAGGCAAAAGGACTGAGTTATTTCTTCCAACTCCTGCCATGTATGTTATATCAAAAGATTTCTTCTCCCTCTCCTAACTTTTACCAAAGAAAATCGTAGAAATCTCTACGAGGTGGAAGTGGTGTGGAAAATGCAGGTATAATTTAAGGTGGGCCTAGCAGACAACTACATTAGGTTTGTTGTGCATTCACCAAGTTGTATATACATCCCTGAGACCTTTTCATTGTGCCCATACATCTCGTCATACTGCAGGTTCCAGAATGTAAGAACACAATACGGTACTTAATTGTGGTCCTGGCCCAACTCAATTGCAGAATGTTCTAGATCAGACGCTCCCGGTGCTTCTAACTCTCCCTACAGGGTTTCTTTTCCCGTGATGTTGCGGTTTATCACCTGGTTTCTCACTAGCCTGCATGGGGCGGAGGGAATGAAATGCTCCTGAGCTACTGAATGAACAAATTTGATTTCTCAAAACGTTTACTTTTCCACGATGGTCTTATCCTTGAAAAAATTCGATTCCATTTTTTTCCCTGTGATTCTTTTTTTTTTTTCCATTATGAAAGAAAAAGCACACATTGAATTAAAATATTTAGCAAGGTGCTGGAGAGAAATAGCTCAGGTGTTAAAAGCACTTACTGCCCTCAAAGAGAACTCAGTTTCCAATCCTGTCACCATGGGTGGCTCAAAACTGCCTGTAACTACAGCTCCAAATAGTCTTATGCCCTCTTCTGGACTCCATAATCACCTGCATACACACACACACACACACACACACACACACACACACACTACTCATACATAGGAGTAAACATAAAACATTAGAAAGTATTTAGCAAGAACGTTTTGCTGTGGAATGTTATTTTAAGGGATGTTACATTTTCTTCCTACTGCTTTTAACAATGTAAAGATGTGTTACATTTGTTTGATTAAATACAATTAACCTGAGAGCAGGAGGCTGAGTCAGTAACTAGCTGACAGGAAGTGGTAGGGAGGAATCACGTGTAGCTGGGGTTCTTAAGTGGGGGCAGAGCAAAAGGATGCCAGGTTTTGAGGGGAAGGTTTGAGTTAGGAGAGAAGGTTAGCTACTTGCTATTCAGCCTCTCTGAGCCAGCAGAATTTCACCTCAACCTTTGAACCCTGAGTTCTTTAGAGGGATAGAGATCTAGATAAAGTTCCCTTTAGACAAAGCAATCAAGCCCTTGCCTGAGGGAACGGAATTCCCGCCTGGCTACAGCCAGAGCAGCTGAACCACTGTTAGGAGCTGCAGAGGAGTTTGCAGTTGCTGATTAGGACAGCAGGTGCATAAGGGGTGGCCACTGTAGTTAATAAAAAACAGCAGTGTCTCTTCTTGGTGACTCTGTTATTCACCAGAGAGAACTGGTTGTTCCTGCCTTTTGCACAGTGCTAATGTTACAGGGAGCCCACCAGAGATGATCATCAGACACAGTTTATAGCCAATTGAAAGTCTTTATTTCAGCTGGTTGGGACTACACTCAGGTATTGCAGACCTAAGTGTAGCAGCAAGTGTCTAGAGCACAGGGTTTTTGAAGGCAGAAACTTTGGCATTTCCCTTGGGGTAGGAGTAGGGGAGGCGATTTTGTGCAAGCAAGCAATTTGACAGGAGCTAAGACTAGCGGTTAGCTGGAGGGGTTCTGTACAAGCAGGCAGTTTAAGAGAAGCTAAAGTTCGTTAGGGCATCTTGGCCTTGGGTTGGAGTTCTAGAAAAGAGTTGGATAATTTTCCTTGGGGTACTTCATCAAGGAGATCAAATTCTAGTTAAACTTGAAATGGCCTCAGCAAGAATACAAGATGGAAGAACCTCTGCACTGTCTTGCCCCATCACACTCTGTAATCTATGATGTTTTGAAACTGTTGGCTGTTTCTCTTTACTATCATAGTGTGAACTTCATCAAAGTAGGATCTCTTCTCATTTTCCTACTCCCGGGGCCTCATACAGTGCTGGAATGCTGACACCCAGTGCAAGTTTAAGGAGAGAGTAAATCTAGAGCTAGAAACTGTACCATATAAGTGGGAAGTTCACCCTAAGAAATGGTTTGATCACAGAGAATACTTCAGGTACAAGCATATATACTAAATAATACAACGAAATAGTATACACCAGAAGCTCATAGATACAGTGAGTTCTTGCTCCAGCACCTATATTTATAGGTGCTCGAAATTTAACAAGCCTTACATTTGCTTGGCAAGTACCATACCGCTGAGCTGCACTCCAGACCTTTCTTTCCATTTAACCCACCCTCTTGCTACTGTCCACCCCCAAGTGTTATTGAACTTGGGTGTCAGAGACTGAATCCAAGCAGGATTCAGCCACTAACCCTCAATAAGACAATGTCAAGAGTCACATTAATAATAGAAAGCAAAGAGAGGAGGTTTATCCAGTGTGGCCACATTGGGGAGAGGGACAAAGAGTTAGTGAACCCCCCAAGTCCATTCACCTTTGGGGTCCAGCAGCTAGGCATAGTGGTACATGCATTTAATGCCAGCACTCGGGAGGCAGAGGCAGATGGAGCTCAGTGAGTTTGAGGCCAGCCTGAGTCCCAGGAGAGTCAGAGCTAAATAGTGAGACCCCCGTGTCAAAAACCAAATGAAAACCAAACAGAGGGCCAGGGATGCAAATTTCAGCTGCCCTGGCCAAGGTGTGGTCCAGCCCAGCATAGACTTATCACTGCCTGAGTTTCAATCTCATCCAGTACGGTGGCCTGACAAGTTGTCAGAGCTATGTGAAACCTATTTAAAGGAGATAAATCACCCCCACTGCTCCCCACAACCCCTGGTTGGGGCCTTTTCCTTCTCCCAGCTTGAGATTCCTGGGAAAATTCCCATTTCTTTGGGGTCCATTGTTTCTGATAGTCAAGTTGTGACAGGCAAGTGTATTTTTAGAATATCTTCATTTCTGCCAGGCTCCTGACATAAAGGTCTTAACCCTGAAATGTCAGGGAACAGCCCTTATGTGCTGACATTCTGCTAAGTATTTCAGTGTTCTTCATCTGTTCCTGGAGTAGGTAGTTTTACATTTATTTTCTGTCCTATTCTGCTCTAGGAAAGAGAAGTGGAATTTTTTTTTATGTTGGACCATTACACTATTATGATTAAACTCCAACTAAGTTATCTCCCGTTCTTTATCATGAAAAGTATTTTCATTTATATTAAAAAGTATAAGTTCCCCGCCCGATTAGTCCTGAGAGTCCTCTGCTTCAGTAAAGTATGGACAGGGAATATTTTAATTCTAAACATATAGTTAAGGGCCAAAGAAAGGAAGGATAAGGCCAAGGATGAGATGGAAAATACCTGAGAGGGGTTGTAATACTATATTTTAATATTTTTATGAAAATAAGACTCAAAAAATTGGGAAAAGTCAAGTGATACTTTTCTCTATGCTATCCAAACATAGTTCAGAGTCTATTGCAGGAATCAACCATGTTTATTTTTTATTTTTTTGTTTTTTTTCAAGACAGGGTTTCTCTGTGTAGTTTTGGAGCTTGTCCTGGATCTCGCTCTGTAGAACAGGCTGGCCTCAAACTCACAGAGATCCACCTGGCTCTGCCTCCTGAGTGCTGGGATTAAAGGCGTGCGCCGCCGCCGCCGCCGCCGCCGCCACCAGGCCCAACCATGTTTATTTTTAAAATTTTTATTAGATTTATATATTTCATTTGATGTGAGAATGTTTTGCCTGAATGTATGTCTGTGCACCACATGTATGCTTGGATCCCATGGAAGTCAGAAGAGGGTGTCAGAGCCCTTGAAACTGGAGTTACAGACAGTTGTGAACCACACAGTAGGTGTTGGGAATCAAACCTGGGTCCTCTGCAAGAGTAGCCAGTGCCTTAAATTGCTGAGCTGTCTCTCCAGCCCTAAACCATGTTTAAGGATGCTTAGATTTCTCCAGTTAATATTTAAAACATAATTCAAGTAAGAAAACATTGTTATGGGAATGAAAACCACAAGCTACATATTTTGAGAAAAACGGCAAATGACATGTGTTCATCCTTATATCTATGACATGTTCAGACATAGCTACAACACATAAAATAACTTTCAAAACTCCATAGTAAAGAATCCAATGTGACGCTGGGCATTTAATCCCAGCACTCGGGAAGCAGAGGCAGGCAGATTTCTGTGAGTTCCAGGCCGGCCTGGTCTATATAGTGAGTTCTAGGACAGCCAAGACTATGTAGAGAGACCCTGTCTCAAAACAAAACAAACCCAGTTTGAAAATGGGCAAAAATCATCATCCTTATTAGCCTCAGCTGTCACCCTGACACAGTCTAAATCTGAGGAAACCTCACTTGAGGAATTGCTCAGATCAAATTAGCATGTGGGCATTTCTGTGAGACATTGTCTCTGTTGCTGATTGATACAGGAGGGCCAGGCTCAATGTAGGAGACATCATCCCTAGGCAGGTGGGTCTGGTTGATGAAAGAAAGCTAGCTGAGCTTGAGACAGGGAGCAAGTCAGAGAGTGAGCCAGCAAGCTACATCCATCCACGATTCCTGCCTCCAGGGTCCTGCTTGAGTTCCTACCCTGAGTCCCCTGAATAAAGGATTGTGACCTGGAAGTCTAGGACAAACATCCGCTTTCGGCCATGGCAGCAACAGGGAAGCAAACTAGAACCATTTCGGAGTGACATTTTGTCAAAGAGGATTGACAGCTGGCAAAGAAGAACATGGGAATGTGTTCAGCCTCATTCTCTGCTGGGGAAACAAAACCATAGTGATGCATCACAACACATCAGTGGAAACAGCCGAGGGGCGAGGCGTTAGATTCCCACATAGGGAGAGGGGGCATGACCACACAATAAAGTCGGTGGACTGCAAGATGGCTGCCTTCTTCCTCACCCTCCTGACTTGATACAAAGGGCTGGCAGCTTTAAGAAAAAAAAGCCCCACAGGCCTCACCTCTGCCCTGATGCCCCAGCCTGTAGACAAGTTCAAGACCAGACTGGGATTTGTTTACCCCAAACTTGTGGACCTATCGGCCTCCTTGTCTTTGTCCAATTTTACCAAGAATAAATTGGGGTGGGGGATGACCCCTCAGAGATCCTTAAGACTTCCAGCCCTCCAGAAAGCCAGGGTTCCTGCTTCTGAGGTCCCCCTATGCAGTGTCCCTTTGCCTGTGTGTCTTGCTGTGTCTCCTCAGCTCTACTAAAAGCTCCTCTCTCCGGCTGAAGCTGTCCGAAGTTCTCCGTTGTGTCAGATTCCCCCGCTGCTTCCGATGGCACTAAAGATTATCTCTGCTTTTTAATTCTTTAACTGATAGAAACAATGAACCAATCAAGACCCTTTGACAAGAACATGACTGCCCTAAACATGGTACTAACAAGACGGTGAGATGTTTCTAAAGGAAGTTGTTGCCATGTCTGGCTACCTGGGTTCAATCCCCAGGACCCACGTAGTGGAAAAAGAGAGCCGATTCCCACAGGCTGTCTTCGGACCTCCACCAGGGACTGTGGCATTGTGACACACACACACACATCCCCAACATGCACACAAATAAATGTGACTTGATTCTTTTTAATGTAAAATGATGGCCATGTCAATAACAACAGGAGTGTTAGGCTTCAAATGGGGACAAAAAGCTGAGGTGCCTATTTAACATACCAAAGTGAACCTGGCCTCCGGTTCTCCCTGCACCCCTCAGCCCCTACCCATTACAGCCCTCCTGATGGGCATACTCCCACCCCCTGCCCTAAACTTCTCCAGCCCAGGGGCCTGGGCTCTCTTCCCTATATAAGCCAACCACTTTGGTTACCGGTTCTCTTTGTATTTTGGGCCTCCTGGCTGCTGCACCTGGTTCCCCTCTCTTCCCCTCCCCCCTCTCTGAACATGGCCCAGCTGAAGGTCATGTCCACTCTGGACTCTCCCAAAGGTCCCTGCCTCTGACCATGCTCTCCCACATGCCTGCAATAAGCCTTCCCCTCCACCATACCTAGGAGCAGTCATGTTCCTTTCCTTTTCCTCTTTCTTTCTTTCTCTTTCTTTCTTTCTTTCTTTCTTTCTTTCTTTCTTTCTTTCTTTCTTTCTTTCTTTCTTTTCATTTAAGGAGAACGGAGAAACCCATTTGCAGCATTGATGGGAATGATAGGGCTGATTTTTAAAAACTAAATGTGGGTTTCCCATATGGCCTTCTCTGGGTATCACCTTAGAGTAGTGAACACTTGTTCACGCAGCCAACTGCACACTACTATTTATAGTTGCTATATCTCTAATAGCCAGCCCCACTCTGTAGATACCCAAATAACTTTTGATAGACACACGGTTAAATAAAAACTGCTTAATCTTCATGTTGCATGAGGCATTTCAGCAACAAAAAAGAAATGACCTGTTAGGTGTAAAGACTTGGAGGCTCTGCAGAGCAGTCCACTAATATAAGAATCCAGCAGATGCTTGGCCACAGTGACCGAGGCAGAGGCGGCCTTACTTCACAGATACCAATGGACAGTCCCCTGAGGACTTTGTCTGTGGATCTCTAATTTCCAGGGGCCAGGATCTCTGACCTGGGAAGCAAGTTTACATCAAAGGAGTTACTGGTGGCCATGCATCTTGTTCCCTACTCCTTCTCCTACCTCTTGTCTGCAATCAGGGCCTGGCTGCAGGCTTGTGCTGCAAACCACCCCCAGCATCAGACAGTATTAGAAGAGAGCCCTGTTTCTGTCGCGTGGGCTCTGGTTCCTCTTGACCCCACCATGCTGTGTCTCTGGTGCTGGGGCCTGAATTCTGCTCAGAGCCCCACTAAGCTGTTTATCTGTGTGTCCATGATGTTAAATATCCCTTCTAATAACCATTACTCCCTAAGGATCCATCTAAATGCCTTATAGCAGTAGTTCTCAACCTGTGGGTTGTGACGCCTTGGGTGTGTGTGTTGCATATCGGATATCCATCAAATCATATTTATACTATGATTCACAACAGTAGAAAAGTTACAGTTATGAAGTAGCAACTGGCAGAAGATACCCCATAACCTGGGATTCAATGAGGAACTGTATTAAAGCGTCACAGAATTAGGAAGGTTAGGAACCACTGACTGACAAGGAGCCCACCAGGAATTACCACTCAGCCAGTTTATAGCCAGTTGAAAGTCTTTATTCCATCCAGCTGAGACTATATCCAGGTATTCAGGACCTAAGCGTAGCCCTGAGCCTTTAGACCAAAGGGCCTTTAAAAGCCAAACCCACATCCTGGCATCTCACTCAGCTGCTGCAGGGCAAAGGTCTGCACAAGCAAGCCGTTTAACAGAAGCTAAGTTCGCTGGGGCATCTTAACCTCAGGGCCAAGTTAAACCTGGCATGGCCTCCGCAAGAACACAGGACGGAGGAACCTCTGCACTGTCACACCCTGTCGCAAAGGTCTCTCTTAAATCCCCACCCAAGACCTTTCAGCTAAGAGATCGAAAATAAAATTCAAAAGACTACACACTGTATGGTTGTCATTAAAGAGTATTATTAGACTGAGAAAATCACAGCTATATAGAAGAGGTGAGCCAGGAGGGAGGAGGCAGGCGCTCACCCACAAAGGGAGAAGCTGTGGGCTGAGATCACCATTCAGACTTGTGAATGTGGCAGTGGCTGAGGAGGCCACGCAAAGACGAGAGGCTTGCACAGAACAGTCTCCACATCTTCCCTCCCCTGTCTCTCAAACACATGTGAATGCTTGTGAAGAGGTGAAATGCAGATTTATTGGATGCCTGCTATGGTTCGGCATTGCCAGGTTCAGTGTAGAAGTCACAGAGACCGTGTTCCTTCCCAGTGAAAGTGAACAGGCTTTGAACAATAAAACTTTAAGGAATTCGTGGCTAGGAGAGGTGACGGTGACAGAAAAGGAGTTGCCAATCCTGAACCGGATGAGGCACAGGAATCAAAGGCGACGTGGTGGTCAAGACTCCCTCATTCTGCAGCTGACTGCCATTCCTCTGCCAGGGAGTCTGTGCACAGAATCACTGGGGGAACTAGGAATACTCATAAAACCAAAATTATAGCCATGAAATATAATTATCTCTTTGGCTAGTATTAAATATCTCAAGCCCAACACTCCAAATCAAGCCAATTTCAATTTTCACGATGAACAGTAAAGTAAAAAAAATCTCTAAGTTTTTGTTTTTATCTTGAAGCCATAACTGGATAGGAAAGAACCACTAAATCAATCAGGCATTTAAAAGCATTTATTTTTAAACTTCAGAACAGCACACTTTATTTACTCACGTGTTCCTGTTTGGCACCAGATATTTTCAGCAAACAGACCTCTTCAAGCATCTTCACCTGCTTTAATCAGACCTCCCAAGTGGCTCCTGCTGCTGTGGGCAATCACAGCAGCCTGTCGGGGGTAAAGGACGGGAAGAGAAAAATAATCATGTACTCCTCACCGTTCAGAAGCGCTAAGGCACTTGGCGGGGGTGGGGGGTGGGGTGTAAACATGCATTTGTCTGTATTAAAGGAAAGGCAAATCTTCCAGACCCACTCTAAAATGAAGAATGACATAATCACACCTTTATTTAGCTATTAATCAACTAACTATTGTATTATCGTATAACTAAATGTTCTATTATTTAAAACTACCCTAAGCCGGGCAGTGGTGGCGCACGCCTTTAATCCCAGCACTCGGGAGGCAGAGCCAGGTGGATCTCTGTGAGTTCGAGGCCAGCCTGGGCTACCAAGTGAGTTCCAGGAAAGGCGCAAAGCTACACAGAGAAACCCTTTCTCGAAAAACCAAAAAAAAAACTACCCCATTTTAGCCTATATGGGAGGCACTTTTTGTTTGTTTTTTTGGTTTTTCGAGACAGGGTTTCTCTGTGTAGCTTTGCGCCTTTCCTGGAACTCACTCTGTAGCCCAGGCTGGCCTTGAACTCACAGAGATCCACCTGCTTCTACCTCCCAAGTGCTGGGATTAAAGGCCGAGCTGGCATTTTATTTTTTTGATATGTGAGGGGATATGAGTATGTCATGGTATGTGTTTGGAGGTCACAGGAGTCTGTTCTTTCTACCACGTGGGTCCCAGGGTGGAAATCAGGTTGTCTGTCAGCCTTGTCAGTGGGTGCCTGTACTCACTGAGCCATCCTGCCAGCCTGTCATGGAAGGTTTTCATGTGATGAAGATGGTATTTCTTAAAAATAATACATTTGACACCAATATCTTTTCAGTGGGAAGTTGAGCATTCGGTAAATACAGTAATGAAGTTCAAGGCACTACTCAACGTTATCTTCTGAAGAGAGGGGGAAAATAAAATACAATAATCTGTCCATAAATGTTTTTCTCTCCATTTCCTTAAAAAGAGAAACCGCTTCTGATTTAACAGACATCTTCTACGTGGCTCCCAGAGAAGTATTATAGAATCCTTGCTTCCAGATAGCTCCTCCGTGTAGGGGAAAAATGGCATATTTATCCACTTAGTAGAGGAAGCAAAGGGACCCATGGGTGCTAGAGCTCTTGAAAGCTTCTGATAGACGAAAGCTGGAACTAACTAGCCATCCGAAATGAAGGATGGGCGGGGTGATCAGACGGAAGTTAGGCGGAGGACACAGAGCGGAGGCTGTAAGATGTGCAGACAAGTGGAGCACATCTCTAGGGAAATAACCAGCGTGCTGTGCAGCTGAGAGGAGGCCGAGGTGGGAATGCAGGGAGAGAAAAGGCCGGAAACAAACGGGAGTCGGAGCGAGAGGGCCTTCAACACGTCGCTGAAGATTTTAACTTTATTGTAGGGATGGAGGAGCAGCTGAAGGTGATACTATGTGATGCAGCCCAATTACTAAAAGAAATTACCCTGAGAAAAACAAAGTCCATGGTGACACAGACCAGCTTATGTTACAAAGTCTGAGTACAGCATTTTCTAATCTTGGAATATGAGGAAATATTACACTCAGGGAAAGGCAAGTCTAATTGCAAGTATTTTTCTTTTAAAAACAGGATATCAAAATTATGGCCCATCAGATACAGACTGGGTTAACATACAGAGAGTAGTGGCTTGTCTATATCTTCCTATAGGTCAGTGGCTTTGTCTAGACCTTCCTATAGGTCAGTGGCTTTGTCTAGACCTTCCTATAGGGCAGTGGCTTTGTCTAGACCTTCCTATAGGGCAGGGGGCTTGTCTAGACCTTCCTATAGGGCAGTGGCCTGTCTAGACCTTCCTATAGGGCAGTGGCTTGTCTAGACCTTCCTATAGGGCAGTGGCTTGTCTAGACCTTCCTATAGGGCAGTGGCTTGTCTAGACCTTCCTATAGGGCAGGGGCTTGTCTAGACCTTCCTATGGGGCAGTGGCTTGTCTATATCTTCCTATAGGGCAGGGGCTTGTCTAGACCTTCCTATGGGGCAGTGGCTTGTCTATATCTTCCTATAGGGCAGGGGCTTGTCTAGACCTTCCTATGGGGCAGTGGCTTGTCTAGACCTTCCTATAGGGCAGTGGCTTGTCTATATCTTCCTATAGGGCAGTGGCTTGTCTAGACCTTCCTATAGGGCAGGGGCTTGTCTAGACCTTCCTATAGGGCAGTGGCTTGTCTAGACCTTCCTATAGGGCAGGGGCTTGTCTAGACCTTCCTATAGGGCAGTGGCTTGTCTAGACCTTCCTATAAGGCAGTGGCCTGTCTAGACCTTCCTATAGGGCAGTGGCCTGTCTAGACCTTCCTATAGGGCAGTGGCTTGTCTAGACCTTCCTATAGGGCAGTGGCTTGTCTAGACCTTCCTATAGGGCAGTGGCTTGTCTAGGCCTTCCTATAGGGCAGGGGTTTGTCTAGGCCTTCCTATAGGGCAGTGGCTTGTCTAGACCTTCCTATAGGGCAGTGGCTTGTCTAGGCCTTCCTATAGGGCAGGGGTTTGTCTAGACCTTCCTATAGGGCAGTGGCTTGTCTAGACCTTCCTATAGGGCAGTGGCCTGTCTAGACCTTATAGGGCAGTGGCTTGTCTAGGCCTTCCTATAGGGCAGGGGTTTGTCTAGACCTTCCTATAGGGCAGGGGCTTGTCTATATCTTCCTATAATGAAACAGGCACCTAGAGATGGGAAGGACTAGACCACAATGTCAAAGTTCTGTTCTGTTAAAAGAAGAGCCCAGACTTGGAGGGAGGTTCTTAGACTTCAGGGCCAGGCGTCCTTCCATGTTAACTGGCACTCAGTAACAATACGTGGTTGTCTGGTAATCTCTGAAGAGGAGCTTCGGTTTAACAGCGAGGAAGAGAACAGCTTACTTGCCAATTTTTGTTTTATTTGGAGACAAGGTCTTTCATGTAGCGCAGGCTGGCTTTGAACTTACCAAACAGTCAAGATGACCTTGAACTCCAATCCTCCTACCTCCACTTTCTGAGAGCTAGGATTACAGGTATGTGCTACCATGCCATGTCAAAACCCATATTTGAATCATCAAATATTAAAATTATACATTTTTCCCCAAGAGATTCCTGGAAGGAATCTGGTTTTGTTCATGGAGGGAAAAAAAAAAGTTTAATTCTCTCAATTCCTTTTTAAATTAACACAGCAAAAGAGACATTTGAGGCCTACATGAAAGCTACAGTCTTAAAATAATGAAGACAAAACGAATACATTGTATGTAGCAATAAACAATTATATGTAGCAATAAACAATTTTTCTTGAGGACAGCCAAATAAATGAATGAATGAATAAATAAATAAATAAATAAGATACAGCTATTAATGAGGGCAGTGATTCACATAAAAGCAGAAGATCTACCTAGTCCTCCCCATGAAGGATTATAATCCAACAGGTCCTGAAGCTCTCTAAAAACACGTATTATTCCTAGGGCTGGAGAGATGGCTCAGTGGTTAAGAGCAATGGCTGCTCTTCCAGAAGACCTGGGTTCAATTCCCAGCCCCCACATACCAGCTCATAACCACTTGGCTCTTTAGTTCCAGGGGATTCAGTGCCCTTTTCTGGCTTCTTTAGGAACCACATGCAATTGGTACATAAAGAAACATGCAGGCAAAACACCCACACGTGTAAAATAAAAAAAATAAGTAAAAACCCATATTATATCTAACTAAAATCAGTCTTAAGAAATGCTATTCCTTTAGTTAGATATACTTGTAAATTTGCTTATAAAGAACAGAGAACTATTTGTAACAAAATGTATAGATTTTTTTCAAGAAGAAAAAAATATTTGATGAGAAAAAAAATGTGTGAAAGCAAAAGAAAAGAAAACTGCCTAGAATTTTTAATACCGAGTCACAGAGAACATGAGAGGTGCCCAGAGTCCCACAGTAGGAAAGTGAGAAGGTGACAGACAGGACTCTTCTGCTGTGTTCACTTCTGGAGAGGACCAAGCGTTTTCCAAGTGGGTACTGAGAAACCAAGCTTGCTAGTAAACCGTGGGTGTGATGGGATATCAGTTAGAGACACAGCAAACAGCCAAGGATGGAGAGTCTCAGTGTTCATCTAATCCTAAACTTTGTGCTGCAAGCAACACAGATTTACTGAAAATGTACGAGATAAACAACATCAACATTAAAAAAAAGCCCAGGATGACTCAAGAATCCGAGATGGGGTTGTCGTGAGATGGACGCAAGAGTTGCTTGGGCACCTAACCAGTGTACAATGATGGTCCGTTGTAATGCCCATAACAGTCAGGACCTTTGCGCTTTGCAGCCTGAGCAAGCTCCTTTCTCTGGGCTTCAGTTTCCAAATCTGTAAAGTGACGTAGTTCAATCAGATGATCTTGAAGGATAACTTCAGACAGTTTCAGAAATTCACACGGATTCAGAAACCAAAGAACAACGTGTCAGTACAGAAGCAGTGTTTCAGCCCCAAGCCCCCAAAAGAATAAGGCTAGGCCAATTTTTAATAGTCCAGTTTGCATATAATTATTTAATTCCATATTTACTTAGTCATAAACATTACAAAACATAGGAAAACCAAAATTCCCCCAAAATGATTCATTGTGGAGCAGAATATGTGAGGACTTAAGCAGATAATTTAGTATGATCTGGACTATATATATATATATATATATATATATATATATATATATATATAGCCACTCAATTACAGATTGACAAACGTAATGGAAAGGTAGGCAACCTGAAGACATAAAGAGATTTCACAAACTCCACCTTCTGCAAGTAGAAAAATGAGACGGCTACGCACATTGAAAGATCTTTAAAAGTGTGCTTCCTCCTTTAAAATGGCAGTGATTATCCATCCCCACAGTCATGTTGCACAAGAGCATCTATGTCCATCAGGACATCTGTTAGTTTGGCTCTGAGGTCTACCTTGGGCCTGAGTGGTCGGGGTTTTCCTAGTAACACCTCCAGCCTTTAGCCCTAGCTACAGCCACCCATCCTGAAAGGCCGTGTCTGAGGCTGGGGGAGCGGCTGTGGGCAGGTGAATCTGGAGAAACCTTCCTATAACCAGAAAACGGACGGGATGCAGACTGGAGAGATGTACCACAGATGGCATACACTTGTCACATTTTATGCAAGAATGAGTAAGATTCAAAATGACTAATACTCGGGCTTCTGAAAGTTCTAGAATGGCATCTGAGTTCTCTCTCTCTCCCTCTCTCTGCGCTCCCCTCTCGGGGACAGAGGGGACAGGTACAGAAGGAGACACACCAGTGTGAGCTGCCTTCATGCCAGTCTTGCTCCAAAAACACCCAGGAAGAGCTGAGGACATTACGAGGTGCTCCATAAGATGACCCTGAGAGCTGAATCTCAGTCGAACATGGTGTGGTTTCCGTGTGTTACGATTCTCAGAGCTACTGACAAATGCGGGTTGTGATGGAGTACGCCACACACGGCATGTGATCTGCTCTCACGGAGACAGGCTGTGGCTGCCAGGGGAAGTTACTAGGTTCTAGGTTCATGACTGAGCCCCTGTACATCCATGCTGTCTTTCTGAGTTCCCCAGCAGCACAGTTGTGACTGTTGTTGTGTTCTGTTGTGTGGAGGGGTGAGCACATTGTAAAGGTGGGCCCTGACAGCAAGCAGCCTCTTTCCCTGCAATTCAAACATCACTTCAAGTTGTCTCTTTGATCTTTCCATCCTCCTTGCGAGAAAAGGTAAAGCCACTTCTTTCAGCACTAGGGAAACTCAAAAATGTTTATTCTTGAATTTTCACTCGCCTCTCTGGAGTATATGATATGTGCACTCTAATAACAGAAAAGTGAGTTGTCACACTGCAACAATAAATACTGGCACACAGGTTAAATGTGTTTCCTAAGCACTACGCAGTCTTCCACATGGCTGACGTCTAGCCAGGTCTGAGGGCCGGCTCCCTCTGGCACTCCTCTAGGCAGATACTTTTGCAGAGATCGGCAGCTCAAAGTCTAAACCTTCTGGTCCAAGGTCAAAGTGGTCCAGGTTCCATTCTTCAGGAAACGCTGTGCTAGGTCTCAGTGGTTGGTCTTGAGAGACTGGGACCAGAGAGATCACTCTTAGAGAAAGAGTGGGATCTAAGAGAACTCGGGTGTCCATAGAAATATAAAGCGCTGCCCCCTGTAAATCGCAGTCTCTGTGGAGTAAAGTATCTTCCTAAAGAGGTAGAAATAATAGGGGGCGTGTGTTGCGGATGCCCTTGTTCAGTAACAATGAGCCCTCTAGCTTTAAGGGCTTAAAATGGACTGACTCCACTCATCTCTCTGATTTTTTCATAAGTGAGCCAGAACACCATTGACCAAGGGGTCTGAAAGATTAACCAAAGAGGTTAGTGCACATTTCAAAGCAATTAGAAATATTCTACATATCACATTTACATCTTTGAGTGACAGAGTCATTTTCAATCCACTTGTAAAAAAAACAAAACAAAACAAAACAAAAGCCATACAAATATCTTGTTGTTTACCTTTTTAAATTGCCTTGAAACTTACAAAGCATTTTCATGTCATAGATTTCCCTAAAAACAACTTGCAATAAAAAAAAAAGAGAGAGATCTTATCCCCATTTTACAGATGAGAATGCTGAGCTCAGCTTAGTAGTCCACTGCCCACTGACATGGTGTGGGACTAAACCACCAAGTTCTTTCTACCAGCTGTTACTGGCTACAAGGCTGTGATGTGGGACGTCTTGACTTCTGTACTAAGCTGCTCTCCAATTAAACACTTAGGAAGTGAGGAAGACAAAGATCATCCTTTGAGGGTTGGGTCATGAAAATCTCAGTCTCAGATGTCTTGCAATCTGCACAAACAAGTTCACACTAAATAGAAAAAGGAGCTCCTGTCTCTGAATGGCTTAACCTTAATCTGAATGACCACATCCACAGGAACCAAGAGGGATGTGGACTGACATACCACACTAGCAAGTAGGGATTATCAGAGAACGGGTGCCTGGAGGGGATTCCTCCCTAATTTAGTTCTGATCAGTGACTGACTAGGGAGGATTTCCATTCTATAGGAGAGCTAACCAGTTGGAAACTAAACAGGATTTGCTACGTGTGTCTGTAAAGGAATGCATATGCCTGTGTTTGGATATACTAAACACGTCACCTAGGCAGACCGAGGATTTACTAAGTAGTGGTTAGCTGATCTACACAGACATAGCTGAAATCATAAGCACAAAGCTGTGACCGTGCCATATTCCTGTGTCATCAGGAATGAAGCAGTCAAGGAGGCAGCTGCAGGGAGACCAGGGAGGCGGAGGTGGGGGGTGGGGGAGGTGGGGGTGGGGGCTGGTGAAGTAGGACCCTGCAGCCATCTCTAATGGTGTGGCTGTTAGCTTTGCTCTTCATATGAATGCAACATTACAGGTTTGAAACCATGGGGCCAGGGGAAGCAACTTCATGCCTCCTCTGCCTGGGGGAAAGGACTATGGTGGGGTTCAGTGGGGGTATTGAGTGAGTTCAAGAGAGAGAGCATGTAGGCTGTGGGGAGCTGATCGGTGGGACTGACTGAGCCCCTGTACATCCATGCTGTCTTTCTGAGTTCCCCATCAGCACAGTTGTGACTGTTGTTAATAATCCACCTGCATATGGACCTGTGCTACTGCCTCAGGTTTGTCTTGAGCCCACTGAATTCTGTCTCTGCAGAGCAGGATACTCAAAAGCTCTCTTGGCTTGATAGTCTTAAATCTTAAATTTACAAATAAGCTCCTCCTCCCGATGTGATGCTTAGCAAGTACCTCCCAAAGCTAACCGGGGCTCACACAGGGCTTGGATTTACGAAGAACATGCTGGTCCGGAGGCATCGGTTACCTGTCTTATTTACCAAATGTATTGTATGGTGTGACCTAATCATAAGCTTCAGTGAAGTTAGCTGGGTATTTGAAGGTGCTTATGAGTCAGATGTCTGGGTTCAATTACACATAGCAACAATCACCAAGGCAATAACAAGCACACTAGTGATGCTTGCTGGGTAGCGAGCCTTTCCTTGGTATCAGCCCTCCTCTATACACCCCTACTTTTTAGTTTTTCCTGTGTGTACAGTGTGCGTGTTTGTGTGATGGTGTGTGTGTGTGTGTGTGTGTGTGTGTGTGTGTGTGTGTGTGTGTGTGTGTAGGTATGCATGTAGGAGGTGGCCAAAAATAACTATCAGGAAGCATCCTCAATTGCTCTTCTGTCTTACACAGTGAGGCAGGGTCTCTTGATCAAACCCAGAGCTCACTGATATGACTAGTCTGGCTAGACCACTTGTTCTGAGGATCCCCACCTCTGCCTTCAGGGACTGGAGTTACAGCCGGCCACCATACACAGATGACATTTACATGGGTTCTAGGGATCTGAACTTCAGGCCACACATATGTGGCAGACACTTAACCACCAAGCCTTCTCCCCAGCCCCCATCTCTCTATAGTCTTTTAAGATTTTTATCAACTAGCTAAAGGATTCTGAGGAACTCAGTACACTGAACCAATAAAGAAAGGGAGTCAGAGTCAAAAATAGGTTTGAGGGGCCAGGAGGTGGTGGCGCACGCCTTTAATCCCAGTACTTGGGAGGCAGAGCCAGGCGGATCTCTGTGAGTTCGAGGCCAGCCTGGTTTACAGAGTGAGATCCAGGACAGGCACCAAAACTACACAGAGAAAACTTGAGCAAATCTCTTCCACACGGAGACATGGTTTTCTCACCTGAAAATGTAAATGACAGTATCTGCCTTACTGTGTTCTTGTACAAATTTAGAAATGATTCTTGTGTGTGGAGCGCTTAGTGCATAGTAGGTACTTTAAGAAAATCACTGCATCACCTCTGCCTCCACACATGATGCTGATGCTCATGATACTCTCTCCCCTCTCATCTGATAAGCACCTACAAAAGCATCATAGCCCAGAAAAAATGACGACTCTTTGCAGCCTTCTGTGGCCCTCAGACAGCTACCGGCTACAGCCATGTTTTCTGTATTGTCCGTGTTCCCACACAGTATTGTTTATGCCACCAACAGATAAAAGCTCCTTAGAAAGATGTCCTCCAACATCACACTTTACCCACTAATCCGTCTCCTCAACCTCTGGACAGGGTGTGCGGGGGGGGGGGGGGGGGGGGGGGGGGGCGCGGGCGGCGCGGGGGGTGTTTGAAGGGTGCACCTGGCCCTGGCCCCTTCCTGTAGAGTGCTCTCTACTTCCTGGACACCATGAAGTGAGCAGCTTTGCCCTGCCACATGCTCCTACCAGGATGCTCTGCCTCAGCAGCCCACAAAGGCGATAGAGTCAGCTGACCAACCGAAACCTCTGATACCCTGAGACCAAATAGACTCTTTTCTTCTTTCAGGTTGTTATTTTGTTACAGCAATGAAAGGCTAACTGACATACTTATGCTAAGAGCTTTTGCTGTTTGTTTTCTTGTTAATAAGCAGTTACTATCCCATAGTGATAGACAGCACACATCCCCAGTTGCCATTTGTAAGTGGACAGTTCTTACACTCCCTGCATCTCCCTCTCCACAGTCCCCCCTAAGATTCCGATTTTGATCTAATTCTGATATTAAGGCTGTCTTCTGTATATCTATCTACTCAGATGTCTTATGGGCACTCCAAACTTATCTGCATCAGAGATTAAATGTATTGAGTCTACACTTTCCTTGCCCTGCAAATGATGCCCATCCGTCAAACCACTGTCAGCACCAGTTGCCCAGAGCCTGTTTTTCCTGTATCTTCTCTGGCTGTTCCGCTATCCTCATCCAATCAGTCTCCTGTACCCCAAATACCTATCAAAAGCTGCCCTCTTCCCCTCGCTGTCCGACTTCCGTCTGCACCACCGTTATGCTTCGATAAATACCGCAGGCCTTTATCTCAACTCAGGGAAGATAGAATAACGTAAAAGTGCAGAAGTGCCTGTCCTCAGCCCACCCCAGTGTGCATGGTTCACCTGGCCCGCCTCAGCTACCTTCGCCTCTCTGCCTCGCCCTTTGCCCTTTGCCCTCCTCCTTCAGGTCTCTGCCTCACCTTTTGCCCTTTGCCCTTTGCCCTCCTCCTTCAGGTCTCTGCATCTTGGCCAGCTGGGCTTCCTACCCTGCCTTCTGCTTTCGGCATGGCCCCATTCCTCTCCAGGAATTGTTTTCTTACCATTTGGCATGGTCAAGCCGTATTCATGCTTAAAATTTCAGCTCAAAGGTCTCTCCTAGGGCGGCCTTCTCCATTCCCTGGTGTGGGCTGAATCTACTTGCTCTGTATCTCCACAGCACTCGCAATTCCTCCTGTGAACTCACTGTTTAGAGCTCCTTACTCGAGGCTCAGCCCTTACTACAGAGCATGCACTCAGATGTGGGCAGAGATACTTATGTATTATTATGCTGAGTTTTGATTAAGTTTCTAACCCCACAGCTCATCCGCATTTTCAAATATTTATAAGTACTTACAAAAGTTCCTTGTTTTTAATTATACTTACTACATTACTAGCTCTGTCTAATGCTGTGTCTCGCTGCACTGGAGTAAATGACAGAAGCATTGGTATAACACCTTCTCCTAAAGCAGGGTCTCTGTGATAATAATACCTGTATAACTTGTCATCAAAATAACAAGTTCGGAAGCAGCAAAATTTTCCCGAAAGAGCTCCATTTTTAAGTCTACACATTCACCCCAACCCAGGGTATTTTAGTGAAGGGAAGTAGTAAAGGCTTTATATCACACACACACAGCAAATAAGTAAAAAGTAAATAGCATGTCTCTATCTACTTTCAAAACAGATTATCAACCTATTTATTAATAAATGTGACTGGTTCATTTAGCTTTTGTCTGTCAAGAAAAGGAACATGATTCTAAGGAGAGGTTAAAAAAAAAAACCCTAATACAATATTTTAAAAACAAAGGATGGATGGATGGGCCAGTTGTCGGGGTAGAGCCAAGCCACACACCAGAAGAGAAAATGGAAAATATCTGTAAAGTACAAGTCATTTAAATTCAAAGAAAACAAAAATTAAGGAAAATCAAAAGACCCCATCTTTACCATTCTGAGCCAGGATGGCAGAAAGCCTTTGTACAGGCTCAGGAAGCCTTCCCCTTGAACAGCCTGGATCAAGCAGTCAGTTGATGACTTATATAAAAGTCCCCTGCAAGGAGAGAGAGAGACTGTAGTCAGATTTCCTCCTGTGTAAACAGAGATGCAAACAAAGCCATCTCAGGAAGGTCGTCATGAACCAAACGCTTTCTGCTTATTTAGAACAAATAGGAGCAGCACTTCATTGACATAGGTTCTTCATTTGAGCGGAGGCATTTCCCTGCTGACTCTTTTTCCCATCACCCCCTTGGGCCTCTCTGAGTTCATTCCACCTGACCTCTTCCAAAGAGAACACACTATTTGATACTACATCACATTCTGTTACCTGAAAGGCATAGGCTCTGAACACAGCGGTCTGAAAATTCTCAGCAGAGTAAGCTTTCAAAAACGCTTGGAAGACAATAAAGTCACAGTAACTACTTTGTGTCTAAATAATATGACACCAAAGGCTTAGTATATTTGCATTAGAGAAAGAGGAGGTAATTTCATACGAACAACTGCCCCATTGAGCAGGAAAACACATGAACACATCTCTATCACACAGACCTACAAGAAAGCATCTTTGAAATACCAAGCCTGCCACAGACACTCCAGCGTGTGGGCACCAAGGGCTTTATCTACCTTCCTTGTTTGTCTCGGGGTTGGTTCATTATTCGGCTTTTAATGACATCAGCTGGTGTTCCCAGAATGGAAGCCACAAGTCCAGAGCACAAACTGTAGACACAAATAAAGGGAATTTAAAAAGAATCTTTAAACAGCTCCTGAATTATAAGAAAAGGCATTTAACATTGAAAAAGAATGCAGTGCTAAATATTCCTTGAGATTAAAATTAATGCTTAATTCTATAAGGAGACAGAAAATATTTAGAGCATAGCCAGCCAACAGGTATGTGCCTCCTGGTGACAGGTTTCCTTTCATGTAGGGAATGAGAGAGATAAGATTCTCCCTTTGAGAGAACTTGGGAAATGGAGGTGTTTGTCAGGAAAGTTTGATGCCCTGAGTCCTGATTTCAGTTCCCAGAGCCACAGTGGAGGCGAAAGCTGACTCCTGAAAGTTGTCCTCTGACCTCCACAAGCATGCTCTGGCATGCACACACCCGCAGGGCATATGGTCACAACCCATAACCCCCCACACACACACCCACACACCCACACACACTCACTATTACTACTAAATAACAAATGGTTAAGAAGACCCTGTTCTAGCCGGGCGTGGTGGCGCACGCCTTTAATCCCAGCACTTGGGAGGCAGAGGCAGGCGGATCTCTGTGAGTTCGAGGCCAGCCTGGGCTACCAAGTGAGCTCCAGGAAAGGCGCAAAGCTACACAGAGAAACCCTGTCTCGAAAAAAACCAAAAAAAAAAAAAAAAAAAGAAGACCCTGTTCTGGAGTGTCTATGCTCTGCTTAAGGACAAGCCAAGGAAAACTGGCCATCTTCAGATGCCGACCAGTGCTAGGAAAAAGCAAAATGGGTAAATGTGACAGATGCCAACCAGTTAAGCAAGTGACGGGCAGGCAGGGACAGGCTCTGGGGTGACCGAGTCACCTGTCAGTACAGATCTGGAGGAAGTGTTACAAGGACAGAGAGTAGTGGGTACAAAGGAATATTCTTGGTACACAGAGAGAGGGGGTAAGAGGGAGAGAGAGAGGGAGAGGGAGAGGGAGAGGGAGAGGGAGAGGGAGAGGGAGAGGGAGAAGAAGGGAGAAGGTGTAACTCCAATATCAACTTGAGAATATTAATATCACACCACATATCTAGGGGCATCTCAATAGCATATGGGGATTGGAGCTTTTTCAGCCTTTGGCAACAAAACCAGGAGCCAGAAGAAACAAATCACTGTGATGTGAAGGACAGCAGAAACCAAGAGTCACTCATTCCGATGGAGAAGTTGGAATTGTGCGTCAGAGAAGGGACGCCGAAGAGCCGCATCCCTCAACCCCTCGTGTCTAATTCTGCTTCCTCTGGGCCCCGTTCCTCAGTTCTTGTTGTTTTGCTTTGTTTGTTTTCTCACTCCTTTGAGGTCTGTAGTGACTCATTCTTCTCAATCTTTATTTACTGTTCATAGTTTTCACACGTGTCTAGTTCCCCTGTTGGTGAGCTCCTGGATAGGGCCACTGCAAGATCCAGGCTGGGACAATCAGCCCAGAAGGCCACACATACATGCTGAACTGAGCTGAAGAGACCATTTATCAGAAACTGCCACTGAGGCAGCTCCATCAAGTACAAATCCTTGCTGAGTTTAATCTGAAATATGCCATGATTTCATTTGTCTCTCCCACATTTTAATTGCAACAAAATTGAAGACTCTTTAAAAACCTAGCATTATCTTTCTCTCGGGGTGATAGCATGACATTCTCAACCAAAAGATCCCCAAAGTTAGAATTTATGCCAACAATTCAAGACAGGGCTATATATGTGTCTAGAGGGACAGCAGAGGGTTACGAGCTCTTACTGCCCTTACAGAGGACCAGTGTGTGGTTCCTAGTACCTGCACCTCTAGCTCAAGGTGGTACGACACACCCTTTGGGCTTCAGGAGCCCCCTGCCCTCACATGCACATGCCCACAAACAGACACAAATGCATACACATAACTAAAAACCAAATCCTAAACGAGGAAAGGAAATAGAGAAAACAAAATGACTCAACACAGCCACCTACCTGGATAAACCATGGGTGGCGATATTGTCCTCAAGTGGTGTGTTCAGTACCAGGTAGTGCTTCACTGTATCATAGGTGGTTAAGTCTGGCGAGGGAAAAGGGTTAAGTAGTCATTCATTCAGCAGTGAATGTCTTTTGTGTCAAGAGGATGCTGGGCTTGCGGCTGCACCATGTGCCGGAGTGAAAGACACTGTTCTTGTTTTTAAGCAAAGCTACAAACAGTAGGAGAGGAAGGAAAGGCCTGGGCACTCATCTCTAGCTATGTGACTCTGGAATTTTTGGTCTTTGGTCTGAGAAATTTCTGTCTGAACCCAAGTTAGGTTAAGTTAAGACCTTGACAGTCATAATCAACAGATCTGGACCACTGTTTTCCACTCAGCTTGTTACAGCTTCTTCGAATGACAATAGGAAGCTACTGAAGGATTTTTAAAAAGAGGAGTTACACCACAGTCCTGGAGTTTCTGGCGATAGCCCACACTGAAGTATAGGCAAACGAATGGTGATGTGGTGAGAACAGCCGGGCATGTTTGAGGTTGTGATGCAGTGTGGTTGCTCCTTTTCCAGAAGTCGGGGCAAGAGTCGCTAATATGAGCATCACTGCTCCCTGCTGGCAGCTGAAACAAGCAAAAAAAACCACCACATGTCCAGATGTCAGCAGGTTTAAAGGAAGCCCTCTGCAGACAAGCAAGAAAAGAAAAAGGGAACCCCACAAACAGACAATGCCATGAATTGTCTGGAAGGCCTCTTGCTAAAATGACACCTACCAGAGACCCAAAGAAAGCATGGACAAATGGCTGTTTAGACAGCTAAGAGAAATTGTCCCAATGAAAGGAAAGCCTCTGCCATGAGGCAGGAGCTGGCTTAGGATGTGGATGAGGATGCAGAAGGCTGGGGTAGCAGAGCATGCATGGGAGACAGAGAGCTCTAGGAGACAGTGCTGGCCCAGGCTACTGTGGAGAGGCTCAGAGGTCACACTGTAGGAAGGGGACTAGATATGAGACCATCACGCTAATCCTAGTAAGAGATGGTATTGCCTTGATAACGGTGCTGTGGAGCCCCGCTCGGCTTCTGCATAAATCCTGAAGGCAGAAATAGCCAGCAGATTAAATACAGAGAAAAAAAGAAAAGATGAAAGCAAGCTGCTAAATGTGAACAATTTAAAGGGAAGAGCTGTTATGTTTGGAGATAAAGATGTAAACAGACAACTTTTATGTATGTGTGTATGTATGTGTGTGTGTGTGTGTGTGTGTGTGTGTGTGTGTGTGTGTATGTGTGCATGTATTTTTTACAAGACAACAGTATTTGTCACCTTTGTAAAGCCAGTTCAGGGATGGTGGGGCAAAGTGGCTATGGGGTGCCTAAGGAGGGACCATCGAGGAAGCAACTGTAGTGGCCACAGAGGACTCAGTAAGTCATGGATGAAGCAAGAAGCTCCAGTGACAAAGAGAAGACAGGATCAACTGCTCTCAGTAGCTACCCCACACGAGGACAAGGAAAGAGACAAAGTTCCTACCCACACAACAGAGTGGTTTGTGGGGCATTTGGAGACAATGGAGGAGAAAGTGGTTTGAGAATGAAGTTTGGTTTAGGTACCTTCAAAGTGAGAGAGCCAAAGGAAGACCCCGAGAAAGCAACTGGAACTTGGTAGAGAGTTGAGGCAAAACTTTGAAGGAACAAATTGAGAAACTACAATCACAAGGATTCCTGGGGGCGGGGGGGAATTAGCTATCAATGAGACACAGTAGATGTACATGGAGTGCACAGAGAAAAGATTTACTCCCTTCCACATTTAAGTGATCTGTTACTGGAATTCTCAATTCCTGAGAGACACATCGTCCACCCTAGAAGATTCTTTCACTGATTAAGCCCTGAACATTTGATGAGTCCATGTGAAAGACTGGGGAAAAAGATTAGTAAAACCATGGCCATGGCCTTCAGGGGCTCACCATGTTGTGGAAGATACAGACACACAGTAGAAGAGAATGAGAGCTGTAGGGACATGGAAAAGGACATCTAATGTGATCAGGTATGGGGAGGGACTGTAAGAGGTTCAGGAACAATATCTGGGTAGAGGTGACAGTTTAGCTGGGTATTAAAGGGACATGTAGAAGAAAATGAAACACAAGAGGGTCAAGACTGAAAGCAGAGAGGTGAAGAACAGCTTCCTATGTGCAGGGCTGTGGTCTTAGCTCACGGCTTTCTGCTGTGTTCCTGCCAGCAGACACAAAGAACTGCTCAGGGAGCTGAAGGTATGTGGAAAGTTCTGTTCCTAAATCCCCACTTTGTTATCTAGTGAGAGGCCAGTGGAAGGTGATAAGGACACTCACTGATGGCATGCTGGATCAGTGATTAGAAAAATCTCTCTGGATAGACATGATGTACAACTTTGGGGATGGGGGACAAGGCCAGTTAGATGGCCATGGCAGGGGTCAAGCTGGGAGTTAGTTTGATGGTTTGTCATGTTGGAAGGTTACAATGGTGGTATGAATAGGTATAGCCCCCATGGACAGTGTGTTTGAATGTTTGGCCTATAGGGAGTGGCACTATTAGGAGATGTGGCCTTGTTGGAGTAGGTGTGGCCTTGTTGAGGGAAATGTGTCACTTTGGAGGTGGGCTTTGAGGTCTGATAAGCTCAACTGTTGTAGACTATTATTTTAAGATGTGTTACATTTGTTTATGCTGTGGAACATTTGTTTAATGATGCAAAGATGTGTTGCATTCTTTTATGTTGTATGTTTTTAACTCTGTGAAGCTGTGTTACTGTGACTGTCTAAAACACCTGATGGTCTAATAAAGAGCTGAATGGCCAACAGCAAGGCAGGAGAAAGGATAGGCGGGGCTGGCAGGCAGAGAGAATAGATAGAAGGAGAAATCTGGGAGGAAGAGATCAATGAAGACTCAGGGAAGGAGGAGGACATCAGGGGCCAGCTACATAGCCAGCCACAGAGTACAAGTGAAAGTAAGATATACAGAAGTAAAAAAAGGAAAAGGCCCAAAGTCAAAATGTAGACAGGATAATTTAAAGTTACAAAAAACTGGCAAGAAATAAGCCAAGCTAAGGCTGGGTATTTACAATTAAGAATAAACCTTTATAACTAAGAATAAACCTATTTGGGAGCTGGGTGGAAGGTGCCCCCAAAGAGCAAAAATAACCAACAACACTCAAGTCTGGCTGATGTGACACACTGTCTCCTTCTGCTGCCTGTGGATCAAGCTGGATAGAACTCTCAGCTCCTTCTCAAGCATCATGTCTGTATGTGTGCTGCCACATTTCCCATCATGTCAATAATGGACTAACTTCTGACACTGTAAACCAGCCCCAATGAAATGTTTTCCTTTATAAGAGTTGCTGTGGTCAAGGTGTTTCTTCACAGCAATAGAAACCCTAACTAAGATGGTTACCAGGGATACTGAAGGAGAGGGTATTGTGGTTGGGGGGTTGGCTTAAGATGATTTTGGAAGATGGAAGTAGTTGGTAACTTTGACAGCTACATCCCAAGGCCTGCTGTACATATACACATGAAATGATTGTCCCCAGAGATGAAAACCTAGGATGACAGGAACACATCTTTCATTTCTGCACCCCAAATTCTGTATTCTTAATAAGGCAGACAAGCTGCTTCTTTACTATACATTGCTGCTTCTAATCTTTCCCATACCTTAATTCTCAAGATTTCAAGTTCATTTTGGTGAACAAACATGGCTGGCATACCAGTAACCACGGTGTAGAAACATCCACTGTATATCGAAAGCATAGGCACTGTTGATTTCAGGCCTGTCTGCCTGGTGGTGGAATGGCCATTAGCCTCTTAATGTTATGAAATGCTATTTCCATGTACGTTTATATGTTCTAGATTTTGAAGTTATAAAATTAGGCATACACATTTAAAGTATCTTTTTAGGGAAGGCTATATCTAACTTCTCAATAAAGGTATCTGTCAACATATAGTTTTAAAATGCTTCCCCTCTTATATTTTATCTAATAGTATAAGTGTAGCTTCACTAGTAATATATTACCATTTTAATAGCATTTCCTAAATAAGAGTATCTGTTTATGTCTTAAAATTTTTTTTTTGGCCAGGTGGTGGTGGCACATGCTTTTAATCCCAACACTCAGGAGGCAGAGCCAGGTAGATATCTGTGAGTTCAAAGTCAGCCTGGTCTACAGAGCAAGATCCAGGACAGGCACCAAAACTACACAGAGAAACCCTGTCTTGAAAAAAAAATTTTTTTTTGATACAAGGTCTTTATTTTATGATTCAGGCTGGCCTTGAACTCACAACCCAGGAGGGCTCAACCTTCCAAAAAAAATGTCTTTTCCAGCTTTCTTGATATATAATTGACCAATCTACATTTTATAGTTAAGGTATTTAACAAAAAATTAGTAATTAAAAATGAGAAGTGAGGGGTAGAGATAAATTGTGGGGGGAATGCTCCCATTTCCAGGCTGTACACCATGCTATTCAGAACAATTCCAAAGGGATAGGGGCAGAGCTGCAGGGAGAGACCTGTGTGTCTGGGCAGAGTGACTGCCAGGCATACACATCAGTTTCATCTCAAAGGATAGTCTGGACTGCAGCAGGAGGCCTTAGATAGCTTTGTCTTTTCAGCTTATGGGAACATTTTTTCTGTGTTTGGTCCTTCCTGTACGTCACTGAATGAGGTAAAACTGCTCCAGGATAAACGTTCAGTTACCAACACTGACTCCTGTTATTGAAAAGTACAGCAATGCCTTCCACACCCCAGTGTTGGCGCTCAGAACTCGGTGATTATGGCTTAGAGATTCAGGAAGCTAGTTACCTCCCATGTTCACAAGCGCAGCTCTTTGAATATTGGGTACCCAGCCTGCCCACAGCCCGCGTATTCCTCCTTCAGCTAAGATTTTTGCAAATGCATGATGGACTCCACGAAATCTAAGGAAAATAACAAAGAAATGTTAGTCTATGCACTCACGTGTGTGGAAGGCAGATGTGTAATTTTCACCTTCTGCTGATTCCTTTGGAACACAGGCAAAGGAATGATGTGTGGTGAGCAATGCCTTGGGGAACTGGGAGAGAGGCTCCAGGAAAAAGGCAGAGGCTTTGCCTTCCACCTCAAGTGCATTCTGTCCCTGGATTGTTCTTGGACGTGATTCTGTGCCTCCTGTGTTAAACGTTTACATTCAGTTTATGAGACATGTTTACTCTGGTTGGATGTCAGAACACAGCTATAGAACCCAATCTGGTGAAAGGGTATGCTGAGTGCCGTCCTCAGGGCACCCTGATTCTGGATCTGGCCTTCTGCCTTGATTTCATGCTTTCCCAGTCATAATCTATAGTATGTGCCTGGCAATTGTGTTTAAATTGTCTGTCCTGAGAAAGTTCTGGGAAAGGGCTGCTCTGTCAACATTTAGTATGTGCTTCCTGACATTTACTTCCATGTTTTCCTGAACTCAAACAACCTTCCTTGGACCTTTGTTTTCTCTGTGACACTCATGTATAAAAGTACACTAATCTGAAGTAAGGTTGTCTGTAGCATTTGACTGTACTCTGCTCCGTTTTATAAGGTCTCCAAATCCCAGATCTCGCAGACAGATCCAGATCTGCATAGGTTGGTGAAAGTCAATAGATACAGTTAGGAATGAAATAATATTTATTCAGAGTAATTAGAAATTAAAGGATTATGAAACTCTGATTTCTAGATAAACTGAGTAACTTATTGTTGAAAGGCCAACCTTTAATTCAAACATTTCCCTTTTTAAAAATGATTTATCATTTATTTTATGTGTCTGCGTGCCTGTAAGTGCCACATGCTTGGATCCTACCTACGAAGGCTGGAAGTGAGCACTGGATTCTCCTGGAACTGGAGCTACAGGTGGTTGTGAGCCACCATGTGGGTGCTGGGTACCGAACCCGGGCCTGCTCCAGGAGCAGCCAGTGTTCTTAACTGCTGAACCATAGCCCAACATTTCCCTTTTGTCTCCATTCTTTTTCTTTTCCTTTCTAGTTTTGAGTCTTGTTATTTCAAACAGGCTGCCTCAAACTCGTAAATCTCCTGCCTCAACCTCCTGTGTACTTGGACTACAGGCATGCACCACTATGCCCAACACGATTTAAACATTTTTAGTGAGCAACATTAGAAACTCTGTCATCATTTTCTCTTCTTAGTCTAGTAAAATGATCAAAATACCACTGCTTGGAATTTTTATATTGCCAAATCCTACATTAATTACAGGAAAAAGCAATAGTCGTTAGCCTTCCCTTTACTGGTGATACAGAGGCTATGTGTGTGCGTGTGTGTGTGTGTGTGTGTGTGTGTGTGTGTGTGTGTGTGTGTGTTCATAATATATCAATCTATACATACACATATTCAAATAATGCTAAAAAGCCACTGACTCGGGTCCGGGGGTACAGCTCAGTGGTAGATCACTTCCCAGTCTGCCCAAGACCGCGGGCTTGACCCTTAGCATCATAAAACAAAACAAACAAAGAAACCCAAACTCTGCAAAGTTTGACTCTCTCACACTCTGTTATCATCTTGGGTTAGAAAAGATGGCTCAGGGCTTAAGAGCACTGGCTGCTCTTCCAGAGGACCTGGGTTCAATTCCTAGCATCCACTTGGCAGTTCACACAATCGTCTGTAACTCCAGAGACAGGAGATCCAGTACCCTCTTCTGGCTTCCTCCACATGTGGTACACAGACATACATGCAGGCAAAACACCCATACACATGACATAGTACTAATAAAAAAAATTAAAAAAACTTCTATCTCATAAGCAAGATGGGTTTTTTTTTTTAGGTCAAAAACTAGAAAAGATGATCTAAAAATTCTTAAAATTAAATAATGTCATCTTTGTGGAAATTCTATCCCATCCCTGTTTTTCTCTCACTTTTGTCCCCAGGTGAAAACCGCTGCTGAACTTGAGACAGTCTGCCCGCCGTCTGTACAGAAGAAACACCCAGGCTTGTGCAGTCCAAAAGGCTCTGGAGCGGAAGTCCCTGCTTCTCATTTGCTAGCTATGTGACTTTAATGTAGGTATTGCAGTCTCTGAACCTCACTCGGAGACAATGTGACACGCATCATCCTTCCTGTGATCCTGTGATTTGTCTACATGGGAACCCATGTTCCCAGGATTGATGTACATTTTTCTTTTCTTCCTCTTTCTTTTCTTTTCTTTTTTCTTTTCTTTTCTTTTCTTTCTTCCTTCCCTCCCTCCCTCCCTCCCTCCCTCCCTCCCTCCCTCCCTCCCTCCTTTCTTTCTTTCTTTCTTTCTTTCTTTCTTTCTTTCTTTCTTTCTTTCTTTCTCTCTCTTTCTCTTGCTTTCTTTTCATTTTTCTTTAACAATATATCAAGTACAGTCAACTAAAAATTCCCAACATTAGAGACAAAGGAAAGAAAGCCACCCACCCACCCAAGAACAGAGACAACTGGAGCCCAGATGCACATGTGTTCTCCTGGGTTCCTGTAACATGCTTTCAGAGATTAGAAGCTGTTAGAAAAGCAACAGGACAGGCCCTGGGACACTGTAACCCCCTTGCTAAGTCAGAGTAGGCTAGAGAGGACAGCGGAGCAGTGCTCAGTGGTGAACACTCCTCAAGGAAAACACCAGCCCTCCTCACTCAAGTCCAGCTCAGCTGCAGACAGTGTTCCCCAGAGCAGAGCCCCTCAGACTCAGCTCAGATCTCCGGCACTTTTCTCTTTCCTGGGAGGGGTCTTGCTGTCTGTCAGAGCCCCCCTTTCCCAGGAGAAACAGGCTACAAGAAATTAGCAATACTGACCTTTCTGCATTCTTTCCAAGAGGAAAATCAAGATTTTTTTTAGAGACAGTAGTGTTAATCAGGAATCCCCTTTAAAAATAAAGACACAGGGCGGGGGCGGTTTGGGAAGCAGAAGCAGGCAGAGGGAGGTGAGTTCAAGGCCAGCCTGGTCTACAGAGCCAGTTTCAGAGCAGCCAGGGCTACACAGAGAAAACCTGTCTTGCAAAACCAAAAAACACAAAAAGACAGAGACTGTGTGGTAAGTGATTTTTAGGATGCCAGCCCACAGTGACAGTGTTAGGGCTCATACCAGGGCACATGATCAAATTCTCATTCTCTTTTTCTCTCTCTCTCCCTCTCTCCTTTTGAAACACAATATCACCTATAGACCAGGCTAGCCTTGAGTTCACTGTGTCCTCCAGGTTGGCCTCCAACTCTCAGCAATTCTGCCTCAGCCTCCTATGTGCTGAGATTACAGACCCCAAAACGATAGTGGCTGGCTGTCTACATTCTTTACATCAACTTGGACCAGGGGACCAGTCTAATGGCCTTTTAGTCAGAGGAGGTGCAAAGAGTTATAAACACACAGCCCATCTGATACAGAGCGCGCGCGCGCATGCACACACACACACACAAATCACTGTGCACAAGGAAGACCTGGGCTAGCACGTCTCTTCACAGATGTAACTGGAAAGAACCGGTGCTAATCCCTTTAGTAGACGTTAGATAACAGAAGTGACCACACTGGATAAATGTGCAAGACACGGGTGACTGAAAAGCGGGAGGGGAAAGCAGCCATGCCTTGAGTGACTCACCTCAAGGGCTTCCCTTCCAGCCTCCGTTTCCCTTCCATCTGCATCTGGACCTTCACCAGGTCCGTGGGGTTGGCTAGAAACTGCCCAATGATACCAGCCATCATCCCTCCAATGACCGACTTCCTAATCGCAAAGGGAGACAGTTGGTTTGCTGTTTTAAGTCGCCACCCAGGGCACAGATTGAATGAGGGAACCACACTGAACTTGCACAGGCCCTGGGTGGAAGGTTAAAGATGCAGTACATAAAGAACAGACACACAGGAGAGAGCAGGGACAGCCTGACTGGCCGCTGGTGGGCAGGTCCAGGGCTCAAAAGGCGCTAAAGGGAAAATAACCTGAAATCCTTCCACCTAAGTCCAAAGGAGAGAAAAATGGACACTTCAACAGTACGGATGGGACGCTTGAACTGATCATTTCTCTGCCCCTGGCCTCTAACTGCAGGGTAAGAAAACAGCAGAGAGGCAGTCGGCTCGGAGGCAAAGGTGAGGACTGAGCCGGTTTTCCAAGCGACAGGCTAGACGGCATTCCTCTCTCTGAAGAAACTGTAGGCCAAAGCTCCCCTACGCTCAGCCAATAGTGAGCAGGGCTCAAGCACAACAATTACAGTGTTGCACCCCCAGATCACACATCAGAACCTCAATAGGCGGTGCATCTTATAAAGGTCTCTATTGTTTTACATTTTCCCAACACTGTGAAGGGAGTTCAAATTAATTTCCCTAGTTATCAGTGATGTTACTTGTTTTTTTACATAATGAACACTTATACTTCTTTTGGGAATCGGGTCTCTCAACGTCCTTTCCTTATTTTTCCTGGGTGCTATCTATGGGTTTGTTTTTGTTGATGTTGTTTTGTTTTGATGGTGCACATGTGAATTATTTATGGTGAACTATTTCAAAATATTTCTTTAATCTCTCTCTCTCTCTCTCTCTCTCTCTCTCTCTCTCTCTCTCTCTCTCTCTCTCTCTGTGTGTGTGTGTGTGTGTGTGTGTGTGTGTGGTGCCTGAGGAGGCTAGAAGAAGGCTTCAGATCCCTTGGAGTTGGAGTTACAGGTGGTTATAAACTGCCAAGTAGGGGTGTTGAGAATTGAACCCTGGTCCTCTCGAAGAGCAGGAAGTGTTCTTAACTGCTGAGCATCTCTCCAGCCCCTGTGAACTACTCTTTTCATTTCTGTTGTAAATAAAAAACATTTTTTTTTTTTTTCCGAGACAAGGTTTCTCTGTGTAACACTCCTGGCTGTCCTGGAACTTACTTTGTAGACAAGGCTGGCCTCGAACTTACAGAGATCCGCCTGCCTCTGCCTCCCATTGCCTGGCTATAAATTTTAGATTTCAAAGCAACCAGCACTTGTACATTATCTCATGCAAAGGCAGGCATTGCTTCTGCAGTGGAGAGGACTGCAGATGGAAGAGGAGAGACAGTTTATCCACGTTACTCATCAAGGGGGCAAAGACGGGATTCAAGCCCATCTCTGATTTCAAAGCCCAGAGCTTTCCAACAGCAAGAAGAACACAGACGGCTGTGCTGAAAGGTGGCCATAGGAATTCTGAGTGTGCAAAGATACTGTGGTTCTTAAAAAAACTTTTTGAGTTTGTGTTTGTGTGTATGTGTGTGAGAGAGAGACAGAGAGACAGAGAGACATAAAGAGAGATACAGAGAGACAGAGGGACAGAGAAACAGAGAGAGACAGTTAGAGAGACAGAGACAGACAGAGACAAAGAGAGAGACAGAGAGACCCAGAGAAAGAGACAGAGAGATGAAGAGACAGAGAGTAACAGAAGACAACTTGTGGGAGTCATTTCTCTCTTTCTAGTATTTAGGTCCCCAAGATTAACTCAGGTTATCAGGCTTGGCAGCAAGTGTCTTGGCCTACCAAGCCATCTCATTGGCTGCTGCTGTGGTTCTTAATAAGCAATGGCATGGTGGAAATGAGTCTTTGGCATTGACAAAATGGAAGAATGCAGTATTAAACTTGAGTCACGGAGACAACCTGGAAGTTGAGCTTCAACTCTGTCCGAGTTGATTTGGATCTCAGCGTGGAAGTGTAGTCAAGGCTACAGGGATGCCTGAACACACCAAGTACACAGAGCAAAGAGAGCAAAACTCAACACTTTTTATCAGGGATAACCCTGTATCCTCTCAGCATGGGCTCTTCCCATGAAACACGAATGACTGCGGTTTGGCGCTCAGTCATAGTTTGCAGCCCACGGAAGAGGGAAAGACAAAAGAGAGCCAAAGAGATGCTCAAAAGGTCAAAGAGCACAGTGTCCAGGAAGCCAAAGAAGCGAGGGACTCAAAAGAAGGACCAGAGGCACCTAGACACCCAGGACAAGGAGGATCTGGTTCAAAGTACATGAAATGCATTCATCGCTCTTACATCGCGGGAATGGAGAACACTAGTGTGTGGGTTCAAGTCCCACAACTGTTAATGCTCTTTTCTAAAAACAAAAGAAAGAAAAAAAAACATATAAAAATGAAAAAAAAAGAAAGGACAATAGAAAAAATTAAGTGACAACCTAAACTTCAGGGAATGAGAAGCTTTGAATATAAAGCCATTTGCTAAACACGCTTTGGCAGAGCTGACAAATGGTGTATCTTCATTACAGCGTCTTCCTTCTGTTATGAAAAGGGTCCAAACGACACAAAACAAGTTCCTGCAGGAAGCCCCGCTGTCCTTTATATGACTGTGGAATTTACTCCAGGTATTTCTTCTTTAAGAAATTTCCCATACTTCCTAAGGGGCGGGGGCTATGCTAGCCCACTGTCTGAAAACAAGAAAGAGCCATCCGGTGCAGAAAGTGGCAGACCTTACTGTTAGCCTGTACTCAGTAGAACTGATAGAAAAATGGGAATCATGGTTTACTTCCTGGACACAGGCTTTAAAAACTGGACCACACAAAAACTTCTACTAATACAAAAGCCAGACCCTGAAAAAAACAGAAATAAAACATGCATTAATCACAGGTTAGCCCTCCTCAAGAGAGAGATGTTAGTTTGTTTATTCTTGGGTGACATTTTCTGAGAGCATATTTTTTTCATTCAGAAAATTAATTGTGGGATTAATGGTATCTAAATAAAAGGCACATGGGCAAATGCATCAAGATGTAAAGGGTTTAAAGGACTTTATCAGATGTGCCTTGAATTTAACCAAAGCATTTCTGAAAGCGAGACTGGTGTCTTTTGATTATAATTCCAAAAGTACATGATAATGCAATGATTTAATGTGTTAGTTTAGATTTATTAAAACAGACTAGCTATAATCAAAGTCATGTGCTGGCTACTCTTGTATCAACTTGGCACATGCTAGAGTCATGAGAAGAGGGATTCTCAAATGAGAAAATGTCCCCCACCAGACTGGCTCATAGGCAAGTCTGTGGGGGCATTTTCTTGATTAATAGCTGGTGTTCTGGGAGGGCCCATCCCACTGTGGGCAGTGCCATCCCTGGGCAGTTGGTGCTGAGTCCTATAAGGAAGTGTGCTGAGCACACCATGGGGAGCAAGCCAGTAAGCAGCATTCCTCTATGGTCTCTGCTTCAGTTCCTGCCTCCATGGTCCCGCTTTGAGTTTCTGTTCTGACCACCCTCTGTTCCCTGGAATTATAAGTGAAATAAACCCTTTTCTCCTCAAGTTACTTCTGGTCATGGTGTTTTATCACAACAATAGAAAGCTAACTAATGAAAAAGGATGCCCCAGTAGACGATGCTCCAATGGGATTCTTTATTATTATTATTATTATTATTATTATTATTATTATTATTATTATTATTAGTTTTTGAGACAGGGTTGGATGTAACAGAGGTTGGCCTCGACCTCTCTATCTTCCTGCCTCTACCTCTCAAGGGTGGGAGTAATGGACATGTACCCTCATTCCAACCTTTGCATTCGCTAAGATTAAAATATTAGATAAATATGAATAATTCACATATGCATTTCTGTTGTTTCTATATACAATATGTACAGAAGTCTCACTTATTTGGATTTCTATTATTTATTAAGTCTGTTACTAAAAGCAATTTTAGTACAAATGTATAATTTTACGTAAATATAACCAAAAAGCATTAAAGTTTTTGGGGTCACAGCACATTGTTTTCAAAGCTAGACTTACCAGAGGGGATAATGCTTATCTTCACTTTTCCCAAACACAACCTCCCGGAGATGTTCATAGGTGACCATCCGACCTCCTGAATACACTGCATGAAACAGACGATGGAAACACAAATTCAGTCTTGTATCTAATGAAATGAGAGGAACTTGTGACCTGGCCTCTTTTAGTCTTCCAAAGGAGGAATTCTTGCTCCTTCTCTGACCTCTAGAGTAAAGCCTCCCTTCTCTACCTTGTTATCCCTCTTTGTCTTTTAGGATTTGGCTCACTCTGTTTTTCAGAAAGTGGCTCTTTGACCTTCCTCTCAGCATCCTCGGCCCACATGGCATGTTCGAACACAGCAACTATCAAGTTCATGAGTAATTAATTTCTTTTTCCCTCAGGACTTCTCCAGGTGGGTTCTCGGTGTTGGTTATTTATTTATTTATTTATTTATTTATTTATTTATTTATTTATTTATTTATTTATTTATTTATTTATTGGCAGACATTAATTCACCAAACTTGAGTCCATTTACTGACTGACACACAACTACATAGATGCTCAAGGTGTTAAGGGTTTCTGAGTTCTAGAACTTGAAGGAAGGCTAAGGAAGAAGGGCTATATCTGCCTTCTTCTTCTCATTTTGACCATCTTGAGCACCACCACAGAAAGGGGAGGAGAAACAAACTGGAAGGGAACCTCACAAAATAGCCTGTGTGTGGATTTTAACTCAAACACACACGTAGGGAGCTTGGTGTACAAAGGATATTCTCTTTGAATAAACACTTGTAACCGCACTGGAGGATTCATTAACAGTCTTCCCTTTCAGGTTTTAAGCACAGGAGAAAGATCTTAAGTGGAGAACAATGTAGTGGCTAGCACAATGAAAGAGGCAAAGCATAGAATAATGGGGTCCAAAAGAGAAATACTCTAAAAGGTGGTTAATGGCATCCTTAAAATCAGTACACCATGCCCATACAAGAGATTTTCTTGATAGTTTAGGAAGTTTGACTTGGTATTTAATAAAAAACAAATACAAATTACAAGATAGTATAAGTTTCTGTGTATAATTCTGACTCGCGTAAAAAATCCTATGCTAACCTAGTCATGTGAAGAACAGAATATTAACAGCAATGATTAAAACTAATGCTTTCTGGACCAAGGAAACAGCAGGAGGTGGAGGTGCAAAAGGCCACACTATGTCAACATCTCTTTGGAGCCAACTTCATGGTCTCCTGTCTACAAGCCGAAAGGTCGGTGACATCCGTTCCTGTGAATGGTGCCTTGGAAGCAGGGTTAGAAAGGTCTTCTCTGAGACATTTACCACTAATAACCCACAGAAGTAGCCTGGGAACAGAGGCAAAGGCAAGTTCACCTGTGCTCCGTCTACCCTAGTCCCACAACTAGATGTGGCGAGGCTCCTTGCTCTGTCAGATCAGCCTAGTTGGTCTCTGATGTACAGAGCAAAGATAAATATATTTCAATTTTCAAAGAACATAGAAGTTCATTCGGAACTTTGAATTTAAAAACCTATTTCAGTTTTTACTGTACTTAAGTTTTCTGAAGTAAGGGAAAATGATATAAATTATTCATGTTTCTCTGTCTTATACCATTAAAGAACTTACAAGGAAAAAATATTCAAACAGATAGCCAAGTAGAAACAAGTATAACTCCCTTTATATGAAGATTTTTTAAGTGATAACACTTGTTTAATTATCCTAAAGTGATTTATAGATATGGTGGTAGTTTATGGTTTTTTTTCCATGTTTATGTGTGTGTGTGGTGTGGTTGGTGTGTAGATATGCTCACATGTGTGGGTACACTCTCACGTGTGCACACACTGAGGTCTGGGCTGACATCAGATGTCTTCCTCTAGACCTTCCACTTTATTTACTGATCACCACTTCCAGCTAGCCTAGCTGGCCAGTCTGACCCAAGGATCTCCTGGACAGTTTACTTCCATATGCCATTCTCAAAACTCAGGGTACTAACTCCTTAACAACTGGAGATATTTTCTTCCACTGACTTATTGTATCAGTGGGAAAACAAAACAAAACAATATCCTCGCTGGATTTTGGATACAGCTGAAGAGAAAAGCAAAGAATACAGAACTCATAGCAAACTTACCAGTTAGAATCAAGATAAATACCTACGTGTCTGTAAATGGCGGGCGTCACTCCTTGCCACAACTTTAGAAAGCCTTCCTCCTGGACAATTCCTAGGGCCGTGCGCACCATGCCCCTATAAGGGGCAGATCCAGTTGCACCATCTCCCAACCTAGCAAGGGCAGCTTCTCCTTGCATCTGGAGTCGGGTTTTTGTGAGATCGAGGGGAAAGGTTGCTAATGAAATAAGAAAAAAAAACAAACAAACAAACGAAGGGGAGGAAAACCCAAAACATTCAGACAGACAAACAAAACCTCTCAAATCATAGGATTAATATTCTCCCACGGTTTGGAGATTCTGAAGTATGAGAATATAGTAGAAAAGAATCAGGCAGGGAATCTGTGAAAGTCACACTCCTCCTATCCCACTCCCACACATTCTGAATTAGTAGATGGATGATTTAGAAAGTAGAGTCTCATGCCTTCTCAAATCTAAGACTTGCTGTTCTAGAGCATCCCCAGATTTTTTTTTAAAAAGCAAAACCAAAATAATCTACAGAAGTAGAACAACCCTCTATCTCTTTTCAATAAAAATGCTCACTATCAAACCCGCTTTGATTTTCCCAACGAGAAACAGCTTATAGTGGCCATATTCTGTTGTGTCTCCTTGGGCCGCAGCCACGATCATTTGAGACCGGATACAAATTTAGAATACACTTGAAGCTGAATTCTACAATTTCCTGGGTGTTTCCCCTTGAGAACAGATCACAGAACTGATGTTTGAGAGGCAGAAGATGCAATGAAGTCAGAATGTCTTCACATACAGGGGTGGCAATGCTCAACACTCTTCAAACTGAGGTAAATATTTAGTTATATTTTTCTGAACTGATAAGTCTTACACATGGTCCATTCATGAGTTCTTTGTAAGTCTCAACTTTATTCATTGGAAATTTTGTTTACATGTTGAATTAGGAACAGTTTTTTTTTTTTATTTATCTGAAAGCATATTTTAGCTACCCAACCCACATCAGGAAGATCAGACTTATAACATCACATACAATGCCCTGAATAATTCTAAGGGGGGTATTGAGAAGAGCTCATAAATATTGCTGATGGTACTTATGATTTTCCAGTGACTACTACCTGGCCCAGAATCCATGAATACTTTTTCTAAGATGTGTGTGTGTGTGTGTGTGTGTGTGTGTGTGTGTGTGAGAGAGAGAGAGAGAGAGAGAGAGAGAGAGAGAGAGAGAAGGGGTGTTACATATTCCCAGTAGGTTTTGAGAAAGTTAGTATCTAGCCAATAATTTCCCTAAACAGATGTATCTTGCATATCCATACATTTAAAAGTGTTCTATCAACACATGAAGCTAAAAAAAAAATAGGGAGAGGTAGAATCCTCTAAGAGTTTTGATTTCATTTAGATTTTGTTTTTTTCATATGCAGGCTCTCATGCTGAACTGGGGTGTACTCCTCTTCATCACCTAACTTTGTTTCCCTAGCTTCTGATCTCTAGTCTTCAGATAATTCTCTCTGGCACATGTCACAGGACATGTACAAGCCAATGAGCTTCAAGGAAGAATTCAACTGTTAATGTAGCTAATCACTCAGCCACCCGATTTTAGATGTCTTTAAAAGCTGGTGAATTTTATTTCAGAAAGTGGATGATAAAAAATGCTCCACTAGCTTTGAGAGGAGAGAGACGAATAGACCGGCCAAAGAGCCAGAAGTAAAGAGTCTAAAGGCAAACAACAGATAGTGTGCTGGCTATACTAGGTATAAAAAGAAATAAACCTCCGCTAGAACAAGACTGGGTAACGTTTTCAAATGACTAATGCGCTAGAGACACCCCCCCTTTTTCTTTTTTTAATGGACAAGAAAATGCAAGGGTAATCTGGAATAGCTTCACAGAGACCACAGTTTGTACCCCTCCTTACCAACAAATTACCATCTGCTCATGCCAAGGTACCATAATCCACTCTAGGTGGTCCGTTCAATTGTTGTTGTTTCTTTTTGACTCACTTAGACATACATGAGTCTGTTTCCTAGGATGTTCTTGTGACACACAAAAATAGCCTCTCTGCAACAGGCAGTAGTTGTAAATGTCTTTCTCTGCATGTGCCCCCACTGGCCTGGAAGAAGGCCATGCAGGGGTCTTTGAAACTGTAGAGCCAGGACCCACTACTGTATTGACAGCAACAATGCCCCAATTAATAGCCACCCTGCCCAGCATTTACCATTTTTATAAAAATTACTTCTCAGGGTCCCTCCTGTCAGGTAAACAAGATATAGGCTTAAGAAGTGATGCGGGCATCTGACTTTAGGCAGTTCAGAAGGAATGGTTAATAATTGAAATCCCCAAGGTGGCACACCCCGCCCCCCAAACTCAAAGATTCGGAGGCTGCATAAACCATGAAAAAGACGATCTCAGGGAGGATGAAAAATATGTGAACAAATGGACTATGATTTCAAAAAGGTCATCCTCACGAAAGGGGAAATGTTTCCTAGAGAGGTATAAGGGCTCATGAAGAGCCCAAGAGTACTCACTCAGGCATAGGATAACATCCCTGGGGATGGGAAGACAAGGACCCTGGACACCTCCAATCCATGCTCCTCCTGAAGCTGGCCTACTGGGCACCTGACCACATCCTTGCGAGGGCGCAACCTCTGAAGATGCTCCAGCCTGGAGCAGGGCTGCCCGCCCATCCCTCCCCCAGAGCGATGAGGCCACTCGCTGGGGAGGCCGAGGCAGGGGCGGCTGGTACCTAGCTCGGCCACGGTTGCGGCGCAGCCGGACAGTAGGAACTTGCTCGTCCGGGGCCATCTCTGCGTGAGCGGCAGCAGCGTCGCCTCCTCCTCGGGGACAGACATTCAGCAGCAGATCAGGACCACTGGGCACCCCGAGTCGCCTGTGCACCTGCTACCCTGCCGGCGCCGCCCCTTTTCAGCCCAAGAGCAGTAGGGGAGGGACCATGTGCACCAATAAGGCACTGCAAAACCTCCACCCGCTTAGGAGCTGGACCGGTCCGGGGGCCTCAGGTACTGAAAAACAAAGCGGAACCCAAGAGGCTTCTGGGAAATGTAGTTCTTGGGGGGCTCCGCGCCCTCTCTGATTGGTTGGCATCTAGGCGCCCTCTGCAAATTGCCAGCTACTCCATAGCTACGGCTATAGCGCGTGTTCCCGCCCACCTTTCCCAACCCAGGCCGGTGTAGTTCAACTCATTGTAGGTTTTGTTGTTGTTGTTTTGTTTTTTTCGTTTTTTCTTTTTTTCCTACTGGCCAGCATTTGAAAGCAATGCGAAGGTGGAAGGGAGCCACAATGCAAAAATTACACAAAAATCGGGGCGGGGCAAAGGAGCTACAGTTACGCAAGAGAATTAGTTGCCAAAGTTTCGGCTCAAAGTTTGGAAGACCTGGTGCGTTTTTCTCACTCGTCAGGGGAGGAGGAAATGCCCAGGGAGAAGGACATTTTTAAACGTCTGTGATTCTGCAAGATGGGCATCATGGAGTTATTCTCATCATTAGTCATCGCCGTCCTGGGAAGCTGTGTTCTTTTCTTATTCTTTCGATTGAAGAATTTGCGCGGACCCCCGTGCATCCAGGGCTGGATTCCCTGGTTCGGAGCGGGATTTGAGTTTGGGAAAGCCCCTCTTGAATTTATAGAAAAAGCAAGAATCAAGGTATGTAGCTGTGCCGGGGGCTGGGGGCTGGGGGTTGGAGGGAGGTAATATTTTATTTTCAAATTATATTTTTATTAAGCGCAGTGTTAGAACATTGGACATAAGCATACTTCCGGCAATTAATCACATCTGTTGTTTCTCTCCTCATGATCTTCAGCTGTGTCCTAAGCAAGGCATCAAGAGATTAAATGAAAGACAACGCAGCTTGTTGGAAGTAGAGATGTCTTTTAAGTGTTAGTGACTTCCTCGCATTAATTCAAAGTGCGTGTTATAAGCGTATTGTAGTACTTGGGGAAGATAAGTTTCCATGACTTCATTTTGTGAAAATGAGTCATAAATCTGTATCACAAATAGAGATGGCACTACGACTTTGTAAAACTTGTTTTGCAAAGTTATCTTTACAGATTCAAGGCTTGCCACTTTTCTTTCTTTCTTTTTCGACCCCTGGATGCGTTTATAAAAGTTTTTGTCCCTAAAGCAGCTCTTGAATGTTGTGCATTAAAGAAGACACTTTTGTTAGCCTTTTAATTTTCATTCATATTTTCGCCGCCAAGATCTTACTATATTTGGTTGGTAAAATGGCTCTGTGGATGAAGTGCTTTCTACACAAGTGCGAGAGAGCCTGAGTTCAGTCCTCAACTCCTGCATTTAAAGTGT
This sequence comes from Peromyscus maniculatus bairdii, assembly GCF_049852395.1. Lineage (NCBI taxonomy): Eukaryota > Metazoa > Chordata > Mammalia > Rodentia > Cricetidae > Peromyscus > Peromyscus maniculatus. The sequence continues at coordinate 51,966,640 of NC_134872.1, read as the reverse complement.
GTGTGTGGGGGGAGCAAACAAGTGGAGGAGAGATGGCTCAGCTGTTAAGAGCACACCCTGCTCTTACAGAGGACCCAAGTTCCCTTCCCAGCACCCACGGTGGGTTGGATCACAATCGCCTACAACTCCAGCTTCAGAGGTCTGGAGCCTCTGCCCTCCAGAGGCTTTGGTGCACATGCACATACCCATGTATAGAAACACACACACACACACATACAGATAAAATGGATCTTTATAATAATAATTAAAAAAAAAGAGCCAGTGTGGCCAAATGTGCTCAGATTCCATTGGGTGAGAGGCAGAGACAGGAGAATCTTTGGAGCTCACTAATCAGCCAGTCTAGGCCAACCACCCATCTCCAGGTTCAATGAGAGAACTTGTCGCAGAAAATAAGGTGGAAGGCCAGCAAGATGGCTCAGTGGGTGTAGGTGCCTGCTGCCACGTCTGACATCTTGAGATAGATCTCCAGAACCCATATGGCGGAAGGAGAGAGGCAGCTCCCTCCGGTCCCTCCGGTTGGTCTCAGACCTCACACAGGTGTTGTGATACGTGCATGCCCATACTCATGTAAACACAATATAGGAATAATATTTCCTTATCATTAAGTATTTCTCTCAGTCTTTGTGTGTGTGTGTGTGTGTGTGTGTGTGTGTGTGTGTGTGCATTGCAGGATGTGTGTGTCCGCTCATGTGTAGGTATTTTAGGCCATGCACGAATGAGTGTATGGAGATCAAAGATTGATGGGGGGGGGTGTCTTCCTAATGCACGTCTCCACTACATTTTGTTGGCACAGGGTCTCTCACTGAATCTGGGGCTCATCCTTTCAGCTAGACTGGCTGCCTAGCAAGCCTCGGCGCGTCTCTGTCTCTGCCTGCCTCTGTTCCCCGGTGCTGGGGAGGTAGAGATGTGAGCTGGCTTTTATGTGGGTTCTGGGGATTCGAACTCTGGCCCTCATATTGGCACAGCAGGCACGTTGTCCACCAAGCCATCTCCGGTCTTTAATGGCTGCATTTCATCAAATAAGGATAGGACATTTTACTCAAATCCTGAGAGTTGGGTTATAAAGGTTGTCTCCAACCGCTTTTCATTGTTTCAACCAATACCTCAATGGATATTCTAATATTTTTGCTTGTGAGCCTAGCCTTTAATGGTTGAGCCATCTTTCCAGCTCTCGATGGATATTCTTATTTGTGTGTATATAGTTGTATATTTAAAGCTTATTTGACTATTTCCTCAGAATAAACTCCAAAATAAACTCCAATAGATTTGCCTGGGGGAGGGGAATGCACAATTATATTGTTTATGATGGTATTGTGTTTTTGTACTGCTTTGAAAAAGATGTAGTATACACTTTTTTTTTTTTTATTGAGACAGCGTTTCTCTGTGTAGTTTTGGTGCCTGTCCTGAATCTCACTCTGTAGACCAGGCTGGCCTCGAACTCACAGAGATCCGCCTGGCTTTGTCTCCCGAGTGCTGGGATTAAAGGAATGTGCCCAGTGTAGTATACACTTTTAACCTTTGTTTTAGCATATAGATTTGCTTAACATATTAAATTCTGGGCCACACTGGGTGCCATAATTATGTGAAACTTTTACTAGTTGAATGCATCAAAGATGAAAAAGAATCTTTCCTAAAATAATATTTCTTTGTTTCCCACAGCCTTCCATGGTCATATGAGTTTAGTAATTTTTATGGAATGTTTAACAAAGTTGCCTCAGATCAAGTATGTGTGAGGGCTCTGTAGAGCCAACTATTATATAACACGACACAGGGTGTGTGTGTGGTCTTTCTCTCATATTCAAAGACTGTGGCTCCATTGTTTGATGTTTGAATCCTGGAAGCTGATTTTAAGAATTATTCTTATCATATGGTCAGGATGATAAAAAGTGCATTAGAGAAATTTAAACCATGCAAGCCGAAAGTCCCAAAGCAGGAATGCTCACTCCCTTCTTAACCCACTCCCTAACCAACACACACAAAAGGAAAACCAAAGGGAACTAATGGCTTTTGCTTCTTTGTGTTATACAAGTTCTTACTGTTCACTAAGTAGCCTAGGCTGGCCTTGAACTTAAGTCCTCCTGCCTGAGTACTCAGCCTTCTGAGGACGGGGATTCAGGTGTGCACGGTACGCCTTGCTCCCACTCAGCTTTCTCAGTCTACGTCCGCATTACTTTCTCAGAGCAGTCAAGAAAAGCTCCATTGCGGAAGTACTAAACCTTCTACAGCCTCTTTGCACGCTTGTGATGCCGTCTGTCTTCGCATTTGAACGAAATGTTGGAAGAGGATGTGATCTGCTTCTTCACAGTATCTGCAGCCCGTCTTAACATTTTGATAGATAGATTGCATTTATCTGGAAGCTGTACGGGAAACACATGGCTTGTTGGCTCTTTAAGGAAGGTCTTCCAGACATCCACGGTGAGCACCCCTCCAGCTCCAGCCTGTGAGGAAGACAGAGAAAACTGTGACGGCTGCAAACGTCTTCCCTGTAGCTGAATTTCATCTTTGGATGGAGGATGTGTTACTGTGGTTTAACATTTTAAAACATTAACTCTTGTGGGAGGCTTAGAATATGGCTCAGGCAGTAAAGTGCCAGAGGGCAAGCTGGAGAGCCTGGCACACACCTGTGATCCCAGGTGGAGGAAAGAGGGTCCTTGGGGCTTGCTGGCCAGCCACCCCAGCCAGTCCCTGAGTTCCAGGTTCAGGGAGAGACCCTGGCTCAAGAAATCAGAGGGGAGCAACGGTGGGAAATGTCAGTGTTGACCTCTGACTTCTACATGTACACACCTCTACAAACATACACACAATGTGTAGACACATTGTAGACACAATGTGTCTCTTCCACTGAATTCTCAACTCTCGTTCCCAAGCTCTGTAACACTAGTTCCTTTCTCACCCATCACCAGTCGCCAGAAATGGAGTTCGCTGTGGTTGGCAGTGCAGGCTAAGGGTTCTGGGGGGCCGGGTGGGGTTTTACTCTGGCACATCCCAGTTTTTCAAGTTTTCATCCCCCACTGAAAATGAATTTTAGCGTGATGCAGAGTGAAGCAAAGCTAATGAGGCAGTGATCTCTCAATCAGCAAATGAAGCCGAATAAATGATAACAAATAATAAAGCAGAAGAGATGAGACACACTTGAAGAGAGTCATGTGTGGGTTTAGGAAAGGAATAATTTAAGGCATCGGTAGTGGCTCTGTATGTGACCTGGGGCTGTAAATCGACATGATCTGCACCAGAGTTGGGAGACAGGGCATGGTATTGCTGGTGCAATTTAGTTTCCTTATCCATAAAAGCATGACTTTGAAGAAGGAACTTTGAAGGTGCAATGCATAAGCTTCAAGGCAGAGAGGGAATGTTAGAAATAAATCATTAATCACAGGCCAGAAGGAGGTCGGATTTAAGGTACAGCTCATTCGTCACATTAAACAGTCCGGTTGGGGTGTTTCTCAGAACTTGGCGTTCATGCGTGAGTTCAGAAAGGTTGGCACACAATTACTGACTGCATGGCCGTACGCATGCTGGAGCTGCACATGTGTGGTTAAACATACAATAACGCTTGTAATCACTCAAGCGAATATTTTGCTAAAAATATGACCGAATAGGTTCAATTCTTATTTGCTAACAACCCCCAAATGCTAATTAAAATATCAGAGATCCTAAGGGAGAGATATGCAGTGCTTGTGGTTGTAGATTGGAAAAGTCCATAGATGTCAGTCTCCAAATTGAAATCCAGGAGTACTTTCAAATTCTCCGGAAGCGTTATTTTAGATTCTGTGACTATTTTTGTAGAACTTAGGTGGAAAGGCCAAGAGAATGGAGTCCCTAAAACATGTTTGGAAGAAAAATACCCAAGAGGAATTGTTTCACTCAATTTCCATGCTGATTAGTCATTAAGACTGCAGTGCTGACGGAGGCATAAATACCAAGATAGACGGACCAGAAGAGAGAGCTTGGAGAGTCAGCCACACAAGTGTGCTCAGCTGACATGTGACAGAGACACAACAATAATTCAGTGGAGTAAAGACACCTTTTTAAACATTGGTGAAACAGTTCCATGCTCATGAGCCAGGAGGAAATAAAAACCCAGCAATTTACAAAACAAAATAAGGAAACTCAACCTAAGAATCACATCTTAGACGAAAAAATAACTCAAGGTAGATCCCAGTCCTAACCAGAAACATGAATAACAAAAAGTTAAAAAAGAAGAGAATATCACCCTTGTGGGTCTAGGAAATACTTTTTTGATTGGCACTCAAAGTGAAGTCCGTAAAAGGAAGAGAAGATAAACTACTTTATGAAAATTGGGGACCTTTTCTCTGTGACAGAATCCCCAAGGAGGACAAAGAAAAAAGTTTCAGAACAGAATCAAGTTATGTGCAAGTCCCATCCCCCACAGAGGACCAGTGTGTGGTGTGCATAAAGAACCATGGACAGTCAAACGCAAAGTACTGTCCAATTAGAAAATGGATGTGAACATCATGCCCATGATGAGGGTTTCCAGATGGCAAACCTACAAGGTAAGTGACAGTCACAGCCGCTGGTAAAGATAAAATCAGCCTGAAGACGCCTAATGGTCCAGCTACTGTGGAAAATACATCAGCAGTTTATTAACAGAACACGCAGCTAATCGTGTAACTCAGCACCTCTATTTTTAGATATTTCTCCTGCAGAAATGGAAACTCAGGTTTACACTGTAACCTGGCCATTGCTTTATCTGTAATCTCTTTTTACAGTACCCTTGAAATAGGACCCCAAATGTCCTTCAGCAAATGTCCTTCCATGTTGTGTGGAATTCTGCTCAGAAACGTATAGACATGAAGCCTCAACAACACCCAGAATCTAGCTAGACGTCTGTCTAGAGAATGGTAATAGTGGGAAAAGTCACTCCCAAGGGTTTGTATGGAGTCGGACATTAAATTAAGAATAGGAGAACAAAGGAGAAACAAATAAAACCAAAACCCACTGTTGTCGAGTCTGTGTCCCCACGCTGGATGACTTTCACTACGCAGAATCCTACAGTGAGCTCTTTTCAACAGCGCCAGCCTGGGGCAGCGGTAATCTCAGTGGCCCGGTGTGTTTGAATTTGTCCTCCACTTGAAGCCGCTAACTAACCATGTTACCAGTCCCTAACTAACCTACTAGGAAGGCCACTTTCCTAGTAGAAAGTTAAGAATGTACATTTAAACACAACCTTAACAATGAGAATGAGCCGCTCTCTTTGAAGTATTGACCACCAAACAATTGCCAGTAGGAAATATGGGGGCGGGCAGTGAGGGTATCTGGGTCATGGGTGTGAGAAATGATACGTCGGTGGTTGTTGTTGTTTATTTGGTTTTGGTGGTCAGTGATTCTTGAGCCTTCAGTTTGCCTAGTAGCACCTAATAGTCTTATCAAGAGTGTACCACGTGCCAGTCTCATGATTCGTGTGAGAATGAGTAGCACTGAAGTAGACATGAGTGTAAATGATGTCTTTTGAGATTCTTTTGAGACTCCAAATGGTATGCAGATGTGTGGCTCATTTTCATGGTGTACAGTTTGTTGCCAACATTCCTAATGGATACCAGAGCATAATTAGAATGCTCTGAAAATGGCATCTATTTGTTCCAATAAGGTCATAAACTCTGTTCTAGTTTTCCATTCTGTTGCTGTGATAAACACCAGCCAACAGCGGTTTACAGGAGGAATGGGATTTTTTGGCTAACCCTTCCAAATTATAGTTGATGACTGAAGTCATGGCAGGAGCTCACAGGTAGAAACTAATGAAAGAACACTGCTTGCACACTCATGTTCATCTTATACAGCTTAGGACCACCTGGCCAGGGAATGGTGCCACCCATAATGGTCTGGGCCTTCCTACATGATTGAAAAATTAGTCAGCCCTCTCCCCCCAACATGGCCACAGACCATTATGGTCTAACCCTCCATTGAGACTCCCTATTCAGTTGACTCTAGGCTGAGTCAAGTCAACAGTTAAAACTAATTAGGGCAGACTCCCAGAAGGCAAACCTCATGCTAGAAATTACATGAGTGAGAAGGGAAAAAATTACTACTGTATCAGGAAGAATGTATAGTTTGTGAAGTCTGAGCTCTGATGCCAGAAAAAAAGGAGGAAGGTCCCAGAAAGCAGGAGGATGAAGTGAATGCTAGGAGTCCTAGACAGACAAGACATGCATTATGCACCAGCAAACAGGCTGCAAGGCAGGCAGATGCTGCCAGACACCCAGGCAAATGCTAGTGCATGTAAATGTGTGATGGCTTATGCAGGCAGGCACACACACACACCAGCACACAGGTTGCAAGTAGGTACACAGACCTATATAGTGTCTGGTGAAGGCCATATTTATACAGACTCATACAAAGGTGACATTTGCCAGAAGTGCTTGTATAACAGACTGTTTTATTGCTTGCTTTGGGGGTTTCTGAACCCCCAGTGTCAGTCAGTTTTTGCTGACTGATAGACGTCTTATATCTACCATTAGCCATCTTGGTAGAGGCCTGGTATCCATGTCAGCACTAAGATGTCTAAACATAAACAGGCCCCTAAGGTCTTCTGTTCCCTTTAGCTTTGTATACTTCTCTTGAGCAGTAGTGAGCTGTATGTTGCTTAAGTTTCTTGATATCTTGAATAAAAGGTTTCAAGATGACTATGGTAATACATATATTCTAATTGTTTATTATTTTCTAATAACCAAGAAAGGAAGATAGAATATGCATCTTATTATATACATTTTAGGACAAAATGAATTAGGATTCATATAATTTAAATGTGACCCACAGAATTTCTAGCAACTACTAGATGTAATCATATTTTCAAGTCTGGGCCATTACTTCATCATTGCTATTCTTATTTTATTTTATTTTATTTTATTTTATTTTGTGTGTGTGTGTGTGTGTGTGTGTGTGTGTGTGTGTCCACACATATGCATACAGGTGCACACATGTGTGTAGGTGCCTGTGGAGGCCAGAAGAGGGCATCAGATCCTCTGGAGTTATATATGGATAGCTGTTGAACTGCCCAGTCTGGGTGCTTAAAGCTGAACTCAGGTCCTCTGCCAGGACAGTATACACTCTTAATCACTGAACCCTTGCTCCAATCTCAGCATTAGTATTGTGGAGGAAAATTGTGTTATACATAATCCACGACTTAGAAATGCTTACTAATACACCTGTGTTTTGTGTTCTATTCTAGTATGGACCAATATTTACCGTCTTTGCTATGGGGAACCGAATGACCTTTGTTACCGAAGAAGAAGGAATCGATGTGTTTCTAAAATCGAAACATGTAGATTTTGAACTAGCTGTGCAAAATCCTGTCTATCACACCGGTAAATAATATTTTTAGACAGTTCCTTTGAAGTATATCATTGAAACCCAAGAGTTATTTTGAGTAAAATTGCATCCTCAGTCCTCTATCAAGAACAGTGAAGGGCAATTATTTTGTTATTAAAGTAGGGTTAGAATGAAGATAAAAAAGTATATGTAGTAGACTGGGTCATTGAAAAGGAAATTATTGGCAGTCTAATACATTTAGATTTCACTTAGACATGTGAGTGGAATAGGCTCCCGTCACTGATGCATTTGGGGGATTATTTGGAATCTCTAGTGTGTTACAGCACCTAGGTATTATTAACTACAGCCTTCTACTGTGATTACAATGTTCTACCAGCTCCAGCTCTTGGCTTGATTATGCTCTGCTTGCCCAGAGTAGTGCCCTGCTTAATAAGCAAGCCATTAATATGGCCTCTCCTGAGAGTGCCCATAGGGGCAGTAAGGCTAGCTGGCTGATTTCTCCTTTCTTACAGTCTCCATCTGTCTTAGCCCACTGGCTATTACTGGAGAATGTGCTTCTCACGGGGCTGTGTCTCCCTTTCTCCCTAGGTCCCGAGCCCAGACCATGCATCTTCCCCAGAATGCCTGCCCTGGCTTCTTCTTGCCTAAGGCATCCTTCTTCTGCCTCCCTCCCCCGCCCCCTCTTTCCTTCTCAGAGTCCTTTAATGTACTCTGTCATGCATTTCTTAGTATTAAGACAAAAAAAATCTTTGAAAACCTCTCAGTGGTTAAAAGTTTAACTACTTTTCTATTGAAAGAGCACAGTATATTAGCTAAATTCACTGCTCTCTAGTGTTTGTTGATACATAAGCTATGGAGTTTCTGATCGATGAATATAAATATTTTGAAGGCTCTTCTTCTATATGCTAACTAATTTCTTCAGTAAAAGAACTAACTTATCTGCTAGAGGCATATGGATATTATCGGAATGTTCACCTGAGGCTCCCCTTTCATGTTCATTTCTATGAATCAGATAAAATCTGTTGACATTTACTCTTCAGCAGCCTCTTATCCCTGTCACACAGTCCACTACCATGCTTAGGAGATCCAAGTTTAATTTAAATTAATTTATACAAAATACAACCTGAGCATAGCAGAATCATAAAATATAAATTATTTTTTAAAAAGATTCTTTAAAGCCTTTGAAAGATACTTTTATTTGGTTAATCAAACTATATAAACCAGATTAAAATATTTTTTGGAAAGTAGTCTAAAAAAAACAAAACTCTTGACCCTACCCCGACCTAACCTGAAGCTGGTATTGTAGAAGAAAGAGGAATACTTCTTTAAACAAGTATTCTATAGTGGGATCAGAGTTATTCTGCTGAAGAAACTTGAGGGAAATTGGGGTGTGTGTGTGTGTAGAAATGGGGGTTTAGTTGGGAGAGTAGTGAGTATACAAAGTGTGGATAATAGCTTTCAGGATGCTAAGAATTTCAGGACAGTGTGCATTTTCAGTGTGCCTCGACCATAGATCTGGAGGAAGATGGGACTAGAAATAGCAGCCCTCTCATTCCTCTCTAAGTCATCTTGCAGAACCGATCTACTGATCCTGTGTGCTGTGGGGGCTCGGTCAGTAGTCCCCCTGGCCAGTTTGTAGCGGAGGAATATAGATTATGTGCTGCAAGGGATTGCTGCTTCTCGTTGTTGTTTTGAAAATAGTTCCCTCTGTCCTTAGCGCGGATTCCAAAGAATGTCTTTTTAACACTGCATGAAAGACTGTATGTCTTGATGAAGGGCAAGATGGGTACTTTCAGCATGCATCAGTTTATTGGGCAGCTGACTGAGGAAATTCATGAGCAACTGGAAGATTTAGGCACTCATGGGACAATGGACCTGGACAACTTTGTAAGGTAAATAGTAGTTGTTTTCATCTTCAAATAAAAACTTGAAACTAATACATTGTATTTCAAAATTCACCTGCTGGATTATTGTTCTCTAATTAAGCTACTATGAGATTTAAAAAAAATCATTTAAATTCTAATTGATAGGCACTTTCTAGATTAGCATTCTCACTTTATGGTGAGCAAATAAACCAACAATCATTTGACACACGAATAGTCATTGAGTCTTCTCGTGAAACACTGAATTACAAAAGCATTTTCTTACCCCACTGGAATCCCAGGATACAAAGGTGGAGAGTGACCTGGAAGTGGAATGAGGCTATACACTCTCAAAGCCCCACCCCACAGTGATGTACTTCCTCTGGCAAGACTCCGCCTCCTAAACATCCCATAACCGTCCCAAATAGTGCCACCAGCTGAGACCAAGGGTTCAAATACGGAAGCCTGAAGGGGACATTCTCATTTCAGTCATGCCACAACAGATAACATCAACAGATATTTCAATAGCAATAGTTTAAAAATGCAGACTTTTGTGAGAAATTAAGAAATGAGTGATTACTATTACCCCTTCAATTCCTAGTGTATTTGCCGCTACATTCAGAGACACGAGTGGTGGCCTACTTCTTACTATTTTCTAAATAAATTCCTATTGAATGACATTCATTCAGCTTATTTCTATTTATTGTTTTGCAGTTGTCTGGGTCTAAGATGTGTGGTGATATTTTATTTTTGCTGAAATGTGGTGATATTTTATTTGTGCTTTGATAAATAAAGCTTGCCTGGAGATCAGGAGGAAAAGGCCAGCCATTTTAAGTAAACAAAGTCAGGCAGCACACACCCTTTATCTGATCACTTATCAGGCAGAGTCTATGTGTGTTCAAGGCCATATTAGAGAACAGAGCCAAGTGTGGTGACACACACCTTTAATCTCAGTACCAACCATAGAGACCTGGAGGTCTGTACAGACAGGCAGTGACAAGGAAGTGAGGTAGCTGGGCTAAAAGCCAATGAGAGGGCAGAAAAGCAAGGCATATAAAGGTGTAGGTAGACAGGAAGTAGCTCGCTTTTGGAAGCTGCAGAGTTGGTGAGGTAAGGTTGGCTGGTGGCTTTTCCTATTTCCCTGATCTCTTAAGTTTTTCACCCCTACATTTGGCTCCATGTTTTTTTATTTAATATAACCATTTAGAAATTCATCTACAAAGATGCTTCCTTAGAATGGATTTTTAGATCTCCAGGGTTGAAGGGAGGACTCAGCAGTTAGGAGCACACGTGCTCTTCCAACGGACCCGAGTTTGGTTCCTGGCACATATATTGCACAGCTCATAGTTGCCTATATCCAGGGCCAGGGAGATCCGACTTACCTGATCTTCCGAGGCACCTCTGTTCATGTGCACACATCTGCACAGAGACACATGCACACACACATGATTAGGAACGAGGTGTTTGTTGGTTGGTTGGTTGGTTGGTTTTTAAGAAAGGGTTTTTTAAATCTTCAGATAAACATAGTCATGTTTCAGTCGTCCTCAAATGACAGCTTGACTTCCAGCAGCAGATGTTAAAACTTCTTAAGAATGACTGTCCCCTAAAGCCATGCCACATTATCCATTGCTCATTTGTCATTTTAGGATAATTCCATCTTTGTCTCTAATTGTTCGGTTGACTTCCTGAGTGTCCTTGTCTTTGCAGGCATCTTCTTTATCCAGCCACGGTCAATACTCTCTTTAAGAAAGGGTTGTTTCTCACAGACGAGAGGAAAATCAAGGAGTTCTACCAGCATTTTAAAACTTACGATGACAGTTTTGAGTATGGATCCCAGCTGCCGGAATGGCTCCTGAGGTAGGGTGGCCTTCTGCAATTGGTTCTTTGACCAAATTTCTTTTCAGCAACATATATCTATAATCTATCTAATCTCCATCTTGCTCTCTCTTTAATATGTGTGTGCACATGTGTGCCCTGTATGAATGTGGAAGCCAGAGGATGACGTCAGGTGTCTTGCTGTATCATTCGTCATTGCAGGTTTTGAGACAAGGCTGATCACCAAGCCTAGCGCTCACCGTTTTGCCTAGCCTGGCTGATCACCAAGCCCCCAGCATTCCCTGTCTCTGCATGGAATTGCAAGTGCATGCTGCCACGCTGGCTTTCATGTGGGTGCTGGTGACCTGAACTCACGCCTGCACAACAAGCGGGTTACCTCCTGAGCCACCCTCCTAGCCCCCATTCCTCTTACTTATCATTTATTTAGCACTTTGTTTTTGTTTCACTTGAGTAAATGTATATAGGGGTGCAGTGCACTTGCCGTAGTGAATGTGTGGAGGAGGCTGGAGGAAAACTTTGGGTCTGGGTACTCACTTCCCACCTTGTTTTAGACAGGATCTAAAACATCGCAGCATAACTCAGGTTGGTTGGCCAAGCTTCAAGGGGTTCTATTGTCTCCGCCTCCCATCTCCCTGTGGGAATGAAGAAATTACCCATGAATGCTACCATGACCAGCTTTTAGTAGGTTCTAGAGAATCAGACTCCTCTGGTCTTCAATACTGTGTGGCAAGTGCTTTATCCACTCAGTCATGTTTCCGGCCACATTTCTTCCTCTTAAGTAGAATCACATCGGTTGAGGTGGAAGGCAGCTGTTTCTGTGACTTTTTTTTTTTAAATGGTGGTGGGAGAGAGTGTGGTGTTCTCACTGTATAGCCCAAGCTGGCCCTGGAAGGCATGGCCTCGGGCTCCAGGATGCTGGCACTGCAGGAGTGCACCATCACACCAGGCTCCGTGACCTGCTTGTTGTAGTGTGCACGTATGAAGTGAAGGAGGATCAAAAAGAGATGTACTTCTTCCTCTGTCCTTCTCTCTGTTCTTTCTTTCCTCCTTCCTGCCTTCATCCCCATCTTCCTGTCCCTTCCTTCCTGTAAAACAGTGTGTGTGTGTGTGTGTGTGTGTGTGTGTGTGTGTGTAAGGCGGGAGGGAGGAAGGGAGAGAGAGGGAGGAAGAAGATGAGAAGGTGGCATGGAGAATGTATCTGATGCTCTTCTCAAGTACAGTGTGTCACTGTTGAGTTGATTCTATTTGAATCCATGCTGAATCAGTCCCCGCCTCCATAAGACATAAGTAGGCGTCATCAAATGCTTTTGTCATCATTGGCTCTGCTAAACATTCGTAAAATGCAGTGAAAAGTAACTGCATTTTAAAAAGTTCTTGGCAATTGCTCTATGTTTTATCCTATTTGGACAGTCATAGATGGCATGGATGGGTAACTTATAAACAATAAATATTTATTTCCCATACTTTGGAGGCTGTGACAGCCAAGATGAGGGTTTCAGCAGGATGGTCTCTGAGGAGGGCTTCCTTCTGGGGGCAGACTGTCGACTTCTGACTGTGCCTTCAGAGTGGAAGAGGCAAATCAAGTGCTTTCCAGTGTTTTATAGACACTAATCCCACTGGTAAAGAGTTCACTCTTGTAGTGGGGAGATGTTCTAGCTGTGACCTTGAAGCACCACCCCTAGTGAGGTAGCAGGTAACTGTTACACCTGCCAATCACCTTGAAGTACATGCCCCCAGGGCGTGGCCACTTGGGACCCCTAAGACCTGGGATGCACTTACGTGGCTCTCTCTCCATCTCCTCGTAGTTCTGGATGCTGAGATCTCGGACCAGGCAAATCAGCATGAGACATAGCTCAGCTTTCCCGAACCCTACGATAAATCCCCCATGGTAGTGAGCTAACCCCGAAATAAATTCCTTTGCTCGTTAAACAGACTCGGTAGATTTCTCGAATCACTCTCTATCTTGTAATATTGTCTTTAACACCCTGCTCCTAATACGATCACCTCCAAGTTGAGAATTTCAGGACTCGATTTTGCAGGGGACCCAGATCATTAGCAGTGAGTGGATGGTGGGAATGGATAGATGAGAATAAAATGGTGACAACTGATGGACTTTGCTTAGCTAAATCAGCCTCTGGCCTCTGTGCTGGACTTTCACCTGTCACTCTTAGGACAGACACAGTGAACGTGAACCAAGTAATTGACGCACCATTTTCTCCTTCGGTGGCGGGCAGCCCGGTAGGAATCCCAACGGCTGTTTACAAAGGCACTGAAATGAGTCCCCAGTTTTACCTGTGAACTAACAATTCAGAAGTGGACCTCTTTGGAAATGCTAACTGGAAACAGATGAATTTGAGGAAATTATTCTATTTTCAGAAGTATTCTTCCTTTTTTAAAATATAATTTACTTATTTTTGTTATTTTCTGTACATTGGTATTTTGCCTGCATGCATGTCTCTGTGAGGGAGTTTGATCCCTTGGAACTGGAGTTACAGACAGGTGAGAGCTGCCATGTGGGTGCTGGGAATTGAACCTGGGTCCTCTGAAAGAGCATCCAGTGCTCTTAACCACTGAGCCATCTCTCCAGCTCCAACATTCACTCCTCTTATATCATAACCTGTCACCTTAAACACCCTTGCAAATCACTAATTATATGGTTTTTTTGTTATTGTTGTTTTTTAATGCAGAAACTGGTCAAAGTCCAAAAGATGGCTCCTGGCGCTGTTTGAGAAAAATATTGAGGAAATGAAAGCTCAGGAGTCTGCAGGTCATTCTGGGGTGAGTTACCTCCTCATTCACTAAGATCTATGTAATGAATGTGGGACTAAACAGAGACCATACAAAACATTTTTTAGCTAGGAAATGCGTGTGATTGGATATACTTTTTGTACCATGTGATACACTCGGCATGCTTCTATACATTATTTTAATATCATAGCCTCACAGCACCAAGGCATTCTATTCTGTAGGATTACAAAATGGATGCTACAATAAAATTAAATTAAGCTCTTGGTTTTTTTTTTGTTTTTTTTTGTTTTTTTTCCCTTACAAAGTTGGCTATGCCAAAGGACAGAATTACAATTTAAAGGTCTTTGTTGCGTTACAGCATAATTCTCAAATTAGGCAACTTCCCATTCTGTACAACAGATGAAATGTTTTCATAGGCTAAGCAGAACTGGTTTTATAGAAAAAGGCTAGAGCAGGGTTCTCAACCTATGGGTCACAACTATTGGAGAGCACATATTTCTGTTGGTTTTAGGAACTCCAACCATAAACTTATTCTCTTATTATAACTCTAATTTTACTACTGAGTAGTCTCTCACTTCCCAAGACCAGTGGAAATACGTGTTTTTCTGATGGCCACAACCCTCAAGTTGAGAACCGTTGAGTAGAGAACTATGAAACTCAGAAACAAACAACAACAACAACAAAAAAACCTTCCCTTCTAAGACTGAGCACAGAACAAGAAAACTATGACCAATGGCTTAAAATTGGATTATTCTGGTGACTTAATGAGGGAAGGAGTCAACTGGACTCAGCATCCTTGTCCTCACTCTTGACCTGTTTGGGCACATCAGCTTCTCATTCTCCCCTAGATTTCTAAGAAGGTCACACAGGAACTTAGCTTTCATCCAATGACTTTGGTTTGAGCAACACCATATTGATTTGTGTTGTTGTTGTTGATTGGTTATAGGTACCTGCCCTTACTCACCAGGCCAAGGTCACCTGATATGGCCTCAAGGCATGAAACCAGGCAAGGCTGGAGGGGGCCACAGCAAAACTTAAGCTGTGGCAATTTTATTAAGAGCAATCAGACTTTTTATACCTCTATCTGAAACAGAATATAATGGGAATTGCCAGGATCAATATAGATGTAGTTGCCAGGACACAGTGACGTTTGCAAGCCATACAAGGGACACACGATTAATATCTAAGACCAATTGTGCTGTCACGCTTCCTGGACTTCCAAGGGAACATACAGAGAAACACAAAGCACATGAATGCTTCACTGCCTGAGCGAGCGTGTCGGTCTCTCAGGAGCTGGAAGGTACACTGTGGCCCAGGAGCCACTTCACTAGTTGTCTCCATGGCTGTAAGGAGCTGATCCAGTGTGAGTTAAAACACGAGTCAGGAGGAGTAGTCCCCAGGGCTTATTCTAGAGCCACGATTCTTTCAGTGTGACCCACAGACTACCAGCATCACCTGGGCGCCACTCACAAACTATGGGCTGGGGCCCAGTGGTCTTGGCCAGCAGCTTTCGAGGCACCCCTGAGGCTTGCTAAGTTGAGATTTTTCATCCCTGGCTGTAGGTTGAGTCACCTCTTGGAACTTTTAAGCAAAGTCAGATCTGATTCCTTGAAGTGCAACCCTAATTAGTTTTAATAATAAAAACCTGGAGTCAGATTTTGGGCGTGAAAGCTGAAAGATCAGAGAAACAGAGCAGCCAGCCACTAGAGACTTCTTACCTCTACGAAATCTCAGACTGAGTGGGCAGGATCCTGTCTCCACCTCCCGAGTGCTGGAATTTAAAGAGTGAGCCACCACCGCCTGGTTAACTAGTGGCTAGCACCACCTTCTGATCTCCAGGCAAGCTTTATTTGTCAGAACACAAACAAAATATCATACAACAGTTCCCGAGCTCTGAGCCCTCAGAGCCTGGGTTTCATTTGGTCTGGGTTCTAGGTTTCAAATTTGGTCACCAGACGTGCGACCTTAAACACAGGACCTAATGTCTAGACCTCACATTCCTCACCTGCCTTGCAGAGCGTTAGGAGGTCACATTAGTTCATTTTTGTAGAGGGCTTACAACATAGTAAGGACGAGGTGAGAGCTTGTTTTTGTCACTGTTTAAAAACTCATCTCAAGAACAGGAAGACAGCTCTGTTAGTAAGGTGCTTCCCTTGCAAAAAAAAAAAAAAAAAAAAAAAAAAAAAAAAAACGAGGACCTGAGTTCCATCCTCAGAACCTATGTCATGAAACTGGTCCCGGACTTACAGTCCCCATACTAGTGGACACAGGCAGGTCCCTGGAGCTCATTGGCCATACAGACTAGCCTAATCTTCTATTTTCAGGTCAGTGCAAGACCCCTATCAAAAAACAGGGCAGGAGGTGGATCCTGATAAGTGAAAATACCTGCTGCTGTCCTCTGAAGCCACATGCATTCACATGCTCATGCATGTAAACACACACACACACACACACACACACACACACACACACACACACACACACACCTGCACACACATAAACATAAATTTAGAGAACACATAGTCACTTAAAAACTGGGCCTGAAGATCTGCAATCCCAGCTACTCAGGAGACTAGGACAGGAGAATCGAAAGTTCAAGGCCTACCTGGACAACCTAGTGAGACTATCTCAAAATAAAAAGAGATGGCTGTGATGTGCTTAGGGATAGGGTGGTTTCTTAGCATGTTGAGGCTCTGCTTTCAATCTCTAGTACCAAAAACAAACAAATAAAAATCTACTACCATTATTTTAGCATTTCAAAATGATACAGAGAGCTGGGCAATGGTGGTACACACCTTTAATCCCAGCACTCAGGAGGCAGAGGCAGGTGAATCTCTGTGAGTTCGAGGCCAGCCTGGTCTACAGAGCGAAATCCAGGACAGACTCCAAAAGCTACACAGAGAAACCCTGTCTCAAAAAAACAAAAAAGAAAAAAAAAATGATATAGAGAGCTTCTGATTTTAGTTGTAGATTGTCACCAATAATGCTGATTCACTCTAGAAAGGAAGATAGCCTTAGGAAAAAAGAAATATAAATGATTTGTATCTGTGATGGTGAGTTTTAATTTTCAAATCGGCACAATCTAGACTCACCAGGAAAGAGAACCTTAGTGAGGGATTTTATAGTGGGTGTGTCTCCAAGGGACTGTCTTGATTGCTCCGTGGGTGGCACCATTCCCTACGCAGAGGATCCTGGATTGTTTAAGAACGGAGAAAGCCAGCTGAGCACTGGCTTGTGTACATCCATTGCTCTTTCTTCTTGATGATGGACATGACTAGCGGTTTCAAGTTATTGCTGCCTTGACTTGCCTAAAGTGGTGGACTGTAATCCGGAATGATGAGCTAACATAGTTCTTTCCTCCCCTAAGTTGCTTTTGTTGGGGTACTATTATTATTTTTTCTTTTTAACCACAGCTGCAGGAAATGAAACCAGCACAGTACCTTTCTCTTTGTCTTTGTATCCTTTCTGTTGCTGTGATAAACATGCTGACCAAAGGGACTTAGAGGAGGAAAGGGTTTATTTCATTTTATGCTTCCAGGTCATGATTCATCACTGAGGGGAGTCAGGGCAGGAACTCCAGGCAGGACACTAGAGGCAGAAACCATGGAGGAACTGTGCTTGCTTAAGGCTCTGACTCATTCAACAGGCATATGTGTCACCCACAGTGGGCGGGGCCAGCCTACAGAAGTTTAACACAGTCAAAACAGACACTTGGAACAGCTAGATGTGCTGTGGAGCATCAGAATATGAAATCCATAGTTAAAATGATCAGTTCTGCTCTCCCATCATTATGGACGTGATAGATAAGGAATTTTCAGAAGGCAGTTGCTATGCGCCAGTCATGGCTACCCATTGCCCGAAGTCATTTCCTATTTTATATGACAACTTTAATGCCAAGAAGACGATTGATTGGCAGGGCTAATCAACCTGGGAAACGTGCATGCTTCGTTAACAGCAAGTGACACCAGCACCTCGGTTGGTTCTCATCCTGCTGATGTATGCATTTCTTTCCCACTAACTTCTTTATTGTGCTAGTTTCCTCGTGTGAATGCCGAATGTGAATAATAGTAGCTGCTTCTTGGAACCATGCTAATATACAAATGAGCCAAACACTTGGAAAGACCTTAAAACTGCTCTGGCCCCAGGCAAGCGGGGATCGATCATAGCGTCCATATTGTTTTCCTATCATGGTACTGAGTTAAGATTAAAAGCACATCCATCGCCTGAGTGTCTGCCCTCTGGTGGAGAAGCAACCATGGGCAAAAGCACACTGGAGAAATCCCTGCATGAAGTCAGTTACAGTGTTTCTGTGGTCACCTGGGGAACAACCAGAGTGGGTTGTTTTGCTCTGAGTTGGCGCCATTTAAGTCAAAACATCTGTTTTCCCAGGAGCTTGACCTGAGCTCCTCGTATATACTGGCCAGCCCTCTACTTCTGGGATGAATTTCTAGTTCTCCCTTTTACTTTTTATTTTGAGGAAGAATTTTACGAAGTCTCCAGATAGGGTCTTGAACTCACTTTGGAGCCCAAACATACTTTGAACTTGAAATTCTCCTGCCCCAACCTTCCAAGTTGCATGATTACAGCCCTGTACCACCAGGCCTAGCGACTTAATTTTCCTATGAGCAGAGGTTTGCTTGTGTTAAAAGGGTAACGTGTGGGTTGGGTTTGTAACTCAGCTAGTAGAATGCTTGCCTGGTACGCAGGAGGACCTGATTTCAACCTCTAACATTGCATAATAATAATGGTAACAGCTGGGTGTGGTGGTGCATGCCTTTAATCCTCTGTGAGCTCAAGGCTAGCCTCAGCTACATAGTGAGTTCCAGGTCATCGAGGCCTACACAGTGAAACTCTGTCTCAAAAATCAAACACTATATTTATGAAAATACAGACATCACAAGTAACCAAGCAATCCCCAGCAAAACAAAAACAAAATAAAACAAAAAAAACAAAACCAAAAACAACGTTTTGGGTCCGGGTGTAGCTCAGTTCGAAGAGTGCTGGCCTAGCATGCACAACACCCCAGGTTCATCTCCGGTACTGACTGAAGCAGGTGTGGTGGTACATTTGTGAAATCTCAGCACTGAGGAGGGAGAGGGGGGAGAAGCAGGAATGCCAGGTCATCTTCAGCTATGGAGAAAGTTGACCTTGTCTCAAGTATTTTATTGGTAACTGTACTAATATTTACTTCTCAAAATTTTATGAAGTAGCCGGGTGGTGGTGGCACACGCCTTTAATCCCAGCACTTGGGAGGCAGAGGCAGGCGGATCTCTGTGAGTTTGAGGCCAGCCTGGGCTACCAAGTGAGCTCCAGGAAAGGCGCAAAGCTACACAGAGAAACCCTGTCTCGAAAAAAACAAAAAACAAAACAAAACAAAAATTTTATGAAGTAGGTACCACATCAAGGCCATCTTATAGATGAGGAGATTCAACCGCTAAAATAGTCTAGTGATTTATACAGGATCATTCAGTTCCCTAATAGTGACGCCACAGGGCAGAACTTCAGCTCTGCTCCCCTGGAGTTCCTGTTCCCCATTCCCATACTACCATGCAGGGGACCTTAGACTGCACTCCTGTGAGCATCAGACACAGTGTCTCTTGGACTAAAGATGAATGAATGGTTCCAGGGTCATGGGTCAGTCTAGGCCAAGTGCCCAATGAGCAAGCATGGGGATCTGAGTTTCAGACCCCCCAGAGCCCCCACAAAAATCTGGGTATAGTGACACATGTCTGTAACCCCAGCTCTGGGCAGACAGAGGGGTAGGTGGATTCCTCAAGCTCATTGGCTAGCCCAGCTGGCGGAACCGAGGAGCTTCAGGCTCAGTAAGAGACTCTGCCTCAAAAATAAAGGTGGAGCCTGGCAGAGGAAGGACACCCAGTGTCAGCCTCTGGTCTCCTTGTGCGTGCGCTTGCCCACACATCCACACCAATAAGTACATAGAGCACACACAGAGGAGAGAACAATAGAATGATTTCTTGTTTATGGACATCTGTCCTTGTCACATAGCTGTGGTCTAACAAGGGTCATTTCTTTCACACAGACCCTGGTGCAGGCCATACTGGATATTGTGGAAATGGAATCATGTCAACACAGTCCTAACTATGGACTCCTGATACTTTGGGCTTCTCTGGCCAACGCTCCTCTTGTGAGTACCAGGGGGACGATGGGGCTCATTTCCATCCGCTTGACTTTCTTTTGTTCTTTGGTGTTATTTTCCCTTTCTCTTCAGTTCTTCACTTACTTTGGGGAACAAAAAGAGAGCAGTGCACTGGGGTGTAAGATTAAAAGCAACAGTGAATGCTTGACAGAATCCGGCTGGGTAGCTCAGTTGGTGAGATGCTGGCCTCACAAGCTACAGTTCCTAAATGCTGGTGGGTGTGGCAGGCTGCCTGAGATCCCACTGCTGGAGAGGTGGAGACAGGGATCTGTGGGGCAAGCTGACCAGCTAATCTAGCCTGATCAATGAGCTCTAAGTTCAGTGAGAGCCCCTGTCTCAGTGAATGATGAAAAGAGTGACCGAGGAAGGTAACCAGCATCAATCCCTAGCCTCTGCAGGTAGGAGCATTCATGTACACACACGTCCACACACACTTCTGCACAAACATAGATGCATACATACCAGGTGCATGTGCGCGCGTGCTTTAAAGGAACACACACACACACACACACACACACACACAGAGAGCACTCACATTTACATATTAAATCCCCCACCTCCCCAAAAATCCCACCCCAGCACACTAAGGAGGCACAGCCTAGATCCAGAGAGAATTCTGCCCCCTGACATGCTTGCCCTTTGGGCCCCCTGTGTACCGTTTAAGGGGCTCTGACTTTGTCAGGCTGGATGCTCTGTATGCTGCACACTTGAACAAAGCCCAGCCCAGCTTTGAACCAGGCTGAGAGAATGGCAAATGATGGTTTCAGATGGAGCTGCTCATCTCCAGCCACAGGGGTGGTCACTTAAAATCTCTGTGCCCCCCATTTCCCTTGCAAGAAGTCGGGGAGGGAGGAAGGGAGAGAGAGGATATGAGTATGAGCATAAAAACTTCTGACAGTGATGCTGGCAGCAATCCCAGGGGTTGCTCATTTCTGGACAAGTCTCTGTGAGATCCAACAAGATGCTCTAGTCATGTCCGGTGAATGTGAGCGCTCCCTCTCCTCCAGGGTACCCATGCATCTGTATTTCTTGGTCCCTTGGTTCTGCAAGCTTCTCAGTGAATGGGGCTTGTGACATTGAGATTCACTGCACATCTAAAGACAGCAGGGACCTTTAAACCCATTGACTTTTATGTACTTAACTGATGGATTTAGTTTTCTGTTTGTTTGTTTTGAGGCTGTCTTGCTATGCAGCCTCAGGCTGCCCTTGAACTTGCAATTTCAGGTGCTGAGATTAGAGACATGAAGCACAGTGTTGGGCAACTGTTTTCTATTATATTTTTCTTTTACTAGGTGAACAAAATACTGAGTTTCCTTAGGACATATTTATCCATGTATATCATTGAACTTGGCCCATGGCTCTCCTCATTACCTCTTGCCCCCTTTCCCACCCACTCCCTTCCTTCTTCCCAAATGGTCCCCCATCTGCTTCCAGGTGTGTGTGTGTGTGTGTGTGTGTGTGTGTTCCTTTAAAGCTAATGTGAACTGGGTGAAAGCCAGGAGATCTGCCTGCGATTCT
Source organism: Peromyscus maniculatus bairdii (assembly GCF_049852395.1). Lineage (NCBI taxonomy): Eukaryota > Metazoa > Chordata > Mammalia > Rodentia > Cricetidae > Peromyscus > Peromyscus maniculatus. The sequence goes on along the minus strand of NC_134872.1, from coordinate 51,945,232 downwards.
CTGTTTAGCCTGCCCTGACTCCCTAGTCAGCACACTGTCTGGCTGACCCAGGCTGTTCCTTACGTTGGCTGCAGCAGAAGGATGGCTGTCTGTGTATCTCTGCTTGATGAAACAGGGACGCTCAGCCCATCTCTGGCAAGCGTAGTTATTCTTTTTCTTTTTCTCTAACCACTAGAAATAAATATTACACATTTCTCTTTCCTGTTTCTGAAGGCCTACGTGGCTAGGTGATTTTTAGGCCCCAATAATGTAACTTCTTTTAACCTGTTGCAAATAACAGAGACAGATACTCTGGCCTTTCTGCTCCAACATGTAGCACCCGGAAGAATATATAGTTCAGCAGTGGCAGTCAAGTGGGGAGCCCCATGCCTCCCCCTACTCTCTCCGCTCTCCTATTCCTCTCTGACTCTTCTCAATTAATTGATCGAACTTCAGCAACACCTAAGAGCAACTTCCAAACATGCACACAACAGCCACAGGCAGTGCGTTAGTTCTCAGGACCTTTCCAGAAAGGTCCCCTGCAGAAGCCACACAAAGCGCTATTGATCGGACACAGAGGTCAGTTCTTTGTGATTGGGCCTGGCACTAGTCTGAGAGGATGTGTCTGACGATGACCAAAAGTTTGGATCTTCCTCGTTGGCACCTCCACAGGGTAGGGTGAGGCCTGAGCAGAGACCTTGGAAAGGCCTTCTCATCAGATCTGAAGCCAGTTCCCACAGCTGGGCGGCAGAGGGCTGGCTAGTCCTTTAACCTCTCCCAGCCTGCATCCGTGTCCTCATCTGAACTGCCTCCAAGGACGGTTGGGAGGATTTAACTGGAAGTAATGAAAAGTGCTTAACAACATTGGTGCTCAATAAATAATGTGTGTGCCGTACATAAAAACACCACCCTTGTTGAAATCAATGGCTTCTTTCAGTGGCCCATTAATAATGAATGTAGACTGCCATGGATCCCAAATGCTCGACCCCTGAATGGCCAGGATGGGCATGGCCCTACGGTTTGGGCTTTTGGGATCAGGATGGGCATGGCCCTACTGTTTGGGCTTTTGGGATCACCCATTGCTAAAGAAACCCTAAGAGCTGTAAGTGATGGGTGGGTCATTCAGGCCCAGATGGGGTCAGTGCTTCTCTTCTCCCTTGCAGCCCCCAGAGCCTGTGCTTTAGATGGGATGGTTACCTGCTCACCAGGAGGCTCTGTTTTGGCCCAGGTGTGCTTTGACAGACCATTGCAAGATTTTGGCCATAATTCATAAGATTATGTTGATGGAAAAACCATTTCCTAGTTCTAAGAAGTTCCTGACTGGCCAAAGAACTTTCTAGAACATTTCTCAGCTGTATCAAAGCTGACTTTTTATCTGCTGCTTCTCTGAAGCGGTAACTATGCTCAGCGGCTGTCATGGCACCGTTCTGCTCAGTTATTGTCATGGTAGCACGTGTGTGGCCTTGCACAGTGACCTCTGCTCCCCTGACCAGCTGTGTGTATTTCACATCTCTAACGTCAAGTTCTTTGATCAGAAACTGCTTTATATGTATTGGTGTTTGCCATGATTGATAGAAGATTATCTGGAATGTTATAGAGATTTGTTCTTTCTTGTTTCAAAAAAAGGTCAATGATAGCCATCACTTTGAGCTCTAAATGAGAATATTAAGTATACAACAAGCCAAAGTAAAAAGATAAATAGCAAGTGATGAATAGATGATGGATGGATGGATGGATGGATGGATGGATGGATGGATGGATGGATGGATGGGTGGATGGATGGATGGATGGATACATAGAAAGACATCATCAAATCAGGCACTCTAAACATCCAGCAGAAATCAGCTGGGAAGACATTTGAAGACATCCAGTTCTGGGTCTCCATGGAGAGAGTCTCCAGCAGAGCAGTCTCCTCTCTGCTGAGAGTTCCAAGTGAAAGAACAGGCAGCAACAGAGAGAGATGGCATCAACAAATCAGGTGCTCAGAGTGTCCATCGGAAACCAGCTGGGGAAACGGAGGCAGCCGGACTTCCCAGCTAAGCTTGCTCTCCAGGGGTGAGCTTGCCATGGCGATGCTTCCGGCTTCTCCTTCCCACTCTGCAACTTTTACAGCATGGCTGAACAGTGATAGCATCTGGTGGGAATGGCCTGCCCTCCTGCTGTTCTCCAGGGCACAGTGCTGTCTTGATCTAACTCGTCTGTTGTCCTTCTTCTCTGTCACAGAGTGGGGACCTCTCTGTGGTCCCATTTCTCACACCAGAGGAGGCTGGCTCACTCCTGACATTAACACACTAGGGTCTGAAGTGGGGGAACCAACCCCACTTCCAGTGCCAGCTTCTCAGTGAGCTTACACAGCACGTGGCGATTAACTTACATATGGCTCCTCCTGGACTCCATCAGCATCCACCACATCTCCTCTTGGATGCTGCTGAAGGATCCAGCCAGCCTCAGAGCCTCCTTCCTCATCTCTTCTCACTTCCTCCTTAGCTCTCCTACAAGTGGCTTGTTGTAGCCGCCCTGCAGTTTGGTGGCCAGTTGGCTTTCTTTTTTGCACTCTGACCATGGACTTGACCCTTTGGCATAATACTGATTGTTACTCCATTGGGCAGCACTTTTGAAATCCTTTACCAAATGTGTCAGTGACCTTTGCTTTTTGATTCAGTATTGCCTGGAAACATTCTACTAACTCTTTAATACCTTTTCCTATGTTTATGTTTTTGTTTATTGAGACAGGGTCCCACGCTAGCCTTTGAACTCATAATCCTCTTGCTTCAGTTTCTCAAGTAGAGTCCAGGACTATAGGCATGTGCCAGGCTGCCTAGCCCTTTCCTTAGTTTTAAGAAGTATAGAAATCACTTGTCCTTTTGGCTAAGGTGAAGTGGGTTATCGGTTCTTATCAGTGTAATATCACACACATCCTCTCTCTGAGGACAGGACAGTCAAAACAGACGTTTGGAGCTGGGAGGCAGAATGAGAGCTTGCACTGTCCACCCACTGCATGCACCTCTGCTATTGCGGCACCTCCATCAATGGTGCACCCCACTTGGGGGAGCATCTGAAAGAAGTACTCCCTTCCCCCTAACTATTGTAGGGGGAGGCAAGGTCTCATGTAATCGTGTAGCCCAGGTTGGCCTCACACTGGCTCTGTCAGGGAGGATGGCCTTGAACTCCTTATCCTCTTATACATCCCAGGTGCTGGGATCACTGTCCTGTACCCTCACACCAAAAGTTCATTGTTTGTTTTGATTCATTTTATTTTTTGTATGAGTATTTTACCTGCACATGTGCCTGTGGAAGTCAGAAGACAGCAGATCCCCTGGAACTGGAGTTCTGGGTGGTTGTGAGCTGCTGCATGGGTGCTGGGAACCGAACCCAGGGCCTCTGCAAGAGTAGCAAGTGCTATTAACTGCTGAACGATCTCACCAGCCCTCAAAAGTGCTGCCTTAAAGGTATAATAATAATAATAATAATAATAATAATAATAATAATAATAGCAGACTTTAACAATAGGAAAGCTGTTAAGGGAAAAAGCACTTTACACCATCGTGCAGCCATTTGTTATTGAGCTGAATTCTAGAGTTGTCCATAAAAATAAATGGTGCCCAATTTTAGTGAGTCTCAAAACCGCAGTCCGGCACACAGGAGCTCTTCTTGTGGAACGGAAGGTCTCTGAGCATCACTGGGATGCGTTCTCCAGTGTGAACTCTGACTTCAAATACAATGAATCAAGTATGGAGTGATTATTAATCAAATCCAATAACTTTTAGCGCTTCCGTTGATCGCTGATGGGAGGAAGAACCTGAGGAGGGAGACAGGAGAGAGCTCCCTGAGGGTGTGTGAAGATGAGCTAGATAATCCTCAGGCTAAGTTCTTCCGGGTCGGATGCTGCTCCAGACTGTCTGCACTCCAGGGCCCTGGGCCCCGGTCCTCTCGTTCCTCTGTCTGAACAAGGCTGTATGTACATCCTTGTGTTCCCAAGGATGCACCAGGGAGGAAGGCAGCCTGAGCTTGGCTGTCTTCAACACTTCCCCTCAGTACTGCTCTTCCCCTTTTGACCACACGGGGGAGGATTGGGATCATTTCAAGGGACATCCTGTTTCACAAAAGCAATAAACCGACAAAAGACGTAAGTTATACAAAGTGTTACCTGGGTCACCTCAGAACTGATTTCAAAATAATTTTTCCCACTTGCAGTTATTTTATTGATATTTTCCATTTTTGAGAATTTCCTGCATCGGTGCTGTATTTACATCATTTCCACCTCTCCCTTGTCGTCCCCCCCCCCCAACTCCTCCTCTGTCTGCTTCCACTCCCTCTCAAGCTCATGATCTCTTCTTTAATACAGTAGATGCTGATAGGGAAACAGTGAGAGGGAGATCCAGCCTTCTCGGGATCAAACATTCCTGTATTGTCTAACCTTAGAAGCAAAAACTTCCACCTCAGCAGGAAGCTCATTTTTAAGATGCACATTTTTATCTTACGCATATTATATAGGGAAGATATGAAATACTCTTTTTTACTCAAACTCATTTATTTTGATAAATATTAGGGATGAAAAAATCATTACTCTCCAAAATATGGTAGCTGTTGATTAAAAAATGTACACATGAAGACCGTTCTGGGGCATTTATTTGGGGGTCAGACGTTAAAGCAAAAGAGACCACTCATGGAAGCATCCAAAGCTGGCAGGTTGAGTGGTCCAGGGTAGAAGCAGAATTCTGCACAATCGAAAAGATGAATGCAGTCTACTTGGTAGGAGGAGACATTTATAATTGATGACAAATTCCAATAGAGATCCTGGCTGTCCAATCTATATCAGAAGCAGCTGCGTTCAACTTAGTTTTAAAACCCTAGACTGAGGTTTGAAATTCCTACAAATAGCAAATAGATAATCATTTGTATATTACCTGTGTTTCCATTGAACATTGAAAATTACATTAATAGATATAAAGTAATCCTGATATGCCAAAAGGGAGAATTTACGGGTGTACTTGGGTGTAAAATGGCTCTGTTTTTCTTGTGGTGAAGTCTCATCGTCTGTTCATTTTACTTTTATTCTATATTAATTTTGAGGAGTGCTGGGTACTGAACCAGGACTTGTATGTTCATACCATACCAGTGTCCTACCGTCAAGCCTCATCTCCAGCCCCCCATAGTTTACTTAATGAGACTTAAGTATGGTTTCCTGGAATTATTTAAAATTATTATGTTTTAGTTGCAAGAAGAAAATTTTCTAGTTGATTCTCATTCCCTCTCTCTTGCTCTCAACATAGCCTTGTTGTATAGGCCTGGCTGCTATGAAATTCACCTGGAAGCCAAGTTGTCCTTGAACTCATAGCAATCCTCCTGCCTCTACTTCCCAGATTGTAGCTATGTGCCACTACTCTCCTCTGCTTCATTTGTATTTTAAGGTTATTAAATCATGGCAATATTTTCATGTTGTATTAACATTCTTAGATTATGATTTGTTCTGAATATTTAGTGAATGGCTTCATGGCATTTCATGTTTCTTGTTAGTAAACACAATTCTATCTTTTCTAGTTCAGCAAAGATAGTTGCCTCTATGTAAATAGTATAGCTAAACTATAGCAACAGAATTGGTGTATACATTGGACATCTTAATGATATCACTCTTATTTTAAAATCTGGTTGTTTTGAAAGGTGATGCTTAGTAGCATGCATTTAAAAAAATGTTTTTTTTTTTTTTTTGGTTTTTCGAGACACGGTTTCTCTATGTATTTTTGGTACCTGTCCTGGATCTCACTCTGTAGCCCAGGCTGGCCTCGAACTCACAGAGATCCGCCTGGCTCTGCCTCCTGAGTGCTGGGATTAAAGGCGTGCGCCACCACCGCCCAGCTTTAAAAATGTTTTTTCCTTTATTTTTATTTAATTTTTTAATTCATTTTACATACAACCACAGATTCCCCTCTCATCCCTCCTCCCACTCCCCCCCCACTCCCCCTGACTCCCCCCCATCCCCTCAGCCCCTCCTTCAAAAGGCTAAATTCTCCCATGGGGGGACAGCTACGCCTGGTACATTCAGTTGAGGCAGGACCAAGCTCCTCCTGCCTCAAGGCTGAGCAAGGTGTCCAACCATAGGTAATGGGATCCAGAAAGCCAGCTCATGCACCAGGAGTAGATCCTAATCACACTGCCAGGGGCCCCTCAAACAGACCCAGCTACACAACTGTCTCCCGTATGCAGAGGGGTCTAGTCTGGTCCCATGCAGGTTCCACAGTTGTGTGGGGGTGTTTTACCTGCATGTACCACATGTGTGCAATGCCTGCAGAGGCCAGAAGAGGGCATCAGATCCTCCAGGACTGGGATTACAGATGGCTGTGAGCTATGATGTAGATTCTTAGAACGCAGCCTGTGTCCTTTGGAAGGGCCGGAAGTTCTCTTGACTGCTAAGCCCCTAATCATGTGCTTTTGAGGTCGACTGAAACACTGTCCTTGCTTCTTTCAGCTGCCTACAGCTAACACTAAATTTGCTCTCGTCACCTTGGGAGAAGGTTTCACGTTCGATGTGTTCCTCTTTTCCAGGTTGCGTTCTGGACACTCGGGTTTGTCCTGTCTCATCCCGACATCCACAGGACCATTTTAGAAGGCATAGCTTCCGTGTTTGGCACTACAGGTACTAACTTCATTTACGTCATTAAGGACTCATTTAGTGTCTGTGGTTTGGAACTTGAATGTCTGCCATGTTTTAAAGTCGGGGACCAGGGCTGGGGAGATGGCTCAGGTGGTAAAGTGCTGGCTGCCCAAGCGAGAGGACCTGAGTTCAATCCCCAGCACCGACACTAAAAACAAACAACAAACAAACAGATAAAAGGCTGGGCATGGTGACACACACTTGCAATCCCAGTGTTTAATGTGTAAAATTAGGGGCTGTGATGAGAAAAATAGAAAATAACTTTATTTTCTTGTTGAAAAGTTTAATATCATTGTATAAAATACCACACGAGTTAAAAGTTGTTCCTCCCTTGCCTCCTCCATAATGGCTGAAAATATCATTTCGAAAATATTTTATTTGGAGTCTTTGTCAAACTCCAGCAAACTTGGCTAGCCTGGGTACCTAAACGATGCCCTGCCAGCCCAGAAGGTGAAGCCAGCAGTACCGGGCTTCATCACCGAGAACTAGTGATGCTCGCCATGGGATTCCAGAAACACACTGAGGAGTACAGGGAAAGGCCACTGCCCTCCACAGAGCTCGGGTCTACAGAGCTGCCCAGCGGTGTGCATAGCCCCGTGTCCACGGGGAAGAAAGGGCAAGCAGGCGCCCTGACTCACGCTCTGTCCCCATCTGCTGGCACCTTTCCTGACTTCAAGTTCTCCGGATTCCTGCTCTTCGGGAAATACAAGGCCAGGACAGGAATGGTGGGGATGATGTGGAGAGCCCACGTGGCTCAGAGGCCACAACTGGACTGTGACGTGTCTGTGGGGCTTGAATTCGGAGCTCTTACACGTGGCTCCAGTGTAAAAAGACGAGACCCCCTTCTCCCCTTCTGTACCCTGGTTTGTTTTCAGAACCTGTTATTATTCTCTATTAACAGAAAAGCATCCCTTCAAACTGTCTCATGGGAATAGTTGTGGTGTATCGATGATTTCCATTGTAAGTTGTTACTGTAGAAAAGAAAACAACTCATAAAAATATAAAACTTTAAAAAGCCATATGTGTACAGAGGTAGCCCAGAGCCCTCTGAACAAATAAAATATCTCAGAACCAATGATGTGTAAGCTGTAGTAACAGCTCAGAGATTCAGATGTGGGAGGAGCCCACGAGGCCAGGAGTCTTGGAGACTGATATTGAGGAAGATATCCATAAATCTACACAAAAAAAAAAGCAATATTAGAGGATGCTGTAATCAAATATTCTCCAGAAAAATAGAACCAGTTAAAGATGGTTGGATGGATGCCTAGACCATAGATTATTAGGTATATAATTAGGTAGATAATAAATGAATGGAGAACTCTAGAAAGATTTAGTTTATTTTTAAAGCTTATTTGTATTTTTAAATTATATGGATGTTCATGTAACTGCATGTGGGTATAAGCATATGAGTCCAGGTTCCCACAGATGCCAGACGATGGAGTCACATCCCCTGTAGTTGGAGTAGCAGGCTCTTGAGAGCCACCTGATGTGAGTGCTGGGAACTGAACTTGGGTCCTTTGCAAGAGCAGCAGGGGTGAGCTCTTCACCCCAGAGCCCGGAAAGAGCTTTATGATGCGAAGTTGGTTGGTGTGATTACAGATCCTAGTGGTACACAGTCTTAGTCATGTGATCTCACGGGAAGTCTGTCCAGTCAGTTTGGTGGTTTCTCCAGAACTGGACGTGGATTCCTTTATTCTGTGCCTCCCGTTCTTGGCCAAGGGCCGCTATGAGCATGTCAGGTGCTCTCAGCATCCAGCCAGCCACTGAGAACTGCCTTGGCTCCTGCCCTCTGCTTGTGCAGAGCCTCACGGCCGGCCACGGCAGGAGGAGGGTGTTTTCAGGGCTCTCTGGAGCGGGATACACAGCCCTGCACAATTGAACGGCCTTCGGCTTGCGCAGGAACACAGACCTCGCCAAAGCTGCTACAGACGCCTGTTCCCTAGGCTTTGGGTTTCAGATGGTGTGTGTCCCATCTACTGCCTCAGGTGGCTGTGAGGTGAACAATGACCTTTAAAGGGTTCTCTCCCAGAACCTCTCGGGAAAAGCTCCCTGCTTTTCTGCTTCAGAAGTTTGGAAGACAAACAACAAATTACATTCTACTTGGTGCATTATTTTGAGAGAGGAAAAAAAAAAACAATGATCAGTTTAATGCATTAGTACGCTAAGACTATTATTAATGGCTGTCAAAGAAAACAGAATTGGGTGTGGATAATTACCAGTACCAGGGGTGGAAACGTGTGTTGAGTAGGTGAACCAGGTGTAGCACGAATCTTAAAAGGTCTTATTAATAAAAACAAACCTGGAGCCAGGTATTGGGGTGAATGCTGGAAGATCAGAGAAGCAGAACAGGCCATAGCCACCGCACCTTGCCAATTCCTCAGCTGATCCTGTTACCTCAGACTAGAAGCCTCTCAGTCCTCATCCAGAATGAATCTCAGCTGAACTGCTTCTCGAAAGTCTGAAAGCTTAACCAGGCCTAGTTCCTGGTCCTCATGCCTTATATACCTTTCTGCTTCCTGCCATCACTTCCTGGGATTAAAGGCTCTTGTTACCGCGCCTGACTATTTCCAGTGTGGCTTTGAACTCACAGAGATCCAGATGCCTCTGGAATGCTAGGATTAAAGGCATATATGCCATCATTTTCTGGCCTCTATCTAGAGGCTGTTCTGTTCTCTGACACCAGATAAGTTTATTAGGGTACACAATATTTTGGGGAACACAATATCACCACAACCAGGCTTGGCCTTATTGGTAAGATGCATTGAGCAAGGACGTGAAGTGACAGGTAGGAATCTAGAGGAAGGGGCAGCAGATGTGATCACATTGCGTGCCCACGGGATCTGCAGTTCTGTTAACACGGTCCTGCCATTCATTCTGCAGCAGAACGTGTGAGAAATGGATTCACCATAGAGGGAGGAACTCTAAGGTTCCATCTCTCCCGATGCCCTTCCCTTCCCCTTGACAGGCATACCTGCCCTTCCTTGTTTGGTTTTCTTTTGTTTTAAACCACAAGAACTTGCCTAGTTCATGGCCTTAACTCTCTATTTTTTTTTTTTTTTTTTTTTTTTTTTTTTTTTTTTTTTTTTTTTGGTTTTTCGAGACAGGGTTTCTCTGTGTAGCTTTGCGCCTTTCCTGGAACTCACTTGGTAGCCCAGGCTGGCCTCGAACTCACAGAGATTCACCTGGCTCTGCCTCCCGAGTGCTGGGATTAAAGGCGTGCGCCACCACTGCCCGGCTTAACTCTCTATTTTACAGCCATCTGCTCCCAAGTCATTTCTAGAAGTTTCTAATATAAAGCGTGAACCGTGGGTTGATCACAGCAGGCACTCTGGGGAGATGCATGTTGTCCTTTTTCCTTTTCTGTCCCGGAAGCCATCCCTGCCCCTTCCTCTCCTGTGGTGCCTTTCATTTCCCAGCAGCACCTGCTTCTTTCTCCAGATCCCTGGCTCTGCATCCTGTCTGCTTGTGGTCAGCAGGGTTTCCCAGAGTGAGCAGCAGGAGCTCCCTCCAGCTGAAGGAGGGTGGCTTTTTGTTTGGTTCCTAATGAATTAGTTAAAATGTTGTGGAGTTTCCAGGAGGGCTGATGTGCTGTGCCTGGAGTGCAGAGCCAGCCACTGCTCCCAACCAGGCCACGGACTGTCTGGCAAGCCCAGTATGTCCACTAATGCCAAGCACACGGTGACACTGGCAGAGGACACTGAGCTAAATGACATTGTGTCCCTGGGAACTTCAGCCTGTGAAATCTGCAGTTGGTGCCAGGAAAATCACAAGCTCAACCTCCGTGTCTTCATATCACTAGCTTTTCCGTCCCCCTTTCCTACTTCTTTTTATTTTATATTATTTTTATTCATGTGTAGTTATATGCCTGTATTTGTGTATTCACAGGTGTGTGTGTGTAGGTATTCACAGGTGTATATCTGTGAGAGTGTATGTATGTTCACAGGTGTGTGTGTGTGTGTGTGTGTGTGTGTGTGTGTATTCACAGGTGTGTGTGTGTGTGAGAGTAGATGCCTGAGAAGGCCAGAGGAGAGCATTGCATCTGTTAGAGCTGAAGTTACAGCTCTAGTTACTGCTCCAGACCTGAGTTCTGAGTTGAACAACACATGCTCTTCAAGCTGAGTCATCTCTCTAGTCCTGTTATCACTAACTCTTAATTCAAGATATCAGACTGCTTGTGCTGACCCGAAGTCTTTCTTCATGGTCCTGCCTGAGCTTCAGGGGAGACAAGAAAAGCAAGACTCCTGAGGTTTCTCTTCTGGGGTACTCAGGCAAGCTTCTGCTGAAACATAGGCAATGATGATGATGTGTGTAAATTACTTACATATGGTTTGCATGTATATAAGTGTAAGAAATGTGCTTATATCATATTTTTATGAAAGTAAATCTGTGTGAATGTAGTGCGTATGTGACATATCCGTGAGTGTGAGTGTGAGTGTGTGTGTGTGTGTGTGTGTGTGTGTGTGCGTGCACGTGTGTGGGGCATTCTGCATCTATCTCCACTTTTTCATTGAGGCAGAGTTCTCTCCCTGAACTTGAGGCTTGTGTCTTTTCAACTAGGCTGGAGGCCTGCAATTCTCCAGGATCCTTCTGTCTCCACCCACTTTGGTGTCGGAGTAACAGGCTTTCAGGGGACTCCTGGCTCACTATGTGGGTTCTGGAATCCAAACTCCAACCCTTGTGCTTACACAGCAAGCTCTCTTAGCTCGCCCAAGCCGTCTCTCCAGCCCACAACTGACAATTTCAAATAGTACAATGGCTACCTGAAGTCACTGTGTGCTAGCCAAAAACATGTTCATTCTCTTTCTTGTTATTTTTTAATTAAAAGAATCTACAAACTGATAGTTCAATTAGACCTTGATTGTGTTTTCATGAAGAGAACTTTCCCCAAATGTATCTTCTCTTATGAAATTTCATCTGTCCAAAATGGTGAGTATTGCTGTGCCCACAGAACTGAAGAGCAAATTAAATTACTTGACTCTTTGCTTTCAATTAAGCTGCACATTATTACATTACATATTAGTTATTACTTAATTTTTTTTTTTTTTTTTTGGTTTTTCGAGACAGGGTTTCTCCGTGTAGCTTTGCCTTTCCTGGAACTCACTTGGTAGCCCAGGCTGGCCTCGAACTCACAGAGATCCGCCTGCCTCTGCCTCCCAAGTGCTGGGATTAAAGGTGTGCGCCACCACCGCCCGGCTTACTTATTTTTTTAAGCATACATTTTTCAGACAAGGTTTTCTGTAGTCCCAGGCTAACCTTGAACTCACAGATAAGTCCAGGCTCACCTCAGATTTGCAGGAACCCTTCTGAGTGCTGGGTACCGGCTGCACCCCTGCCATGGCTTCTGATGGGTTTGAGGAGCAGCATGCTCACCTGTCACTGAGTTTACTTTCTTCATCTTGGTGAAAACACTGAGGTCCATGTTTAGATGCTTCTGGGGACACCTGTTCACTTCTCTTCGCCCTGGACCCCAAACTCCCAGTGACCTCCATGCATGCGCTCCTGTGCGTTGGCAGATGGCCGGCCTAGAACAATCGGCTTTTCGTGTTTGGGTTCTGTGCCCCCTGTCTTAGGCAGGTTCTTCTCCTCACCCAGGGCTTCCTTGCTGGGAGTTTGCCCAGCTGCAGTACTTGCTCCGTCTTAGAACAACAAACAGCAGGCAGAGAAAAGTTGCTCTTGTTTGCTTTTTTCTACATACTTGTTATGTTTTATTTTAGCAGCATTTTTATTTATTCGTTTTATTTTTTAACATAGGGTGGCATCCACAGCACCTTTTTTTCTGCCGATAATCTTACTATGCTTTATTTTAAGATGATATTTACATATTGTTCAATTTTGAGATTATAATTTAATTATGAAATTTCCCCCTTCCTTGTCCTCTCTCCAAACCTTCCCATAGTTCCCTCCTCACTCTCCTTCAAATTCCTGGCCCCTTTTTTGATCAATTGTTATTGCGTGTATATATGTATTTGTGTATACGTATATATTACCAAGAATAACCTGTTGAGTCAACCTTTCCCCTCGTTGATTTACAAGGAATTGGATTCACCTAGATGGTATTGATTCTTTGAAGTATAAATCATAAAATGTGCATGCAAAAATGTGCATTTGGTGCCTGAGAGAAGGCTCAGTGGTTAGGAGCCCTCGATGTTCTTACAGAATTCTAGAGCACCATTCCCAGTATATCAGGTGACTCACAGGCTCCTGCAATTCCCACTCCAGGGCATGTAGTGCCCTCTTCTGGACGCTATGGGTACCTGCATTCATGTGCACATACCCATATACAGATATAAGACTAAAAATAAAATCTCAAAAAAATGTCTATTGGGTAGAGTCAGAAGTTGAGCTGTGCATTTTCACCCTGCTCATCACTAATTTGTGACTTTGAAAACAAAAAAGATCTCACCCACAGCCTTTAATATTTTTACGGTGGTTTTGTTTTTGTTTTGGGCACCACTGCGTTTGGGTGGAACAGCGTGGAACATTACTGACACCGTGGAGTGGCCAGGCGCAAATACAGAAGGACCTTGGCTTTGCTAACAAACAAGTCTGCAAACTAGCAAAATCACAGTGAACCCAGCCAGGGTGACGTTTGTGGTGAACGTGGCACAGCCCTCTCCGGCTTCCTCAGCTCCCCAGTCCCGTTTCATTGCGTTCTGATATTTGCACTTCCTCCAAGTGTAGACCTTATGGAGCGTCATCGCTTACTTGCATCTAACTCACAGCTTCTTGCCACTGGGATGCCTTCTCTGTACCCTCTTGCCGGCCAATAGCAGCATTCTTGAAAGACTTCATCATACCATCTGAGCTGATTTAATAATCTCACTCATCACTCTTGCCCCGGCTAGCCTGGGTGCGATGGCTGATAACCAGAGTTATGACTAGAATTGGTCTTTTTGGCCTTTCATGTGACAAATTGTCCCAAATAATGAAGGAAAGGATCAAATAACAGAGCCAAGATTACTCCAGTGGAGTTATGGGCACAGAATAGTTATTTTATTAATAACTTCTCTGTTCCTGCTTGAAATCTGATAATCTGAATCTAATGTGGGGGTTGGAGGCTAATGCATATCATTCTGGGGATATTTCATGAGACTCATTTTCCTTTGCTAGCCTGGCCTTGATGAGCTGGGTTGGACCTAGGTTGCAATAAACCACATAGAAACGTATTGCGACAATATTTCTCAGTCACTAGCCTTGAAAACTGTATCTAACTATTTACAAAAGCGAGAGGTTTCATCTGACCTACCACAAATTTTATCTTTTCTAGCCCAAACCTATACTTTTGTCCTCCCCCCAGGCCTAAGGCTATGATGGCGCTATTGGGAACAGGTAACCTGATACCCCAGGCACACAGACATCCCTGTATGATGATGGGCCGAGAAGAGGGTCCTCAGAGGCTGTTTCTAATACTGTTTGTTTCCTGTATGAAACACTGGACATGGTCTCTGTGATGGCCTAAGTCAGATTTTCTGTGAGGTGACTCCTCCGTCACCTGGCTCCGGCACACAGTGACTCCTCTAATGGTCATAGGCTGTTGGACAGCCCTGTCATGTTTATGAGCCGGGAGAGAGGTTCCACTCGACATCGTCTCAGTTTAATCCTGCCGCGTCTCACTCCCATGACACTGTTCCTCGGCTTCATTAATTCTCCACCCTCCTCATTCAAGCACACTCCTCTTTTACAGTGTGTTCTGATGGAAAGTTATCAAGGCGTTTGGATAATCTCTTTTTCCCCCTATAGATAAAATGCTGAAGTGTAAAGGTCATTTTTAGAGTAAGATATATTTTATGTTTTATTTACCCAATATTCTCTCACCTCTGTTTACTATAAATGGGACCATGTTCTTTATTCCTTTTAAAGAAGGAAAAGGCATCACAATTTTGAAGCAGGCTCCACTTTGTGTTCTTATTTAATGTGGGAGGCAATACTTGTAAAATTAACATGAGATATAGTTTTTATCAGAAGAGCCAAAGAGGTTGATTCAGCATAGCATCGCTGGACTTGTTTGAAACGACAGAATGGAATATGTGTTTTTTTCCTGTGTGCATGCATGGGTGGAGTAAAGGGCAGAGGGTCAGTCTGTTGACCCTCTTCGTCTCCCGTCAGCTGTAATTTATCTGCTCCAGGCAATGCCTGCCGTGGTCCTTGCCATCTTTCCCACGCCATCGATCTCGCTGTCCCTGTATCTTCAGCATCAGAATGAAGCAGCCGAGCGTCATCTGCTTCCAGTTATTGCTTATACTTCTTCAGAAGGAAGCTGTACCCAAGATAACACACGTTGTCCCAAATACCTGAGATGTTAGAAGCCCCGCTGACCTCTCACAGATTTAGAAGCAGTAGCGTGAGAACTCAGAGATGACTACCATGTGTGGAAAGGCTGGCGGCTGGAGGATGAGGGGCTGAAGATGTGGTCTGCCAGGCTCCTTTGGTCTTGCCCAGCTGCAGTGCCATGTCTTCAGAGCCCATGGGCACTCCTTTGGTGTCCAGTGTTCATTTACCACAAGTACCTTAGGGGGCTGTGTAGGCCCCTCCTCGAATTCTTCACCTCTCTTTATTATTTTCAGTGCATGGAACCATAGGGCCGGGGGCTGGGATGTCTCAGTGAGTAAAAGCACTTGCTGCGCAGAGTTCAAATTCCCTGAACCCGCATAAAAAGCTTGGGATGGTTGTGCCTGTGTCTGTAACTCCAGCTCTGTGGGAAGCAGAGACAGGAGGATTGCTGGGACTTGTTGGCTCAGCTCAGCTCCAGGTTCAGTGAGCAATCTAATCTCAAAGGAACAAAGCAGGGGATGATAGAGCAGCAGGGCACTCCATAGTCTCCTTTGGCCTCCATAGGTTCTTATGTACATATGTGTGTGTGTGTACCTGCACATATGTTTGTGAACATCACACACACATGCACACACACCAGAAACAAAGAAAACAAAAAACTCAGGTTGGGATGGACCTATATGGAGAAAATAATATTTCATAAAAGTATACTTAAAAAAAAAATGCCTATGATCCTAGATGGCAAGATTTAGTATCATGAAAATGTCTAATTACTTCACATCTTAAAATTACTGTACCTTTAATGAATTATGATGAAAATTCCAATGTATTACTCAAAATTACCTAAATCAGTTAAATTTCATACAGAATGATAACTGTGATTACAATTAATAATTGGTAGTAATAATAAGTAAAATTTTTAGAAATATAAATTACTAAGGCCGGACTTCAGTAACATATGAAAACTGATCAGAAAGTTAGGATAACCAGAGTACACAGCATACACAGGAAATACACGGGGCATGGGACTTAGTTGTCTATCTTTTGTGAACAAAAAACATCAAAGAGAGGATAAAAACGTCCTTAGGTGGGTGGTGAGGTGGGGAAGACCTGGGAGGAGTTTGGGGAGGTGGAAGAATGTAATCAAGATACGTTGTCTGATAGTTCTTTAATGAAAATCTAGAAATGTCCAATTTGCAATGTTTATCTTTAAAGTAAAAAATAGGGGAAAAGTTGTATATCTATTTCATTTTCACATCTTGGAGAGAAACATTTCCAAGTTATTGGCATTTGCAAAGAGTTAATATTCCAAAAGCCTGCAGTGAATCAAAACAATATACCCAACAGAAAGAATTTGTAGGAAACAGCCAAGAACTCAAGGTGTTTCACTTCCTGGCCACTGTCTTTGATCTGTTCTCACTCTTTCTCCCTTAAACTTTACAGTTATGACTGAATGTCTGTTTTTATAGGTGTTCTGTCTAGGAAAACATGTGTAACAGTGCATAAATACTGAGCTTGTGCAGGAACAAAATGCTAATGTTTTATAAGAAACAGAAAACCTGAATAACTAATCTTTTTTACTGCTGAAGAAATAGTTGGGGGATAATATGGAATATTCATTTTCACATTAAATTTTGAGTGGCTTCTCTATCTGGTCAGATGTATAATTTGTTTAAAACAATAGCACAGGCCACATGTGGTCAGGAAGCTGGCAGGGATCTAGTCTTTAGTATGTGTCTTCATTCTGGAGTCTCCAGAGTGGGTTTCTTCTGTGATTTCTTTCTCTGTGTTCCACAAGTTCCTGTGCTCTCTCTGAAGGAGATGAGCAGACAAAAACTCACCCCCAGATATCCATCCATTTTACTCTTCAAGTAATTATGAGTCAATCAATTATTGCTGGTGTCAGGAAAACCATTTCCACTTTCTATTTTAGATCTCCAATTGTTTCTATTGCTGTGAAGAGACACCATGACCACGGCAACTCTGGTAAAGAAAACATTTAATTGAGATGGCGACTCACAGTTTCTTTGGTTCAGTCCATTATCATCATCATGTCAGGGAGCATGGTAACGTGTAGGCAGACATGGTGCTGGAGCAAGAGCTGCTACATGTTGACCTGCAGGCAACAGGAAGTAGACTGTCTCACTGGGTGTGGCTTGAGCATCTCAAAGCCCACCTCCACAGTGACACACTTCCTCCAACTCCAACAATACCTTATTTCCTAATAGTGCTGCTCCAAAGGGAGTGACATTTATAGAAAGAGTTTTACTGCTTTACCCATTAAGGAAGACAAGAAGAATTAAATTTTATCCCAAAAAAATTCCCACAAACTTGTGTTCAGCCCATTTTCATTACCTTTAAATAACTATTAAGGGATTGTTAGACCTAGAAAATTGATTGTAAATGCTATGGCCTTTATGACATTTCCATCCACTGTTGCTTATGAGAGACGTGCTAACTATTATAAGTGAATGTGTGTTTCCCTGAGGGGAAAAAAAGAAACAAAGTTTTAATGATGAGAGGATGTTTCTGAACTGAAATGGAGATATAATTTAAAAACTGGAGTTTTCAAACATTACCTTTATTAAGTTTTTAAATTTTTTAAATAAAAGAGGAAATATAAAATCCCCCCCCCCCCCCCCCGCAACCACAGAATACAGTAAATTCTTATTTCCTGGTTCTCTTTAGATTTTCCTCTCCTTTGTAAACAACAGACTTTCTTGTAAGCTCATCTTCAAGTCTCTGCCTGGGGAAATAAAACCGAACTTTAGGCATCTTTATCCCCGGACAACAATTGGTATCCCTGCTTCATTATTTATGAGTAGGAGTCAGAGAAAGATTTTATTTTTTCTAAACTCTTATATAACTTTTTGAAATGGAAGTCTAAGCTCCCTGGGCTGGAGAGATGGCTCAGTGCTTAACAGCCTGCAAGGCCAGTGCAAGGAGTGAAGTTTGCATTGCCTGAAGCCACATACATAATGCTGGGTCGGCAAGTCTCCAGAGCAAGCTGGCTGTGAGTCCTAGCCAGATTGGTGGTTCTGATTTTGAATGGAAACCCAGCCTCTTTCAGTAAGTTAGAAGTGTGATCAAGGATAATAGAATTCCTGTCATGAACTTCTGACCTCCACATGGACATGTGCCCACACACAGGTATGCTCACAAACATGCATACACATGTACACACACACATACACTATATATACACGTGAACATGGGGAAAATGTATAAAATGCTAACATTTTATTCATTAGTTTTTCTTTTTGGGGACATTATTATAAAGTTTAGTAAGGAGATCCCTGGGCCCAACATCGGTAGGAATCATTGCTGGATGGTGTCTCTTCAGTTCCTCTTTAACATAGGCTGTTACCTGTTTTTCTGTCAGCCACTTATCTTTGTGGGCACTGACCTTGACGCACACACCTCGGCTTCAACGACCTTTAGCAAGCTGGCCTATGGCTATGGAATGATAACCTCTGTGCAGGAGCACCCAGGATTTCAAAAGTCAAGAAGGACCCTGTGGGTTGTGTAGGAATGGGTGCTTTAACTCGGCAGGGAATTTGTTATATGCTTTTCTCCTTCCTTCCCCATGGCTCTTGACAGTACAGTAATACCTGCCTGAGGATACGGGGAGCCTGGAGCAGGGGAATACCTCCCTATCCAACCTCACATCACAACCTACTTTCTGATTCTGTCTCTTTGAATTGTGTCTCAAAAACATCTGAAGGACTCATCTCTGTCTGCCATTTTCCTCACCTTCTGCCAAAAGTCCTTACAGAGTGACATTCCAGTGTCACAGGAGAATCAGCGTTCCCTTTTGTGGAACCGATGAAGGGAATTTAAAAACCGAGCCTGCCGGAAAGAGCTGGAGGGCCATTTTATTAGCGTTTGAGAGAGGCACAGCAGGCAAGCTTTGTGGAAGCCATGGCAACAGCCAGGAGGAGGAAGATGGGAAGAGGAGGAGAGCATGTCCTTCCCATCTTCTGGGCTGGGGCCAGCAGGGGAGCTCCACGGGCAGCTGTAGAGGTTTCGGGCTGTTCAGAGATCTGGAAGCAACTGCCTTGAGGTAGGGTTTCTAGAGGGCATAAGTGTTCTGGTTTTTGTATTTTTTTAATTGAGGAGTAATTATTCTTCCCATTCCTTTGGCTTGTCTTCAAGCAAATCAGGTGGGTTTTTTGTTTGTTTGTTTTTTGTTTTTTGAGATGTAATCTGGCCAGGCGATTGACAGGTGCTGTTAGCTGAGCCCGAATGTGGTGGTAATCTAATTGTATTGAAATATTATTTTGATTTGTACTGAAATATTAATTTGATTGTATGTTAATAAATAAAGTTGTCTGGGGGTCAGAGCTATTAGAGCCATAGCAAGAGTGTGGCGGTGGTGGCACACGCCTTTAATCCCATAGATATCTGTGTGTTCAGGGTCAGAGCTATTAGAGCCATAGCAAGAGTGTGGCGGTGGTGGCACACGCCTTTAATCCCATAAGATCTCTGTGTGTTCAGGGATACAGCCAGCATTGGAGACATATGCCTTTAAGACCTAGGGGGCTGTACATTCAGACAGTGACGAGGCAGTCATGTGTTTGGGTTTACAACCAATGAGAAGGCAGAACAACATACTTTAAAAATACGAACCGACAGGAAGTAGGTCTCTTTTCGCGAAGCTGGGACAGCAGGAGGAAGGGTGAGATTTTAGCTCTGAGCTCTGACTTCTCGGCTTTCTCTTTTACATTGTTTCTGTGTTTCTTATTTAATAAGACGGTTGGTTACATCTACACCCGAAGGGGAAAGGACAATGGTATTTGAAGAGTCTTCAGGATCCAACAGAATGACTTATCTCCACCCAGATCCATTTTCTTTTTTGACCAGTAGGAATTAGATTTCCTTCAATAGGCCTCATCAAAGCCCATCTTTTTATGTTATATTTTAAATTTTAAGGAGGGGAAACATGATGCTTCCCTTTCTCCGGTTACCAGGGAAACAGGAGGTGGTGTCTAGAACTGATTATGAGGTAGCACTCCATCCTTAATGTCCTCAGGACCGCTGATGTCTCTTTAGCTACCTAATATTAGGACTAAAGAAGCATTTCTTCTACATATTTATTATATATGTACATGACTCTTTTTGTATGAGGAGAGGGGCTTAAAATAAAAAAAGGCTGTGGAATTGTCTCTGAAGTCCTCCTTTGGCATTCTAGTTGGCACATATTCCTTCTTAAGTCTAAGAAACTATAGTTTCATGATTTATTTTAGCATCTGTTATTTTTCTTTCTGCTTGGGTGACTCCTATCCATCCTTCTAGGCTTCTATGAATTCCAGCCACAGGCGAGAGGAGATGAATTCCACTGATGCCTGAGCCCTCTGCTCTGAGACTTGTATTATAGTTATTTATATCCTGATAAATCATCCTGTGTTCCTGTGTCCAAGATCCTTTAAGGCTGTGATTTTTGTCATTTTTGCTTCTTTGCCCTGCTTTGGAAAACTAGGTGGGATATCAGCACGAATGTGGCTTCTTGTTAGCTTTAAAGGCTGTTGTGATACTGTCAACATGTCTCCCTGTGTTAGAAAAGAATATTACGACGTCTCACATACAGATGCACAAACAATGCCAAAGTCACTGGGCAATGTTGTGCCCAGATCGTGACCCCCAGAGAGACCACCAAAGACGAGCATGCCGGAATGCAAAAGCAAGGTTTAATTCTGGATATCCAAAAGCAATACAAGCCTAGGCAGGGACTTCGTCCAATACATCCAACGCAGTGGAGGCTGGAGGAAGCGCCCACCTGTCTGCAAGCTCAGTTTTTAAAGGGAAAAGTCACAAGGTTACATCATTTAGGGGTGCTAGTACAGGTACAATTCTGATTGGCTCGCTTCTAGGGACTTCTAGAAATTACTTCTAAGGGAGTGGTTGCCCGCCACCATTTCTCATTGGCTGCCCTCAGGTGGGGGCATTTCTGTGGTCAGTTACCCTGGAAACCAGGGAGAGGACATTCCATAGTCTGGCAGGCATTACCTCGTGACTATCTTGTGGCTCTGTACTTTTACACTTCCTGGTTTCTGGAATCTGAACTGACTGGTCTCAGTAACTTCTGGCCTGTTCCAGTAACTTATGGCCTGTAGCTAAAAGGAGCAGTCTTAGGCCTTTAGTTTTGGGGTGAGAGCATTTTGGTCTTATTTTGGTTCCACATTTCCCCCTTCTCATGTGCCTAATGGAACCCAATCATGGGTTTTGGACAGTTAGCTCCTAAGTATCCCTCTCTAATAATGGCCATGTATAGTTAGCCATCTTGTCTCTATGCCAGGGAGTTTTCTTTTGACCCAGCATTTCAGCCTTTTCTGAACAGGGAACATGGGTGACGTTCTCTTCTGGAACTGCTTCGAGCTGGCATTGGGGCGCCGATATCAGGGGGCCCCAAAAGGCTGAAAAGCTAGTCAAAGACTGGGCAAGGGGGCATTTGTCAGAAGATGTAGCTGCCTGACCCCATAGGGACAGGGAAGAACCATGTTAGCTGGGCTGGTCCACATCAGCTTTTAGCAAGTCTGGAGCTCACAGTCGTCTGGAGCAGTGGAGTCAGTGACTGAAACCTGGAGGTGACTGCCAGCTGAGTAGAAATCTGTTGAGACAAATTTAAACTAGGAACAGAAGTTAAAATTTATGAACTTACTTGGAACCCTTAGGTCCATACCCTTAGTAATGGGAAAATCAGTAGTCCCAAGACCAGGAGAGAGGAAAAATACCATCTTTAGGAATACTTATCTGGGGTCCTTTCAACCTCTCTGAAATGGGTCTAGGTTTTTATGGCTCTTTTGATCCTTTGAGGCCTACTTACAAAATGTCATAAAAGTTTTAGATTCATTAGTATTACCAATCTATACTGAAATCCATATTGTAAACAAAGCAGGTAATGGGTATCTTGTAAAACAGCAGAAGTGGACTCATACTTTGAGTCCCAACAAGAACTACAGATTTGGGTTAAAAGCTTGTGCATTTTCCTTCTGTCCAGAAAGCCAGGTATAAATTGGACAGAGATTTTTGACCTGATGAGAAGCACTTTTAGGTTTACATTTAGACATATTTAGATGACATCTAAAACAAATCCAAAATGTTGAGCTTGTGACTGAACAGTAAGTAGTCATTGCTCTACCAGCTCATCAGGGCTCCTAAATGTTAAGCTCTGAACCATAGAACAGGAGAGTAATCTGAAACATATCTCATTTTAGACTCATATCTGAACCTTTATGACTTACTTAAACTTTTATATCCTAAAAGTGAGCTAACAAGCCAGCTATGGCCTTGCAGAAGGATCTGGTTGATGCTGCCATGCTGACAAAGTTAGAGCTAGCCCAGCCATCAGTACTGTCAGAGATCTGAGAAGGATAAACTATATCTGAGTGCAGACCAAGAAGCTTCCAATCCTATAAATTACAGGGACCAATCCCTACCCAGGTCTCCATACCGTTGGAGGCACCAGTCAGAACAGCATCAATCTTCTTCCACCATCAGGTCCATAAGGCAGAGTATTTTTTCTGTGGAATAGGGACACGGAAGACTGACCTTGATCAGGCAAAAGGGTGCAATCAATTCCAGTGTCCTACTGCTCATCCACAGTCTGGGCTGGGTCCTGGCGGTAGGCGTTTCACTGGGGCATCTTGCCCTGTGGTCAGCATTGTCATATTTCAGGCAGAGACGTTGTGGTGCCTCGTACGTAATCTTTGGAGACCTTGGGTCACTGCTAGGATCTGGAAGCCTGTCTGATATAGTAAGCTTTTAGATCAACATTTAAATGCCATATTCTGCAGATCTCTGAAGTATGAGGGCTGTCCAGGCATATCTGAATAGACAAACTTTGTTTCTAATTACTTGTTCCAAGCTCAACCCTAAAAACATATGCAAGAGACTGAGTAAATGAGTAAACTTACATCAGTACTTACTTACCCTGACTACAATTAAAAAACTTGATTACTTATGACTGACTATTTATGTTCTCTAACAGTCTACAAAAGTAGCCTAAAAACAATGCTTTTAAGTTGAAGCTCTTCTAGCATCAAATACAGGTTCAGTAAAGAAACCAAAACAAAATATCAATATACACCATTTTTAAGCCTGTACATACCTTGGGTAAGAAGAAACATTTTTTTTTAAGCCATTGGTTTTTAACTATAAAAACTGTTCTTAAAAGACTGAGATCTCTCAAATGTCTTCCACCACTGCAACTAGACTCTTTTTGGAACTCTAGTCCTGCCATACATTTGCAAACCTCAGCTGTTTCTTATTATTCCTTTATGTTGCAAAGTTTGGCTGCCAGAGCAAGGTACATTCCTGTGAATAAAAGCATTGATGTGCAGCTTTAATATTAATCAAATAAACATATATTGCCATCTATTTAAATTCTCTAGAAACTTGCTGTTGAACACTTGGTAAAGACATAAGTATTAGGTGTTAACCCAAGTAGATCTTTATAACCTTAGTAAAAGATGGCTGCCAGCCACATGGCTGCCCATGAGGTCACCAGCCAAGATGGAGGGCGCCACGTGGTTGCTGTTTAAAACTCGTTTTTCTAAACAGTAATTACTTGTACACATACACACAGTTGGATCCAAGTTACACACATACATACATACAGTTAAAGCTTGCTTACATTTTCAAGTCACATGCCTGTATACATACACACATAAGCAGTTTGCAGAATCATTAGCCATTTTTAAGAAGAAAACCAATAAGAATTAACTTTCAAATTCAGTATTTGCAGGTATAAGAAATCATAACAAACAGTTTACATCACATCCCCTCTGACCTTCTACAACCTTCCATATACCCTCAGTCTGTTCCTTTGATCCCTCAGACATTTACTCCAGACAAATTCCGCTTTTGCTTTTCTTTCAAAACAGAAACTCTTACCAAAGTCCTTCTTGTGATTTCCCTCAGTACTCTAGAATATATTGTAAAGTTACAACAGTTTAAACAAGAACAGAAATACATGCATACACCATAACAAGAAAACTCAATTTGCATC
Source organism: Peromyscus maniculatus bairdii (assembly GCF_049852395.1). NCBI lineage: Eukaryota > Metazoa > Chordata > Mammalia > Rodentia > Cricetidae > Peromyscus > Peromyscus maniculatus. Next base: position 51,921,323 of record NC_134872.1, on the reverse strand, counting down.
AGCACTGTACCACAGACAAACTGTTGGTGACATTCCATTCTTGGAGCCAGACCTTGATCAGGTTTTAGCCCCAGGGCAGGTCTTGGGAGCCCCACCCAACAGCTTGGAAGAGGAGGACGGGGAAAGCGGGGGGGGGGGGGGGGGGGGGGGGGGGGGGGAAGCATGCACCATGGAGACAAAAGATTGCTGTTAACCTCAGATTTTCAAGAACACGAGAATGACAGACTGAAAGTGACTCCACGCCCTGGCTGGGCCCACAGACCTGTAGGTCACTCCTCAGCTGTGACCCTGAAGGGGCAGTTAGTTCTCCACCAGGCCCCACACTGAGCTCCTTGAGGCTCCTGCTGGCTCCTGCCAGCTCTGCCCCATGTCCACACAGGAGCCCAGCCAGAACCTGCCGGCCAAATCTGGGCCCCACAGTGTTCACAGCCCGCTCTATCACAAAGCCATGCCTAGTTCCCATGCAGCCAAGCCTCTACTCCATAGCTTTGTGAGCAAGCTGGGGTCCCGAACCCACTGCATCTAGGCCCCGTGATGCTCATGGGCTGCCTAGCCCTCTCAGCAGTGCCCTGGGTCCCCGAAGTAGCAGCTGTGCAGCTGCAAGCTTTCTGCTGCCTGCTGCCTGTGCTCTGGTCAGAGAGAGCAAGGAAGCAATGTTAGGTTAGTCTGTGCCAGTTCAACCACCGAAGGGGTCTCCATCCCTTCGGCTGGCAATCCGGCCCACAAGTCCCAATGCATACACAAGCTCAGGCATAAAACACTCACACATGTGGTCACAGTTCTCACACATTTAACAAATCACACTGACGAACAAGATAGGCAGACAAAAAGGAAGAACAAGGGCCCTACAGATGGTCCAGGCAGACAGACGAGAGTCCGGAGAGGGAGCCTCAATAATGCCAAAGACCTACAGATGGGACAGGGAGAATTCAACAGAGTCTCCCGATCCCCAGATGGATCCAAACAGACGGACCCCTCACGGGCATCTCCTGATCCCCAGACGGATCCAAACAGACGGACCCCTCACGGGCATCCTAACAGACGGACCCCTCTCGGGCGTCCTATGACGGGGGGGACCTGTGAGGACCCCCGCGTCCTGATGAGGGGTTGGAACATCTTCCAACTCCTCCAGGTCACCTTACAGGCGCGTCCGCCAAGGTGAGCCTGTCAGATTCAACCGCCGGCTTCGGATAAGAGAATGAAAGTAGCCGGGCGGTGGTGGCACATGCCTTTAATCCCAGCACTCGGGAGGCAGAGCCAGGCGGATCTCTGTGAGTTCGAGGCCAGCCTGGGCTACCAAGTGAGCTCCAGGAAAGGCGCAAAGCTACGCAGAGAAACCCTGTCTCGAAAAACCAAAAAAAAAAAAAAAAAAAAAAAAAAAGAGAGAATGAAAGTAACAGGAAAACAAAGACAAGAAAATGGAGCGCTCTTACCGATCGGTGCAGATGGACCTCCGGAGCTCTTAGGTGTCCCGGCGGGGGGTCTCTGGGGATCCCGGAGAGCCCCCAAATGTTGTGCCCAGATCGTGACCCCCAGAGAGACCACCAAAGACGAGCATGCCGGAATGCAAAAGCAAGGTTTAATTCTGGATATCCAAAAGCAATACAAGCCTAGGCAGGGACTTCGTCCAATACATCCAACGCAGTGGAGGCTGGAGGAAGCGCCCACCTGTCTGCAAGCTCAGTTTTTAAAGGGAAAAGTCACAAGGTTACATCATTTAAGGGTGCTAGTACAGGTACAATTCTGATTGGCTCGCTTCTAGGGACTTCTAGAAATTACTTCTAAGGGAGTGGTTGCCCGCCACCATTTCTCATTGGCTGCCCTCAGGTGGGGGCATTTCTGTGGTCAGTTACCCTGGAAACCAGGGAGAGGACATTCCATAGTCTGGCAGGCATTACCTCGTGACTATCTTGTGGCTCTGTACTTTTACACTTCCTGGTTTCTGGAATCTGAACTGACTGGTCTCAGTAACTTCTGGCCTGTTCCAGTAACTTATGGCCTGTAGCTAAAAGGAGCAGTCTTAGGCCTTTAGTTTTGGGGTGAGAGCATTTTGGTCTTATTTTGGTTCCACAGGCAAGACCATCTTTGCTTTTCCAAAAGGTTGCATCATGACCCAAACTGGGAGAGCAAGCACCCTTGGATGAGGTCACTTAGCATCTATTCTAATGCGGGGGGGGGGGGGAGGGGGGAGTAAAGGGGAGGGGGATGGCTCTCTCCATTGTTTGGAACTTGACCTCACAGTCTGATGGGACTGGCTAATTTGTAATCAGCATGCAGGGGAAGGGTCTGATGGAGGAAGTTTCAGGGATATCTGTCTTAGGGGCTTGGGCAAACAAACACGTGCATGAGGTTTTCAATAGGTGGTAGAGGGATGTAGAAGATAGACCATCTTTGGGCGAAAAGCCTGTTTCTCACAGTTGGACACGTTGACTTGTCTGAGCCTGGAGTGTTGAGAGGTATCTATGAAGACTCAATGAAGGATCTAAAATGTTTGTGATGTTAGGTAGCCTGTCAGTTATTAACATTGCTCCGGCTCCTACAGCAGATGTTTGAGCGACATGTAACACAGATATGTTTGGAGTGTGCAGTGTCAGAAGCACGTGATCACATCCGTGTCTTCCCTCAATGTCAGAATCATTGAATAACAGTAAATTACAGGGTATGCCAGTTTCTATGGCAGCAATTTGCCAGACTTCCCTCTTTCTTTGGTAATCTTGGCCTGGGTGAGCAAGATTCACTTTTATTGTAGTCTTAATTACGAATATTAATTCTTGGATTACACATTATATACCACACAATACCTGTCTCTCTCTCCATGTATCAATGTATAGGTTACAGAATGGCAGTAAAGGGCTAAAAGGCCACCACAGAATTCAAGAGGTTTCTGAAGTCTTGAGGAGCCAGGAAGCTAATAGAAATGTAAATAGAGTCTGTATTGCTAAGAGAAAACATGAGCTGTTGGGAAGTAGCTGCTGTTGTGGGTCAGGCTGCTACAGGTCACAGGCTGGAAGTGGAAATACACAGTTGTATTCAACTTGAGAGCTGACAGAACCAGTCCAGGTAAAGGAACCGACAGACAGATGGGTCCAGACAGGCAAACAACTATGTGAACAATGAGGACAGAGCTGAGCCAAAGCCCCAGGGGCAGTCCTTGACATGGGTGGTCATGTGACATGTGGGTAGGAGCCAAGCGAGCACGGTGCTATGTGTCCCTCTTCATGGAGTCTAGGTGAGGGAGGTGTGTCCTTCTCTTGGTCTGGTGCATCTAGTAAGTTCTTGGTTGATTGAGAATGGCCCATAGACTCATGTGTTTGAATACTTAGTCCTCATTTGGTAGAACTGTTTGGGAAGGATTAGGAGGTGTGGCCTTATTTCCGAGTATGCTCTGCCTTCTGCTTGTGGATCAAGACGTGAGCTCTCAGCTGTTTTGTGACGCCATACCTTTGCTCTGCTATTGTGGATGCTAACATTCTGGAACCATAGGCCCTAAGCAAACCCTTCTCTTAGTTGCCTTGATCATGGCATTTTATCATCAACCAAAAAGTAATTAAGGTATCTGGTAGTACCCTTTCAACTCCCAGAAACAAGTACTTTCAGTCTATGCAGTGTGAGTGATGCCAGGTAGATGACCCTTCACATGCCCACCCAGGGGTAGTTATCCTTTAGGTCAAAACTGAGTAAAAAAAAAAAAAAAAGCCTGTTTGTAAAGTAGAATTTCTTGAGGTAAGGAAGAGTCTGAAAAATGAGTATTTTACAAAATGTGGCATAAGTTTGGGTAGGGTACAGCTGATCTTAGCAGATATGTAGCGTGTTTGTAGTGTGAGTAAGTCAGTACCTGAAATAACAGCATTTAAATCTCTCATTTATACTTAACAAAAATAGTTTATAGTTCCTGTATAATTATGACTTTCATCTAAAAACTAAATGGGATACATTGAAACTTTCTTTCTTTCTCTCTCTTTCTTTCTTTCTCTCTCTCTCTCTCTCTCTCTCTCTCTCTCTCTCTCTCTCTCTCTCTCTCTTTCTTTCTTTCTTTTTTGAGACAGTGTTTCTCTGTGTAGCCCTGGCTGTCCTAGAACTCACTCTGTAGACCAGGCTGTCCTTGAACTCACAGAGATCCACCTGCTTCTGCCTCCCAAGTGCTGGGATTAAAGGTGTGTGCCACCATTGCTAGGCAAAGGCCCCCTCCCCACGATGCCTGAATACAAGAATCATCCTTTCTTTTATTTGTTTTTAAATATCCTAAGGTTTGATTTTATTGTACTTATGCCAAGAGTTAAACAGACGGTTTCTAATTTTTCCTGTCAACCCCCTCAGCTCCCTCCCTGGCCTCTCTCTGTAGTGGTCTCAGTCTCTGTGGGGCTCCTGCCCTTCTGGTGATTACCTTGGCATTCTCCCAAGTGGAACTTTCTAAATTTAGAGCCACAGGACTGGGCTAACACACCACAGATGAGCATTGAAATCCTGATAGTACGGGAGCAGCACCATTTCTGAGAGTTTCAACAAAAAAACGGTCTTTTATCAGAAAGATGTTTGGAAACAGACTATTTCTTTTGTCTTGTCTAAGAATACTACATTATTTTCCCACATCACACTGGGATTTGAGAAACTAAAAATACATTATTAAAAAACACTTGTTTTCCATATCACTTATACATTTGTATGTCATAGTTTTAGCTATTTCCCATTGGAAACAGGCTTTCAGTCCTATATTTTGTAACGTGGTGTAAAATGTTTCTACAAAGCAAATAGTCTAATAGTGATACTTAGGTTTGAAAACGTAAATTCCCTAAAGGAGGTCAGAAACTTGACCACAACTAAGTTCAAACATCCATGGTCAAAACTACACATGTGTTAGAACAGGGAGATGTTAGGGTGGGGACATGTGTTATTTTTTTCTCATTGATGTGACAAAATATTAGCGAAAGTAACATAAGGGAGGCAGGGTTTATCCTGGATGAGGTCTGAAGGGATCTCATCTGCCTATCGTGCAGGAAAAGCATGGTGGCGTATGTACACAGTGGCTGATCACATGTCTGCAGTCAGGAAGCAGAGAGGAGTGAATACAGGCCCTCAGCTGGCTTCCTTTTTATTTGGTCCACAACTCCAGTCCACCAAATGGTGCCACCCACATTCAGGTCATGTCTTTCCTCCTCAGTTAAACCTCTGTGGAAAAGCTGTCGCAGTCAAGCCCAGTGGCCTGTCTCCTAGGTGATTCCTGTCAGGTGGACAGTAAAGATGAATGACCAGCCTGGCTCCCATTGGAATCCCTCACGTCTGATTTGGAGCATTAACTGCAACTGGTGGTCACCACCTACCCTTGGTGTAGTAGAAAAATATTTATTATCTGTATGCTGTAACAATACTGAACTAAAACAGAAAAACCAGGAGGGAGGAATGAGTGGGGAATTTGTTCAAATACAATTTCTGTAAATAGTTACTTTAGGGGAAACCAGTCTTTTGGAGAAGTTAGTGTGCTAGGATCTGAATCAAAGGGTCTGGCTAACTGATCTGTCATGTCTTTTTTGGGGGGGGGTCCTAGCTTACTAGGCCTCCCATGGCTTTTAGGATCAAGAAGGAACTGGTTTGAAGCTTGCCTCGGATCTCTGATTTCTAGTACGGAACACCAAACATTCCCCATCCCCGTTCCCATTTGCCATAGCCATGTGCTTCTGGGTAAACCTTAGCTCCATAACCAGTGACTGACAGCTGAGGCAGGATCCCTGGGAACCGGAATGGCAGACAAGAATTGCCACTGCAGGTCATTTCCAGCCTCAGTATATCTCTGCCTGTCCCTTGTCTCGTACTTTTAATGTTTTGATAAAGTCAACTAACACGTAAAGTTGAGGCTTGGACAACCGTGATCGGGGTGGTGAGCAGTGAGGCAGCCTGATGCAGAAAGGGGGCAGAGCATGCAAAGGGCAGAGAGCGGACACCAAGGCCCAGGAACCAGGATTCCAGGGACAATGGGATACCCCCATCTCCTGCTGCCTTTCACAGGCTCTCTCTCTTTCTAGAAATCACCAGCTGCCACCTTGTAATGCATTCTGAAGCAGCCCCCATACCTTTTCTGTTTGGCCAACCCTTCACTCTTGCGGGCTGCAAGAATATATTATAGAGATTCAGCTGTGTATTAAAGCTATACTTTGATGGCCGAAGGTCTGTCAAAAGGCAAGTCATGTATTATCAAATATTTGGTGTTATCCGGTTTTTAATATTTCAGCTGTCTTCTGCTATGAAAATCTTGTGTGCCCAAATACTATAGACCACTAGGCAAACAGATAAGCTTCCCAGACCTGCTGAACATCTAGGTAACTAACAACTCCCCTGCTGAGCCTAGGAGACAAGCAGGCTATTAGATGCATAGCTTTGTTTTCTTGTGCAAAGGAAGCTGAGACCATCCCCTTCCCTCAGGCTGGGGGCATGGCAGAGGGATTGAGGACAATAGGGCTATTTGCATAACCAGGGGTGGTAAGGACTGGAGCGGATTCCAGAGACACAGAACCCCATGGCCACAGAGAAGAGAGGAAGACAGAGGTTCTGTAGAGGGTAAGGCCCATCTCGGGTAGAGTTTTCTGAGAGCCAGGAGTGAGGAGCCAGGAAGGCGGGATGGAAGACAAAGGGACAGAGGACGAAGATGAGGTCAAAGGCACAGGAGCTTACTAAAACTGTGAGGACAGGAAAAGTGGGCACAGAGAGGAGCTGAGTGTGAGGACAGGGCTGAAACTGTGTGGATAGAATTGACCTGGGAGAATGAAGTGAATGGACCGAAGATTCATTTGATATCCCTCAGATTAGAATCCTTAGCTGCTTGTAGCATCTGTTCTGGACCCTGACAGAAATCTCCTCAAGGCAGGTACTTGGGGGGAATTTGTTACCTCACACATCGTAGGCCTCTACAGCAGGCTTTCCTATCATAATACCTACCGGAAGAGGGCTTTCCCTCCCTCCTGCCCACCTGCTCTCCTTTCCTCCTTGTGTTCCTAAACTCTCAGTACATTTTAGTTTTGTATTTCCACACACGCTTTCAGGTTGATGTAGATCACTTACCATACCACATTTAACTGTTTATCTGTGTTTTCTTGTTCTATGTAAAATATCCAGATGCCAGAAGTTTCAGGTATTTGCTCCATTCAGTTATCAAAAAGAGCTGGCCTATCATCTAATCCTCAAAGCTCATCCTTATTACTGAAGTTCTCGACCAATCCAACTTATTTCTAACAGAAATGATCTATCTTTATTATTTCTCAGCTCATGTGGGTGGCACACACCTCATAGGAATTTTAATTCCTCAAGTAACATAGGAAGACATACATGGAAATAGATGGGTGTTCGTGAGCTGGCTTATAGACAAAAGGGCACACATCTGCTGTCAAGATTTCTTTCCAGTGTCTGCTTTACTTAATTCCAAGGGATTACTCCTTAGGTGCCATGTGTTACCTAATTGCCCTTTCTGCTTGGTACCCAGGAGATGCTTGCACCACAGGGAAAATGGAGCAGACTGAAAACCAGGATGGCTGAGAGGAAAGCACTCAGATAAAATGGGGGGCAGGGGGAGAAGGTAGGACTCAACCACAGTGTTTCCTTAGATCTCCTTTAGAAAAGAGTACATGTAGAAACTGAGTGTCAGGAAACAGGTCTCCTTACCGCAGCTGCTGGCACATGCTCTCTGAGTATGTGAGTGTAAGCGTTACAGCAGCCCTCCTCGAAAGAAGCCATTTCCTCCCTGGTCATGTGTTTTACATGGCTTCCTAATATTAAAATAGTACTCAAGGCCTCACACACTTGACCTGGGCATAGAAGTGATAAGAGCAGTGAAGACCACACAGAATTTGTCATACTTTTAAAATTCAGGGGCTGGACTAAAACCTGACCCTTCGAGCAAACCCAATAATAGCTCATTCTTTCCTTGCCTCGTGGGCACAAGTAAACTTTTCTCCATACTAGGCCTTTCAGTTTAGACTTTATGGACCATAAAATCTCTATGACCTCCTCTTACCTGTCATTGAAGTACAAAACCAACCACAGGTGAGTGTTGATATTTGTATTGGAAGGCATGTCTTTCTAAAACAAAGCAATGAGCTGGATTTGGCCTGTTGTCAGAGTTAAAGAACCACACTCCATATCTGTGAGGTGAGAAACATGAGGTCCATTTAGGTAGGTAGGTAGGTAGGTAGGTAGGTAGGTAGGTAGGTAGGTAGATAGATAGATAGATAGATAGATAGATAGATAGATAGATAGATAGATAGATAGACAGACAGATAGACAGATGATAGATAGATGATATGTAGGTGGATAGATAGGTAGATAGATAAACAGATAACAGGTAGGTAGATAGATAATAATTATCAATAATAGATAATAGATGGATAGATAGATAGATAGATAGATAGATAGATAGATAGATAGATAGATAGATGAGCTCGGCCAGTGGCCTCCGATGTACCGCTGCTCAGAGGGAGCTGACCCTTTCCTCGTTATAAAATGATGAAGCTGGGGACTGGTGAGATGGCTCAGAGGATAACTGCACCTGCCACCAACCCTAAAGACCGGAGTCTTATGCCCAGGACGCACATGGTGTAAGGAGGGAACCGATTCTCCCTGAGTTACCCTGACCCCTGTATGCATACCCTGGCACACACTCACCCCCTCAACATGCACACAAATACAAACATTAAAATGTAATGTTGAAATGGATAGAATTTCCGGGTTAAAAGTCATCAGAGTTGACGACTCTATGACCCAGTTTTATGGCTCCTGGTGGGAACTAAAAGTCCACTCCTACATACTGATGGTCATCAAAGCTAGGTGAGGGATGGTTGGTGTCAATACATGCACTTGGATCTCTGACCTGAACTCTGGTGTAAGTCATAATTTTCACCCTCTAAGTTTATTTAGCTCTGTTTTTATTTATTTTATTTATTTATTTATTTATTTATTGGTTTTTTTGAGACAGGGTTTCTCTGTGTAGCTTTGCGCCTTTCCTGGGACTCACTTGGTAGCCCAGGCTGGCCTCGAACTCACAGAAATCCTCCTGCCTCTGCCTCCCGAGTGCTGGGATTAAAGGCGTGCGCCACCACCGCCCGGCATAGCTCTGTTTTTAAAGAGAAAGGATAATTTCAAAAGTACTATAGTGATAAGAGCACCTTTAAAAGGAGAATATTTAATAAATAAAACACAAGAGAAGCATATATTGGTTTACTTATTTACTGACTTACTGCACTGGGAATTGAACCCAGGCCTTTTACATCTAGGGCGGTGCTCTCTCACTGGGGGGTATCCACAGCTCCCTTCTTTTTCTTTTAATCCGTCACTGTGTTTTTTTCTTAAAGTATGGCTCCCAGACCCACAGTGTAGCGTTATTGAGGAACTTCCCAGAACTATCAATTCTTGGGTCCAGTGTATGCAAGGTTTGCAGGAAATTCTATTTAATTTAAACATTTTTCCCATTCTTCCCCAGAATTGTCTTTAAATCTTTCCCATTACCTGCACACAAGCTACAGCTTTTTAAAATTGATCTTCTCTTCCACTGCTTTAGACATCGGCCCATTTGTCTATTCATTTATTTCATCAGTGATAATGTACAGACTGCTTCCCATGCACAAGACATCGTGTTAGATCGTAAGCACACATCAATGGATCTTAAATGAATGAGATTCAGAAAGAAATGAAATATTATTACATTTGGGAACTCCATGGTAAAATTATAAGCTGAATTAATTTCTGTATCAAACCCATGAAGATAAAATGGCATGGCAGTGAGTTGGGAGAGAACCGGGGTAGTTGTCTTTCTCAGGATGTTTCACCGGTGGCCTTAAGAGTGAGTGGGAGCCAGCCTCCCAAACAGCTGCAAAGGGCAGAGGGAATCTTAATGACACATAACACTTGCTGAGTTCTTGGCCCTTGGCAGTTATAATTTTGAGAGAGTTACATACATTTACAGCCCTGACAATATTCTATGAGGCAGATACAGTCAGCATTCTTATATTAGGTACGCCAACTGAGCCAGATCAGCAGGTTGGGTAATGTACAAAGGTCACATTGTCTCCAAGATTCCATGTGAGGTGTAATAAGAGGGATATGTAGACGGTATTTGCCAAAGGGAAAAGAGTGGCATTATCTTTCTACACCACGACTTTCTACTTCTCTTCAGACACCAACTGGGTGCTGTAGAACTTAATTCAGTTCCTGTACTAGCTCCGTGGACTTAGTGCAGACCCTGAAAGTTTAGGGCTTAGCACCACAGTACTGCCCCTGCTTTAAATAACCATAGAAAGTAGTAGGTCCCACACCCCTCAAACTGTCCATCTTAGCTGCAAACTGGGAGTTTCCACAGCCTTCCTCAAGGTTCAGTGATTTGTCCTAATAACACAGAGATCAGAGAAACGCTTTGCTTACCATTACCTATTTATGATGAAGCCTGTTGTCACTGATGCAGGGGAGTGGCCAGATAGAGGGGAAACATCTGGGAGTGTCTTGCCCCTTGGAGCTGATGTGTGTGACCCTCCCAGCACATGGGTATGTTTGAAAAGAGATTTTAGGGAAGTGGCCCTTCACAGACATGGTTGATTCAGTCACGAAGTTAAGCTCCTTCAGGAAATTGAAGTGTGTGTTGAGGGCTAAGGGTTCCAGGCTTCTGATCTCATGGTTGATTTCTTGGATGACTTTTCCCCATACTCCCAGCATCACCTCACTAGGGTGAGTCCAGGTATGGGTAGAAGACACTCCCTCTCCATTGTCAGTCGTCCATCACAGTTTGAGGAGCCGAAGAACCAAGTGTATATTCCATATGCTCTCACAGTGTCCGTCAGAAGCAGCAGGGATGACAGATTTGTGGGAGTTCTAGCAACTTGGCAGATTCCAACCACTTTCGGTCATGGCCAGACAACATGGTCAGGAGTGTCTGTTTATTGTCGTGGAGGAAGGTGAGGGCTCCTGTTGGTCACTGTGCTCTGATAAGCCTGTTAGACTCTGTAGCAGAGCCCGGTGGGTGGGGACCAGCAGGGGCTTAGGGAAGTAATCGAGATGTAATAGGACTGGGGAGCAGGCGCAGTGGGTAAAGCGCCCAGTACACAATTACGGTGATCCCAGCACCCACATGAAAAGCCAGGCATGAACACACATGCCCGGCTGTAACTCCAGTGCTGGGGTTGCCGTGGAGAGAGATGGATCCAGAGGACCCTCTGGCCAGCCAGCCTGGTTAAAATGCTAAGCTCCAGGTTTAGTGACAGACTCAAAAAATACGGTGGAGAACAGGAGAGAAAGATGCCCAGTGTCAGCCTCTGGCTGCCACATGTGTGTACACAGACACGCAGGTGAGTGCATGTACACACACACACACACACACACACACACACACACACACACGCACGCGTGTATACAGAGACACACAGACAAATGCACACACAAAGGCACACAGACACACATATACAGAGACACACAAAGACACACAGACACACATATACAGAGACACGAATACACACAGACACACATATACAGAGACACAAATACACACAGACACACATATACAGAGACACACAGACAGCCACATACTCTCGGCACCTGACAAGTCTGAGGGAAAGGAGTCTTCTATAATCTTATAATCGCTGATGACAACTGATTTTATTTTTTGCTTTATTATTTTTATTTTACTTATTTTGATTTTTTAACTTTGTGTCTCCCTATGTAGCCCCACCTGGCCTGGAACTTAATATTAATATGTAGACCAGGTTGACCTCGAACTCAGAGGTCCACCTCCTCTCTTTCCTGGGCAATGTGATTAAAGGCCCACGCCACGTATTCTGACCCACTGATGTTTTAAGTCAGCTTTTGTGGCTAGTACAGATAAAGGAGATCAAGGAGTAAAGGCTTCTTTTGGCTCAGGGTTCCTTAGGATTCGTCCATGGTCGACTGGCTCACATTGTCTCTGGTGCCGTGAGACAGAGAGGGAAGGGGCCACAGGGATCCACTTGGATGGATTGGTCATGGTGACTTACTAAGTCAGTGATGTCAGGACCAGACTGAAAGCAGTGCTATTCTGGGAAATTTTCAGAATGCATTTTCCTTGAATTATTCACCATTAAATTGTATAACCTGACTGAAATCCTACGACCACACTTACAGCTGTGTAAAGATTGACCCAGTCTATTCCTTTTGTAAAGACTGGACCTAGTCTAGTATCATCATCTGTTCAACTTAGGGAAGTCTGGTGTGTCTGTGTTGAGAAAGCATGCTCTTCATTCCAGAGAGGTCACCCCCACACCCCACTGTCCCTATCTTTGCATCATCTGTAATCAATGATTAAACAGAAAAGTAAAAGAGCTGGGCATGGTGGTGCATGCCTTCAATCAAAGTATCAGAAGGATGAGGCTGGAGGATCTTGAGTTCAAGGCCAGACCTGGTTCCCAGTTACCAAACAAAGACCAAAACAACAAAAACAAACAATAATCATTGGGAAGGAAGGCCAGGTTACTTTTCATATCTGTGTGTGTGTGTGTGTGTGTGTGTGTGTGTGTGTGTGTGTGTGTGTGTCTGTGTGTATCTTTGAGTGTTTCTATGTGTGTCTGTGTCTGTCTGTGTGTGTGTTTCTGTGTATCTGTGTGTGTGTCTGTGTTTGTCTGTGTCTGTGTGTGTTTGTGTATCTGTGTGTGTCTATGTGTGTGTTTCTGTGTGTCTGTGTCTGTGTGTGTGTCTGTGTTTGTCTGTGTGTGTTTGTGTATCTGTGTGTGTCTGTGTGTTGTCTGTGTATGTGTGTGTATCTATGTGTGTGTGCCTTTTAAAATTAATTTTTTGGTTATACAAAAAATGAGTTTCATTGTGATGCTTTCATACACAAATTTCTCAATGTACTTTGTTCTTATTCACCTCTTGATGTCCTCACCCATCTGATCTCTCCTGTTACTGACTCCTCCCATAAATACACACCCCGTTGCCCTCTCTTCTTCTCCCCAGACCTTTCTTCCCTCTCCTGGCTCCTTTCTACTGTCCTATCATATATATGTGTAATGCATACATTTCAATATAGATTCTGCACATGAGAGAAAGCAAGCCATATATTTCTTTCCAGGTCTGGCTTACTTTGCATCAAATAATGATCTCCGGCACTTAAAAAAAGACATTTATTTTTATTTTATGTGTATGTGTGTTTGCCTTTGTGCATGTATGTGCACCATATGCTTGCCTGGTGCCACAAGAGTATGTTAGATCTGCCTGGAACTGAGGTCATGGGTGGTTGTAAGTTCTGGGAACCAAATCCAGTCCTCTTCAGGAGCAACAACTACTCTTAACTGCTGAGCCATCTCTCCAGCCCCAGTGATCTCTGGTTGTATCCATTTTCTAGTGAATCCCATGTCATTTCTCTTCATACCTGAATAAAATTCCATCATGTATATGTAGCACATTTTCTTTATCCATCTCTCTGTTCATGGATGTCTGGGTTGTTTCTGTATCTTGACTATGGTGAACAGAGCAACAATAAACATGGGTATGCAAGTGTCTCTGAGGTGTGCTGGCTTAGAGTTCTTTGGGAACATGCCCAGGAGTCATATAGCTGTATCATGTGTGGTTCCTGTTTTAGTTTCATGAGGACAGTCCATACTGATCTCTGTAGAGGCTGCACCAGTTTACTCTCCCCCCCAGCAGGGTAGACAGGCTCTGCCTACTCTGCATACATGCCAGGACTTGTTTTCATTTGTTTGTCTGATGGTAGTCATTCTTACTGGAATAAAATGTAATCCTAAAGTAGTTTTTGAGTGTGTGTGTGTGTGTGTGTGTGTGTGTGTGTGTGTGTATGAATATATAAGTGCATATGAGAGCAAGATGATACTTATCTTTCACAATTGGGTTTATTTTATAATGTAACGATCTCCAGAACTTAAAAAAAAATATTTTTAGTGTATGTAGGTATGCTTTTACCTACATGTATATATGCACTGTGTGCATGCAGTGCCTATGGAGACCAAAAGAGGGCACCAGAATCCCAGGAACATTTTTTACATCTGCTTGGAAGCCAGAGGTCGATGGTGGATGTCTTCTACAATTGCTTTTCTACCTCACTTTTCAAGACACGGTATTTCAGTGAACCTGGAGCTCACTGATTCTGCTAGGCCGGGTGGACTGCAAGCGCCAGGGACCCTCCGAATGCTGACATTCAGCCCCACCCTAGCTTTTTCCATGGGTGCCGTAGATCCAAACCCGGGTCCCCATGCTTGCATGGCAAATCTTTACCAAATGATCCATCTTCCAGCCCCTTAGGGCAATGTCGATTTGCATCCCCCAGTGGATAAGGATGCCCAGCACTTTTTTGGAAACATTTACTTTTCTGGCCTTCTTCTGCCAGTCTTTTACTGCTATTTCTTTGAGTGTGATGGGGATTTTGACAAGGAAGGATGAGATGAGGAAAAACTGAGGCCATCTTAGCTGTTCTGTAGCCACAGGACTGTGTTGTTAGAGGTGAGGCTGGGTGCCTGTCCATCCTGGCACAGAGAGGAAACAAAAATCAGTACAACCCAGCCGCACTTTCCTTGTTGGTGAGCTTGTCCTGGGTGGACAAGCCTACTCGAAATCACTTTCTGGTCTCTCTAGTGCATCTCTTCTTTAATCTTTAAACAATTCTCTTTACAGGTAAAGATAAGATGAAAGTGTCGGACGGAGACTTGAAGAAGCTCCTTTTCATTAAGTGGTGTGTTCTGGAAGCCATCCGCCTGAGAGCCCCTGGTGTCATTACTCGGAAAGTCGTGAAGCCAGTTAAAATTCTGGTAAGCTTGGGTTGTTTGAAAACGATGAGCCTTCTAGAAAAAGTTTGTGTTTTGTTCATACGTTTCCTAGGTTGACATATTATTGATTTCTTCACCTAGTATTACTGAATAGAAATTATATATGTGTGTCATATACAGCATGCTCTGAAGTATGTACCTGTTTTATAATGGCCAAATCAAGTCATGCACCTGTATATTAATTCACACACTTAATCATTCTTGTATGAAAATATTTTTGCACTCTGTGAGTGGTTAGCACACTATTTCTGACTATAGTGACTCCATGGTGTACCATATCTCTTTATCACATTCTGCTGTTTAAATGGAATTTTGTATTTTTCGACCAGCCTTCCTTAAGTCTCCTACCTCCCAGCCCCCAATAATGACATTTCTCAACACTACCTCTATGGGCTGAATCTTTGATTTTTGAGATGACCCGGCTCTTGTCTCTCTGTGCCTGGCTTATTCTTCCTCAGGCTTCTTCTGTACTGTTGTGAATTTCCATATTTTAAAAAGCTGGATGATGTCTCATCATGCACATACACGGTACATTCTCCTTCATTCATCTGCAGACGAAAACACTCTGATTCATGTCCTGGTCACTGTAGAGCATGCTGCAGTGACCATGAAGGTGAAGTTACCTTTTTGACATGTTAATTTTACATCCTTTTCTGTAAACTCAGCAGTTGGATAGCTTGATCACACAGTAGTTCTACTATTAATCTTTTTGAGGGACCGCCATATTATTTCTTACATGACTGTACTAATGTGCATTTTGAAAAAACAGTCTCCAGTGTTCCCTGTTTGTCTTTGTCCTCTGACACCTCTGCTTTTTTGGATAATACAGATTCTAACAAGACTGAGATAATATCCCGTGAGGTTGGATTCCTATTTCCCTGACAATGATATTGCATGCTTTTTTTTTCTTTAAAAAAAAAAAAAACTTGTTGAATATTTTGTAGGTCTTCTTTAGTAAATATTTTTATTTTTATGCGTGTGTGTGTGTGTGTGTGTGTGTGTGTGTGTGTGTGTGTGTGTGTGTGTTGGGGGTGGTGGTTATGTACATAAGTTCAGTGCCTTAAGAGGGTGTTGGACTCCCTGAAGCTGGAATTACAGGCGGTTGCAAGCTGCTTGGTGTGGGTGCAGGAGCCAAACTGGGGTCCTCCGGAAGTACAAAGAGCACTCCAAACTGCTGAGTCATCTCTCCAGCCAGTTCTCAAGTCTTCTTTTGAGAAATGTCTGCTTAGGTCTTTGCATATTTTGTAGCTCCCTTTTGTTCTTACTGTGGAGTTGTTTGAGCTGCTTGTGTTGGGAACATGAACCTTTTCTCAGATGTGTGCATCACACCTATTTCATCCTGTCCCATGGGTTGTCTGTCCTTCCTTAGCTGTGCCTTCCTTAGTTGTCCAGAAGGATTCTAGTTTAGAGTAATCCGGTTTGTCTGAGTTTTTGAGTTCCTCAAATCCTCGTTTCCCAGATCAGCATCAGAAAGGTTTTCCTCTGTGCTTTGTTCTGGTTGTTTTACACTCAAGTTTAATCCATTGGAGTTGATTTTTATATACTGTGTGAGATGAGAACCCAATTTCTTTCATCTGCATATCGATATCCAATTATCCCAACACCATTTATTAAGAAAACTGGCATCTTCCCATTGGATATTCTCGGCGCCTTTATTTATAAAAAGCCATAAATGAGGGATTGATTTCAGGGCCCTCTTCCATCCTGTCGGTCTGTGAGTCTGGTTTTGTGCCATTTTGATTACTATAGCTCTGTAGTACCTTTCAGGACCTGTGGTGCCCTGCCTCCAGCATTGTTCATTCTGGTTAAGATTCCTTCAGCTGTTTGGGGCCTTTTGTGATTCCATGTGAATTTTAAGATTTCATTTTTTTCCACTGGAAAACGTCATTGGATTGTGATAGTGTGTATTATTTACATGGGCCCCTAAGTTCCCGGGAGTTCTAAGTGACCCTAGAATAGTTTGAAACACTGTTAAGTGACACAGCCCCATTCAGAGCAAGATTTGTCTTTTGGAAAAGATTTTCACTGAAGTATAACCTTTCAAATAGAAATTTGGCCGCGTGACTCTGTATCGGTTATATAATGTGGCTGAAGCCAGGCAGGTGGTCTTTTGTTAGCTGACTCAACAGGACTTATTTTTAAAAACTTTATTTTTGAGAACTTTATATATGGATATGGTGATTTTCAGTCACATTCACCCCTCTGCTCTCCCTCCAGCTCCTCTCAGATCCCTCCCAGGTCTCCTTCCAAACTTGGTGTCCTCTTTTTTATTTAACACCCACTGAATATAGTTAGTGCTGCTCCTATCGGCATGAATGCAGGGCCTGGCTAACCTACCAGAGGCTACACCTGAAAGAGAGTGGAGTCCTCCTCCCCTGGCAGCCATCCGCTGTACAGAGCTCCTCAGGGAGGGGTGGGGACTTGTGGGCCACGCCCCCCCATCCATGTTGGTTCCAGCTGTGCAGACCTGGAGCAGGCGACCACAGCTGCCAGGAGCTCCTCAGTGCCACAGCTCTGCCATGTCCAGAAGACACACTATTCCTCCCAGTCTCTCTCCTTGCTATTCCCTGAGCCTTGCAGCAAGGAGCTGTAATACCGACATACGGACATACCATTTCTAGGCATGCGCTCCATCGTCACCTGTTTCCTGCACTGATTCTCAGCAAGTGCCTCCCACTGACTGGCAGGAGTTTCTAGCCACAGATGAACACGGCTGAGAAGAGAGCAAGCATGGCATGGATCAGCTCGGCAAGAGGACAGCAGCGGAGTCGGGGAGAAGTCTCCAGGTCACCATGCGGAGTCTGTGCACATGGCAGACTGCAGTGAAATATCTGTGAATCAATCATCAATCACCAGAACCAAAATTTTACAGGAATTACTTGGCTCAGGGGCCTTTATTACCCAGGGAGATCACATGGATTCCCTCCATCCTCTTGTTTACCTCATTTATACCAGGGAGATCACACTGATTCCCTCCATCCTCCCAGGGAGATCACACTGATTCCCTCCATCCTCCCAGGGAGATCACACTGATTCCCTCCACCCTCCCAGGGAGATCACACTGATTCCCTCCATCCTCCCAGGGAGATCACACCGATTCCCTCCATTCTCTTGTTTACCTTTTTCATTTATACATAGCTTGAGAGATTCTGGATTGATACCAGGGGGTTTTGGTAGAACACAAAAGAGATAAAAATCCCAATTTGTAACAGTTAAAACATTTGCACCCCCTGAAGACAAAGTTAGTTTCATTGATCTTACATAAAGTATAGCGCTTTGTTTTATTGGGATTTAGATGGCTTTGCTTTTAATTACTCTATTGATTACTTTAAACTGTGAGTGTACTCTGAGAGGAAATGGTCCGCTTGTTGCAGTGAAGCAGAGAAATGTGTGTGTTTCTCTGTGTGTTGGTATAATCCTGATTGGGCTTTCTCTAAGTACGGTTAAAAAAAGAAATCCCAGACTTGATATAGATGTCTCTGTGTCAGTGGGTGTCCCGATGGCTCTTTCAGGCAAACAGATTTTTAAAAAATATTTATTCCTAATATTTCGTTCATTTTAGAACTTTTGTAAATGGCTGTTTGGGGCAGGGTTTTGAAGTGGGGGTCTTATTATGAGAACATGGGTGGATACCTCAGGCTGGCCTGGAACTTGTGGTGACTCCCCTGCCTCAGCCTCTAAAGTATTAGTGTTGTAGGTGTGATCCACTCTATCTGGCTTATTTATGGTCTTCCGCTGTTGTTTAAAGTTTTGGTTTTCAGGTTTGTACAACTTGTTTGTAGAAATGCAGTGGTTCTTCGTTTCTTTCTGTGGAAACAGGGATGGAACCCAGGCCCCTGTGCAGGCTCGGCAGGCACTCTGCCACCAGGCCGCATTCCCAGCCAACAGCAGGGAATATTTGTAGACTTTGGTGATGTCTTTGCTGTAGGCCTTGTTTTTATTTCTGTCTTTTTGTTTTGTTTTCTTCTGTTATCGCGCTGGCTCTAGTTCCCAGCACTCTGTTGACTCTAGTAGTGTCCTACGGTGCTTTGTCCTGGCCTCGAGGGGAAAGCTTTCATTTTCACCATGAAGTGCCATGCTGGGCATAGAACTTTTATAGATGCTCTTTGTCGAGTTTAAGACATTTTATTTCTACTTTTCTGAGAATTTTGTGAATCATAAATCACTGTATCAGTTGGTAGAACCATATCCTTTTCCTTGTTTGTCTTACTGAGATGGGTCACATTTACTAGTAATCAAATACTGAATCAGCCTTTTGCTTCTTTGATAAATCACTTGATCACAGTGTGTGTATTATGTGCTGTGTGTGTGTATGTTATATGTTTATGTTGTGTGCATATGCCTCTGGAGGGCAGAGGTTCACAGAGATTGACAAAGGGTGCCTCCTCAACCACTTTTTACTGATTTTTATATATATTATTGGATTTGTTTTGTTGATTTTTTTAAATTTTCAAGTATTTTTATTGAAAAACTAAGCACAAAAGAAAACAATGACTGCTTAATTAATTATACTAATTATTAATAATGCTGAGTTGAAGTAGTCAATCTTCTTTTTGAATATATATAGTGCTGTGCGCACACACACACACACACACACACACACACACACGTTGCTTGCTTAGTTTGGTTCCCAACACCCAAGCTGGGTGGCTCACACTTGCCTGCAATGCCAGGTCTAGAGGATACCCTCTCTGGCCTCTGCAGTCACTAACACTCACATGCATATACACACACATACACACACATACACCTAATTTTAAAAAGTAATCCGATTTGGGGAGATGGCCCAGTGGTTAAGAGCATGTACTGTTTTTGTAGAAGACCCAAGTTTGGGTTCCCAGCACCCACATGGCAGCTCACAACTGCCTAAAACGCCTGCTCCAGGGAAATCCAATGCCCTCTTCTGGACTCCCCAATATTGCATTAAGTACACAGACACATAATCAAAATAAAGTAAATCTTTAAGAAAACAAAATGCTAACATTTAACTAATATATCCCTCTATGTAGTCAAACATGTATGTACAGGTGACTCATAAGCAGAATTAGAAATTAGTCATCTCCTATTTGGACCACAGAAATGATCTATCCAAGGAAAAAGGAGATCGCCTGGTTTGTAAGAGGACTTGCCTTGCAAGCACAGAGACCTGAGTTCAGATCCCCAGCATCCACATGCCAAGCCAGGTGTGGCAGTGAGCACTCATATTACAGTGCTGGGGGAAAGAGACAGGCAGGTCTCAGGGGCTTATTGGCCAAGAAGTGTGGCCAGAATGATTAGCTCCAGGTTCAGTGAGAGACCCTGCACCTGAAACAGGGCCGGGGGGATGGCTCAGCAGGTAAAGGCGCGTGCCTCCAAGGCTGACATCTAAATTCAGTCTCCAGAATCCAACTCCCACAAGTTGTCCTCTGTCTGCTACACATACGCCGTGGCACACACACACACACACACACACACACACACACACACACACACGCACGCACGCACACACACACACACACATGCACACAGAGAGAGAGAGAGAGAGAGAGAGAGAGAGAGAGAGAGAGAGAGAGAGAG
This sequence comes from Peromyscus maniculatus bairdii, assembly GCF_049852395.1. Classification (NCBI taxonomy): domain Eukaryota; kingdom Metazoa; phylum Chordata; class Mammalia; order Rodentia; family Cricetidae; genus Peromyscus; species Peromyscus maniculatus. Next base: position 51,900,993 of record NC_134872.1, on the reverse strand, counting down.
AGAGAGAGAGAGAGAGAGAGAGAATATTTATCTAACCAGGAACGTTAGGTTTTTCTCACTTATTATAAAATGTCTCTTTTTCACGATATAGTTGTAGCTTGGTTTTTAATGACCCACACTCTCCTTAAAACTTATTTCAGAATAAGTGATTTGAAGCTGATTTTTCTATCTTAGAGTCATACAGTTCCTTCTGGTGATCTGTTGATGTTGTCTCCATTCTGGCTACACAGAAATCCAAAATATTTTCCTGAACCTGACTCATTCAAACCTGTAAGTGCTCTCTTTCAATATGTATTATTTTTTATAATGTCTGTGTTTCTTGCCAAGAATATGAATGAATAAATTAACTGAACCTGTATTAGTAAGCAGCCATATTTTCTGGTAACTGTGCCCAACATTGGCTATGATGGACCAATAGCATTTGCAATATAGATGTTACATTTGCAGATCGAATAGAGGAGTTGGAATGAGCATCCTCAAAGAGGAACTTTTATACAATGCTGGGAAGGAACATGAAAGCCAGTAGCCCTGGTTCTGCTGGAAGGAAGCCTTATTTTGTACTCCTTGGGCAACTGCTTCTGTTACTGGTTTCCAAGGAGCCCACAAAATAAAAACACAGCAAATTAAAATAGTGATCTGTTACTTCATGTGCTTGGGGACTCACGGACCGAGCCATTCTAAGAGTTCAGCTAGTTCATGCCTTGCCTTTAGGGAAGTCTGGGAGAACTGGCTCCCAGCTGTATTTATTCCACAGGCTTCCTCCAGCAAGCAGTTCTGTTTGCGTCTTGCTGTTGAATTATTATTATGAGCAATTTTATGATAAAGCCCGAGGCCACGTTATAAATAGCCTTCCTCTTCTTAGGTCAATTCTGTAGGTGATTTACGTTGTCATTTACATTCGCCACTTAATAGGATTCTTGTTAAGCCTTTTTTGTTTATAAGTTCATGTTCCAAAACCACAATTGTGTCTGATATTAATAACAGGTTGGGGGAAAAATGACCCACAACTCTGCAACTTTGTATGCAAGGATTAGCTGTACAGCATCATTTTTAGCCCAGAAAAGCAGAGTTAAGCTTATTTATATAAGACTGACTTAGGAAAAAAAAGTGTTTTCTTCCCACAGGAACGCTGGAAAGAGGCAAATTTAGATAAGAATGCTTTCTTGGACGGCTTCGTGGCTTTTGGAAGCGGGAAGTTCCAGTGTCCTGGAAGGTCAGTGCGGCAGCTGGGCAGCATGGATGCAGAAAGTATACAAAAAGCGCACGGGGAAACACACCACCCTGTCCCTTCATTACGGAGCTGCAGGGAAATCTAGGAGGGCACATTTGGTTTGTTTGGTCAGTGGTGGGGTGGGGTGTCTTTGTGGGAATGTCTGTGGTGGCTTCTGACAGACCTCAGGAGACGACACTGCACTAGCTGGCGTCAGAGGATATCGGGGCTTCCACAGTCCATGGACGGGCAGTTTAAAGCACTGCTTTCCTCTGTGTGTGTGTGTGTGTGTGTGTGTGTGTGTGTGTGTGTGTGTGTGTGTGTGTGATGCCATTGGAGGGAGGGGCATGTGATGCCTGTGTGCAGATGCATATGTACATGTGTGCCGGTGGAGATTGGAGTACAGCCTTAGGTGTTGTTCCTCAGGTGCTCCCCACATTTTCTTCGTATCGGGGTCTTTCATGGTCTCCAACTGGCCAAGCAGACTATGCTGGCACTCCAGGGAATCCCAGGAATCTGCCTGTGCCCACCTCTTCAGGACTAGGATTAAAGATGCATGCCTTTATGCCTGAGTTTTACTGTGTGTGTATGTGTGTGTGTGTGTGTGTGTGTGTGTGTGTGTGTGTGTGTGTGTGTGTGTAATGTCAAACCTGGGTCCTTGTGCCAGCCTTGCAGTTATCTCCGAAGCTAAGTGCCACATTTAAAAGAGCAAAGGTGTTCATTTGCTCAGCTACACTGTTGTCCGATGTTGGTTATGGTTCTAGGACATTGCTGGCTTGGAGGTAGGCAGCAGTTGACACCTGGTCCTTCATGTAGTCACTTTTGTCTCACAGAGCCTTCCCCTGGGCACCCTTTATGGTTCAGTGCATCTGCGTTCCATACGCTTGGCACCTGTTCGAGCACAAGTGTCCGTCATTGATGGATTGTGTGTATTATTTATCCAACCAGAAAAAAAATTGAGCATTTTCCTTTGCCAGGGATAGGCTCTGGGGAAGATGGGCATGGTCTGTGCCTCATGAGATTTATAGTCTACATTAAATAAGTCCCCTTTCTTCATTGAAGAAGACCCACTGGGGTAAATGGGTCTTATTGTTGGCATTTATTTGTAATAATCTCACTCAGGAAATCATTACAAATCCTTTAAAAAAAGTATATTTAACGGATTTTAATTTCTTAATTTAAAAAGTCATTCATCATCGTTTGAATAGTAATTTCAGGTCATATTTACAATGATTATCCTATAAAGCACCAACTCTATTCCTCTTTTCTCTGGGTTTTAGAGTATCAATATGCTTTTAATAGTTCGTATCTCTTCCTAAATGATTGTAATTTAGTCTGAGCCAACCATAAGCATCTAACGTCCTCTTTAGGATGGGTTTCAGGGACCTGAATCTAAGCAGATTGGCACATGGTGTTTCCCTGAAGACAGGTGTTTGCACTTCACTAGGTATTTGACATAAAATGGCCCAGTCAGAACAAATGGAGACTTTTATCTACATAATTAGAGAAACATGTTCACTTTAACCCCTCACACCCCAATCAAATACCATCATCCTCAACAACAACAATGACCAATCAGCCAGTGTTGCGAGCGGCGATCTTCATGACAGGTTGGAGCCTGTGGATGAAAGAGCAGAGATGTTGAAAGATCTTGGGAGATAAAAAGCACTGTGTCACAATATGGCAGCATTTTGAGGAGCTTGTCTAGTTCCTGTTTTATTCAGTAATGAATGTATACATTTTAAAGACAGTTTTAGAGGTTCCATGATTAGAACTGGACACGTGCTCACATATCCACCTCATTTACAAGAGCTAAGTGCTATACACGCATGCCAGATATTTCATGAGGAGAGTTTAAACAGTACACAGCATCGACAAAACTCACCTCTTTCATTCTGACTCTCATTATTACCACTTTAGAAAACCAGTTCATTAAAGAGAAAAAGATTTATTTTACTTTTAAAATTCTCTCTCTCTCTCTCTCTCTCTCTCTCTCTCTCTCTCTCTCTCTCTGTATCTCTGGGTGAGTATGTGCACATGTGTGTAGGTACCCACAGAGGCCAGAAGAGGGCATCAGATAGGGCACATAGATCTGATGTTACCAGCAATTATGACGTGGTGATGTGCGTGCTTGAACTTGTGCACTTTGCCAGAGCAGCCATTTCTCCAATCCCAGAAAAGCAGTTCTTAAACCAATGAGAAGTCCATCATTTTTGTCACTTAGTAAGGCATCATCACAGCTGTAATTCTTCTGAAGACAGTAGATATTACTTTTTTCATAAATTCTCCATTGCAACTTAAGAGTCTCTTATACTCATCTTCTTTGGCTTTGAGTCTGCTACTGAAGCCAAGGACTACGGTATTTACAGTGAAGCATGTAGCATGGGCCAGTGGTAGACAATTGCCTAATGAGTATTATTCCCAAAGGAACTATTACCACCCTCCCTGCAAGCTTCTAAGTCTGAGAGACATCTATTTGAGTATGAAGGTAATGGGTACAATAAAGAAGACCATGAAACTATAACCCAATCAGTGGTATTTTATTTGGGGCAAAAATTGTATTTTCAGAATATGTTGACCACAAAAATTATATTTTCAGAATATATTGAATTCTTCCTATATGCAAGGCAGTATCCTGTATACCTCTGGGTATATGAATATGAAAGAGCCATATTCTCAACTGTCATGAGGTGAACACCTGGTGTTGACAAGGAGGACATGAGATTCATAAATAGCTTCAAGGAATGGAGAATAGCGTTGCCACATACCATACTGAAGATTCAAGATAGAGGTGTAACTAGTTAGGGGGATCTTGGCGATTTCACAGGAAAAGTGGCCTTTTAAGGGAACAAAGAACTTTTAGGTTAAGAAAATAGAATGAACAAAAGGGATATCAGCACAGAGGAGCTTGGAGCTTATGATTTTACAGATGTTTGGGCCAGATTAGATCAGGATTGGTTGGGGAGAAAGATTGGCTATGAATGTTGGGTTGGTGTGCTGGCTAATCTTGGTAATCAACTTGACACGTCTGGGAAGTCCTCAAAGAGAAATTGCCTTCATCAGATTGGCCTGGGGGTGTCCGTAGGCATTTTTGGGATTGTTGATTCATGTAGGAAGGCCCAGTCCACTGTGGGCGGTGCTCTCCCTAGGCAAGTGGGTCTGGGCTTTTGAAGAAAGGTAGCTGAGCAAGCTGTGGGGAGCAAGCCAGTAAGGAGTGTTCCTCCATGGTCTCTGCTTCAGCTCCTGCCTTCAGATTCCTGCCTTGACTTCTATCTATTATGGACTGTAACCTGTAAGATGAAATAAACTCTTACCTCTCCATGTTGCTTCTGGAAACCAAAATTAGGATGCTGTGAATATAAGTGGCTGTCACAGATGGTGTGGATAGCTAAATTAGGAGCAGGAGGGTGTTTGGGGGCAAGATAGTACCTTTTCCTTTAGAAATTTTGACTATGAAATGTGGCAAGATATCTATCACATAATCAGACCCTACAGGTTGACTACAAATGTTGACTATGTCTTACATGTTTTTAAAAACCGCATCAAGTCTAGGTTTCTACTAAGTTTCTGTTTCAAAATATCTCTTTTTCCTGTCACTTATTTTAAACAGGCATTCATGAAACATTTTGTTTTTAAAGAGAGATAAAAATTGTTCAGGCGAGCAGATGACTTCATTTGGGCAACGTACACCAAGAAAGCTTTTCCACTGGGAATTTAATCCTATGAATCCTGAGTATAAACACCAGCAAATGACACCCATTACTAATCAGTATATCAGGGGCCAACTTATTTTCTCATGCACAAAATACTCAGCGAGTTAAAGTTCCCTGCAATGTAGCTGACCATCAAAGTCCATCATAAACACATACTCTTATGGCCACACAGCTGTTGTTTCCTAAGAGTTCATGCCATTGGTGTTCCATGAGAGTTCCTCTCTTGGGTGAGCATGGAAAGTTTTGCTGATATAGCTAAGTAAGTACTTGGTACAGCCACCAGCAACTAACAGACACAATGGCAGATCTGTAGCACCTCTTAGAAATAGTGGAAGTTCTAAGGGGTTTGCAGAGGACCCCTCTCTAGACACTCTCTGTAGTCAGACTTTTTTGGACCACAAGCTCCCAAATAATGACACAGAGACTTATTATTAAGTATGAAAGCTTGGCCTTAGCTTAGGCTTGTCCCCAAATATCTGTTAAAACTTAAATTAACCCATTTATATTAATCTACATTCTGCCGTGTGGCTTGTTACCTTGTCTCCATATTATATGTCTGACTTCCTCTACATCTTGTTGGTGAATCTCTACCTCTCAGATTCTTTGCCTGAGTTTCTCTCTCTCTCTCTCTCTCTCTCTCTCTCTGTCCTACCTATCCTCTCCTACTTAGCTATTGGCCATTCAGCTCTTTATTAAACTAATCAGAAGGTGCCTTAGGCGTGTGAGTTAAAACAGAGACACATCTTTACATTGTACAAAAAGGTGATCCCACAACATTTCCCCCTTTTTGTCTAAATAAAAAGGAAAGGTTTTTAACTCTAACATTGTAATTCACAATGTCTAGTCCATTTGTATTTGGCAAATTCAAAGAAAGTACTTTATTATCTCTCCTATCTTGGTGAGTACAAAGTTCTATACCTAAGCCATATTTTATTATAACTAGTATTACCCTCCTGAAAATAACCTTTTAGAACTTAAACTATTTTCTTAAACAACTTAAGTTTTTATGCTTCCCAAGCTTTATAAAGTATACATCTCTTTTATGAATTTCTTTTTTGAATTTGGTAACAATGAAAATGGTAAAACTATAACTATCTAATCTTCAACCCCAACAGAGACCTGAGAAGGATAAAATATTATCTGAGTTAACAGGAAGTGCAGAACAAGCAACGTCCAAAGCTATAGAAATTATAGAGACAGCTGGCTGCCTGGACAGTCACCCAAGGTTCCTCTGCAATGTAAAGGCATCCATCTTTGACCTATAGGTCTAGAATATCTGACAGACTTTTCTGTGAAGCAGGAATTTTGAAGGACTGGCCTACCTTGTCTTGGCAAAATTTGGCAATTGACTTCCTTTGTGTCTTGCTTGTCCAGTTTGGACAGCATATTGTCAGCAGTTGAGGCAAGGACAGTTTCTTGCCCAGTAGCTAGCTTTGACACATTTAAAGCAAACTCCATATGGAGTTTCTTCAATGCCCATCATCTTCTCTGAAGTAGATTGATGCTGCCAGAAGCAGACATATATCATGGTAATGAAAAGCTTTACGTTATTAAAACATCTTAAATGCCATGTTCTATAGATCTCTGAAGTTTTTGAAGACCACCTATCTATCTAAAACATATCTCTGTTTAACCTTGAAAACATACCTAATATGACTACAAGTTTAATTGTTGCAAATGACTACTAACCCACATTTCTTAATTATCCCAAGCAGTTTGTAATAGCTTTCAAGGACTAGAGTTTTTACATTTTTAAATGAGCTGCATAGGTACAATACCTTAAACAAGAGTAGAAACATATATACAGTATGTTATAACAAAAATAACCTAAAACTTGTATCAATATACAAAAATGCATACCAATGTAAATGTTTGAGACTAGTAGTTGCTTTTTAGTTTAAAAATAGATTCAATAATCTACCCTTTTATCCTATCTTTCCTATATCCCCCCTTTTCTTTTCATAAAGGGATCCCTGAATCTAAACTCCTTTGCTTAGTTTCAACCCTGACCATGACCAATAACAAATTGCAACTAAACCCCCTAAATAATGACAAACATCCATAACCCACTGAATAACCAAAATCCACCCACCCCACCTCTTGGAAATGTGGGTGTTGTGTTCTTAAAATTACTTCTGTTGTCTGAGGGGTGACAGCATCTTTAGGGGACCCTGAGAAAATTGGGTAATGGTCAAGTCCTGGAAGAGGTAGCTGTATCATTTGTTGTTCAGTCTCTGTGATAGGAAAGTGCAGGGCTTATCTAAAGTCCTGGCTGGAGTAGTCTGTGAGGCTGGACCATCTCTGCTAACAGCTTTAAAGTTGTTATGGATGCAAATTTTTGAAGAAACTTCAACAGAGGCATTCTGAGAAACTGGATCACCTGGGCCACTCATCTTCATTGGTGAAACTAGTAGTTGCTTTTTAGTTTAAAATAGATTCAATAATCTACCCTTTTATCCTATCTTTCCTATATTCCCCCCCCCACCTTTTCTTTTCATAAAGGGATCCTTGAATCTAACCTCCTTTGCTTAGTTTCAACCCTGACCATGACCAATAACAAATTGTGTGAAAACACACAAACTTTTAAAGGTAACATACATATCTGCACTAACACAAGTATGTAATATGCAGTGTGTACAAGTCAGCTATAGATGATTCTCTGCTTTGTGTTTGAGCAGATAAAAGGCATCTGTCAACTTTATAAGACCATTTGAACTATATAACTAAACTGTAATATAACTCTGCATGCCATATGAAAGGATGGCATGTAATAATAAGACATGAGGACTCGGTAGCCAACAAAATCTATCATGTCTCATTTGGGTTCTGAGTTGTTCCCATGTCCAGGGATCAGCTTACATCACCTTTCTTATAGTTGTTTTCTTTGGTTTGTTTCTATATGTCTGCAGCCAAGATTTTCAGGAGGTCCCCCTGGTCAAATCTGATCTTTATTAATTTTGATGGATTCCATAGCTTTTTGTTTCCTTTGGAAACAAAGGCATAACCAGTACCCCAACACAACACATTTTGTAACTTCCATTCTGAAGTTAAGGCATTCTTAAAAATATACAGGCTGGTTTAATTTAGTAGTTTTTTTTTTCCACAATCCAATGTCTGTTAACAGCTGTTGTTTTTTTGCTTATTAGCATTTAAAAAATTAAGAATTAGTTAAGCATTATATAGGGGTCCAAACTCACTGTGTCATATTTCCCATTCTCATGTGGCTTATTCTTTTTATGTTACTTTATTCTCTAAATATTTTATTTTTAAACTACTTTTTAGGACTGTCTATACCCATTTTCTTCATTTTATTTTCTTTCTTCTGCACCTAAGCACATTTTCAAGTATACTGTACCTGTTCAGTGGTTTTCTTGGTCTGGACCTAGGTTTTTTTTTTTGCAGCTTTCTGATCCTGTGAGCCAAGCCTTAAAGAGCCAGGCTACCTGCTGTGACTGACCCTACAGGAAGGGGTGGTTGCATATGAACAGTTACAAGCTTGCTGGAGAAACTAAGGAGTATGCACACCATGACTCTGGGAAAATGCTGCAAAGCCCTTATGTACATACAGGTTCCTTTTGTGGCTCTGTTTAGCACATGGCACTGGTGGCTGGCTCTGCCCCACTCAGGTCCACAAGAGCCTGCAGGCACTTGCTGGGAGCCATGTCTACCCATCCCAGCTCTGGGAAGTTGCTGGGCTGAGCTGCGTGCAACAAGCATTTCTACCTATTCTCCCATGGAGTAGCATGCCAGCTGCTCACCGACCTCATGCTTGGATATATGGGCCTCCACATTAGATGCCAATGTAGTCAGGTCTTTCTCTGGGCTGCCAGCTACCAAATAATGACACAGAGACTTTTTATTAAGTATGAAAGTTTGGCCTTAGCTTAGGCTTATTCCCAACTACCTCTTAAAACTTAAACTAAATCATTTATATTAATCTATGTTCTGTCACGTGGCTTGTTACCCCTCCTGAGTACTATCCGTCTAACTTCCTCTATTCTCATTGGCGAATCTCTGCCTCTTGGATTCTTCTCAGAGTTCCTATCTCTGCCTGGAAGTCCCACCTATCCTCTCCTGCTTAGCTATTGGCAGTTCAGCTCTTTATTAAACCAATCAGAAGGTACCTTAGGCAAATAAGGATGGACTGAGACACATCTTCGCACCATGTGATCAAATATCCTGCAGCATTTCCCTATAGCATCATAGGAAAGGAAGAAAGAAAAATATCTATCATATAACCATATTCTATGGGTTGAACACAAATGTTGACTATGTCTGATCTATTTTAAAAAATCTCACTAATTAAAAACCCCAATTAATTCTATTGCTAATGAAGTTCAGGCTTCCAGCAGGAGGAAGCAGTGTGAGCGATCAAACTTTTTTAGAAATAGTAGAATGACAAATGAAGAGCCTGATCATAGTAGACAGGCTCATATTGAGCTATGAGATTCAAGTGGAAGAGAAAGATAGGATTATAAGTGGAGAATTTTCCTTGCATGGGACTCTCTGAGAGCTGGTGATCTTACAGGAAGGGGACATGCTTTGTCTGGCTGCCCCCCTGGGATGTCCATCAAAGGAAGCTGGCTTTACTTTGTTCCCACACTTACAAGAGGCTATCTGCTCAGCTGTACCAAATGCTATGGGTTGAATTCCAAGGCAAAACAACACCTCTGGGACTGGAGAGTTGGTTTAGCAGTTCAGAGCTGCTCTTGCAGAGGACCTAGGTTCAGTTCTGAGCACCCACCTCAGGTGGTTCATAGCTGCCTATAGCCCTAGTTTTCTGGGGCCTGGGCCTACAAGGCTACCTGCACACATGTGACACATATAAACTCATGAAAACACACATACAAATAAATATGTTTAAAGATTCTGGTCTTTAGCAAGATTAAGTGATCTATAGCAGGAAATAAATTCTTCGATAAGATGGTGTGATAAGAGTGAGGCTTCAATATTTGAAATATGAAAAAGAGGCATTTATCCTTGAAGAATAGAAACTGGTTCTGTGTGTGTGTGTGTGTGTGTGTGTGTGTGTGTGTGTGTGTGTGTGTGTGTGTGTGTGTGTGTTGTGCAGGGTCAGTGGTGTTTATGTATCCCAGGGCAATGCTAGGGTACAAAGTCATTGATGTCTTGCATTACTAATGGAAACCTCACAACTATTGAAAAATGCCTTAAAAGTGTGGACTCAGCTAATGTAGATTAGTAGTAGTTAGTCAACTGATTTAACAGCTCCTGAGCAATCAACATTAACACGATTACTCACTGACACAGTGACTACTTGTTGGATGTATGCTATGCTCACTGTAGGGTTCTGAGCATCACCTTTGGAAACCAGTCAGATGATGCTCCTTCCTCCACAGAAGGGGTTCCAACCCGTGTTCTAACTCAGGTCACTTTGTTCAAAACTACAGGTTCAAGGATAGGAAATGTCCCGAACAGCTTACTGTGGTTGGGGGGATTGGATATGGCAGGATACAAAGCTAGCCCTGGTCTAGAAACGTGGCTCAGCAGGTAGAGGCACTTGCTGTGGCAGCCTGATGATCTGAGCCCAGTCGCAAGGCCCCACAGGAGGTGGAAGGGCAGAGCTGGCTACCACAGGTGTCGTCCGACCTTCACATGCTTGTGCCTTCCTGTGTGCTTGAATGCACACACAAACACTTAATACACCCCCTAGCCCTACTTAAAGGAAGTTGGCACATGGTACGCGAGAGGACTTACATGTAGAATAACTTCCATAACATGGGAATAATCAATATAAAAACATTCAAGAAAGTATGTCTTCTTGGGGTCCTGTTAATCTGCAAAGGAAAAAAAAAAAAGCTCCCATAGGAATCATAGGAATGCAACGTACATATTTGTTAGTATTAAGGCTACTGCTATTTGGGATTTATGAGCTGTGAGTACATTCATCCCTATGTATTTATCATGCAGATATTATAATTCTTATGGTTAGATATTAGTAAATTATTTTTGCATAATCTTGCATTTGAGAAGAATCGTGAACAGCTTTTACACATTCATGCATAGAAACGCACAGTACTTTTGAAGAGTGAGCACACTCTAATCCCAGTGGACTTACTGGTCAGTGAATGAAATAACACGTTATTCTGAGGAATGTGTTCTGTGAATAAGTGTGTCTCTTAAATTCCATTAGTTAAATATAAGTAAATGAAAACATTCATTGGTTTAACATTTCTCTAACATCTGGAAATGTACTCTAATATTTTTACAAAGTGTGGACATGTCTGTTAGGGTCTATAAAAAGGGATTAGGGATGAGGGCAGATGATGGGTAAGTGTCATTAGGTCCAAGGCTCTCAGCCAGGCTGCCAGAACCCCTTATTAATTTTTAGTCACAGTTGTCTTTTCTTGGTGCCTTGCTAAGGATCCTTGGCTCACTCAGAAGAGCACAGAAACCACTAAAGAATGGCAGCTATTATTCTCTAGGCCACTTAATTCTGATATTAATTATGAGGCTAAGATTTAAGTCTGTTGAGAACTGAACAGCATCTTAGGGGTAATATCTCACACTTAGATGAGCATGTTTCCAAAACAGAACATGTTCTTTTCTGGGCAAAATTTTCAGAAAAGGAGTCTTTTCATTTTCATATGTGAAATAGAACCCCAAGTCCTTTGTGGTGCACAGGATTCAGGGAGAGGGTATTTGTCTACATGTGTCTACAGAGAGAAAGGAGTCACTTCCAGTGGGGTGTGCTCTCTTCTCCAAACCCCTTCCCTGTGGATGTCTCACATTACTCAGCTGAGTGAGCTACTGACTGCTCTTTAGTTATCTCCATTATCTCCCAGAAAGAGAGATATGTTCTGTTCAGAAAAAGGCAGGTGTGCTGGTGCATATCTGTAATCCCTGCCCTTGGGAGATGGAGGGAGGAAGATCAAGAGTTCAAGGCCAGCCTGAGCCATGTGAGACCCTGTCTCAAAATAAAACCAGAGAGAGAGGGTTTAACTCCTCAGAAAATGGGGCTGGAACTGAAGTGCACTGGGCCCCAGTATCAGCCGTTGGCCTCTATCTTGCCATGACTTCATTCCTTTTCCCTTTCTGGTAGTCTTAATTTTCACATGGAGAGCCATGGTGTTCTGTGGCTCTGATTCCACCCACTTTACTGATGTGGGTCACTGCCCCCTCGGTGAATCAGTTCATTCAAACCCAGATCCATCTTTTCCTGCCATAGTAGTTAGTCTAGGTGATGGCAGGTATTTGCAGCAAGAAAGTTAGATATCAGGACTCCTACTAAGACTTCAAGAGTGGTCACTTCCTCTCAGATGTGAATAAAGAGGCATGTAGACACAGAACTGATAGCATCTGTCCTTTTCTGTTGTGGTTGTTCCTTTTAAAAATATATTAAACAGTCATACTTGCATATAATGTGTTTGGATCGAACCCACCCCTCATTCCCTTCAATTTCTCTTCTACCCGCCCCCCACTTCTCCCCTCCAACTTTGTATCATCCCTCCCCCCTCCTTCCATCTACTCCCTTCTCTCCCCCCTTTCCCTCCCCCTTTTCCCTTCTTCCTTTTATCCTTCCTTCTTTCTTTTCCTCCCTTTCTTTTTTCTTTCTTTCATTCCTTCCTTTCATTCATTTAAAAAATACCCACTGAGTCTATGTAGTACTGCCTGTATGTGCCTGGGTATTAGATCTACTGGAGCATGGGTATCCATCTATTCAAGGATTGCATCCCTGAAGAAAACTGACTCTACTGTCCCCTTTCCAGCAGCTTCCATTACCAATAGCTCCTCACACAGAGATGAGGGTGGGGTGGGGAGACTTTCATGAGTCCCTCTAGTATCCTTGCTGGGGTTTGGACTGGCTTGATCTTGTACAAATATTGGCATTCAGTCCCAGCCACTGTGAGTTCATGTGTGCAAGCTGCACTCTGTGTATGATTCTGTACTGAATCTATCTGGCCCTTGACTCTTGTTGGTTGGGAGAGTATTAACTACTGCTGTCTCATTGGTGGTTATGTGTCTGTTTAAGTTATTTATTTCATCTTGATTAACTTTTGTAGGTCAGCTACATTTAGAAATTGGTTTCTTGTAGCTTTTCCAGTTTAGTAACATTAACTTTTTTCTTTCAAAATTGGAGAGCAGTATTATAAATACATCCTTTCCCCTTTCACAAAAAGTCATGAACTCATTTTTCTATTTAAAATTAATAATTTTGTAAGCTATTAGAACAGTCATGATTATAGATAAGTAGAAAAAAATAACTGCACAGTAATATGCACCATCTCTCAATACCCAGCAATGTTTTGGTGTATTACTTTTATACTTTTAATTTGGTATATTGTAGGTACTTGATGTTATTTTGTGAACAAAGTTTGTCCTTATGATTTTCTGAATTTCCTCAATGTCTGTTGTAATGACTCGCTTTTCATTTCATGTTTTATTAATTTTGGTCTTTTCAATTTGGCCAAAGTTTTATTAATCTTTTTAAAGTCCCAACTCTTGGCTTAATTGATTATTTGCATTTTTTCTTTTCTTTTTCATTAATTTTGTCATCCCTGACTTTGAATATCTCTTCCCATCTTCTCTTTTTTGTTTGCTTTCCTTCACCCAAAGCCTTCAGGTGCATCATTAAGTAATCTCAACCCTTCTCAAACTTGTTCAAAACATGGAGAGACAAGTTCCTAATTTATCTGATGAGGTCAGCACTACCACAGTTAACTCCACACCGAAATACCACAAAGCAAACATTAGATAGAGCAACATTTCTTATGAATAATTGATGTAAAAAGCCTGGATTGATGGCTCAGTGGTTAGGGCTTGTTCCTCTTGAAGAGGACCCAGATTCGGTGTCCAGCACCAGGTGGTAGCTAACAACTCTAGTTCCAGAGAATCCCATGCCTTCTTCTGGCCTCAACTGCCACTGCACACGTGTGATGCAAACATGCATTCAGGCAAAACAGAAACATCCATACATTAAAAAAAATTAAATCACATTCTTAAAAATAAATCTCAATAAAATGCCAGACCTGCATTCTGCATTCAATAGCATTCCTTGGGGTGGGCTGGACATGGTGGTGCATGGCTTTAACTCTGGCATTTGGGAGACAAAGGCAGAGAGACCTCTGTGATTGGGAGGCCAGACTGCTCTATATAATAAGAACTTGTCTCAAGAAAGAAGAAGAAGAAGAAGAAGAAGGAGGAGGAGGAGGAGGAGGAGGAGGAGGAGGGGGAGGGGGAGGGGGAGGAGGAGGAGGAGGAGGAGGAGGAGGAGGAGGAGGAGGAGGAGAGATTAGGGTCAGCAAGATGGCTCCGTGAGTAAAAGCACATTCAGTGCAGACCAAACTCCAGTCTTCTGAACGAGCAACAAGCCCGCTTACCCTGTGCGTGATTTCTCACCCCCACCTCACTCCCACACCATTCTTACCGTCATATCCTCTTCCATTTGATTTTCCTCACTCAGCACAAAGTATTTACCTTTCTTCTTCCTGTCTATGCCTACTGTCACCCCGACAAAAGTCTCATGCCTCAGCCAAATCCTTTCATGGATTCTTTGTCACTTGGATGCGGGGCACTAAAATGAAGAGCGATGATAAGTCTACACCTGCCAGCATGCGTTCCTCCCTTCTCTTCACTAAATTCCTCTAGATTATCAATTTCCAAGTTGTGGGCTTCACAACACCAGTGGAAAAACTACCTAGAAACCTGCACAAAACACAGAGCTTGTGTCTTGTCCCATTCCTTTGGAGTCAGAAACCCAAGGGTAAGGTGCAGTGAGCTCTGCCTTCCCCCTTCTCCCAGGATATTCTGACAGATGCTGACGGTGGAGAACCACTAAGTCTGGGTTATGTTGCCTCCTGCCACGTACTTGATTTTTACCCTCCTCCAAGATTTCTTAAGAGGATGAGATTGTGGGGAAGCACCTCCTCTTGAACTTGAAGAGCTATGCTTCAATGTATGATACCTCTGAAACTATGCCTGCCTGCTGCCATCTCTGAATTCCAGGGCAAGAGCATTCTATTTTCATGTGCTGCAGCTGGTAGCAACCAGGAATACACGGCAGAGCTCCTCCTGCTCCTGGCAGCGGGGATGATTTTCCAGCCCTCCCTGGCATCATCTGCAGTGACTTCTAGGAGGAAAAAAGAGAGGTTTTTCCTCTTTAAAAGTCAGGGAGAAGCCAGATGTGGTGGCACATACCTGTAATCCAAGTATGCAGGAGACAGAAGAGGTTCAAGGACAGCCTGGGATTGCGTATGGGGTTCTAGGACTTCTTGGGCTTGAAACCAACAGCAACCAAAACAAGAGCAACGATAAAAGTTTGTTCAAAATCAAAACATCCGAAATGGAAATCAGTAATTCCACCCGATCCTAGCTCTCCGTTTCTTTGACATACATTGCTATCCTCCGAGACACCTAGTCCAGGTTGTCTTTTGCCCACCCCACCCCCACTCTGTCACCCCACCTGTGTTCTCCCCTGTGGAACCAGCTCCTCAGGTGATAGTTTATGTCAGCTACCCTGGCTCCCCACTCACTCCCTTTCCTCCATCTTTAGTATGCAAGGATGAATGTTCCCGAAATCGTTCTGTGAATGCCACTCTCTGATTAGGAGCCTGACACCGATGCTGCCGATCAGACCCTTACCTGTCAGGACTCCTGGTTCGCTGTTAATGTGACCCCAGCTGTGTCTTTGGAAGGCCCTGGCGACCCTCCCCCAGGGGTTATCCAGCCGTATCCAGACCCCCATGCTCCCTGCTCTCGGTGCACTAAAAGGCTTTCAGTCACCATGCCTGCGTAGTTAAAGCCGGCCCTCCCAGAAGATCGAGCTCAGGTTTGCCTTCAGGAACAGCCAGGTCAGTGCCCTCTCCAGGCCCCAGGTCTCTGCAGCGTCTGTGTGCCCGCATTCACCATATCCCCTTTGCCCTACTTCTTACCCTTTCCCTCTCACCCCATTCAGCCTTGGCAGCCTCGCTGGGACCTCATTTTTCCCAAAGCCCCTACAGCTCTGTCCTGACGGGTATTTACAGTTGGGGAGAATCCACAAGTGCTAAGTATCTAAGGAATTTTCAACATGTTTGTGTTTTAATGAGTTTTCTTTCTAGATGTGCACTCTTGTTCCTGTAAGTGTAAAAACTGAATCTGTTATAAATAACACACCTCATTATTTTCACTATTTTGACATTGGAAGTGTTGAGAAAACATTCTTAGCATGAACCTAGCTCAGCTGGCTTCTGACGAACTCTGAAGAAAAAAAATACTGAGTGCCACAGATGGTCAGATTCTCGTGTTAGCCATGGAAGAAAACTCAACGTTGTAGTAAATGCCTAAAACTTTTATTTTGCCATTGCCAAAAATTTACCTCCAGTGGGTACCTGAGAAAATTCTACTAGAATGTCCAAATATTTAAATTTGGGTAAAATCATATTTTCATACTTTTTCTTTTAGCTAAGATACAATGTAACATTTTGATTTACTTTTGTTTATAAATGTGCGCATGCGCCTGTTTATCTTCTGGCCTCTGAGGGTAGATTCACATGCACACAGATGTACATACAGACACAGACATACCTACATAGACAAATTAAGATAAAATACATCTTTTTTGTTTTGTTTTCTCTGTGTAGCTTTGCGCCTTTCCTGGAATTCACTCCTGGAATTCACTCTGTAGCCCAGGCTGACCTTGAACTCACAGAGATCCACCTGCCTCTGTTTCCCGAGTGCTGGGATTAAAGGCGTGCGCCACCACTGCCCAGCTAAAATACATCTTAAAAGACATAGATTTTCATTTGTGTTCACCTAATGACTAAGCATTTATACATCTTCTAAAGCAACTGAGCCATCCGAGCCACTCAGTGGTATTAAGAAAGACTGAAGTATTCATGTGTCTTTTAGAGACAAGTAATTGCCTTATGTTTTTTTCTTCAGGTGGTTTGCTCTGTTAGAGATCCAAATATGCATTATCTTAGTGCTTTATAAATATGACTGCACTCTTCTGGACCCATTACCAAAGCAGGTAAGTGCTTTTAGAATTTCAAACAATATCATGACTTCAGATTTGATATAAACTTTAAATATGGGTTTTGATACTAGCCACGTGTTGAGTGAATCCCTTAACTTTGACCTTGGCTCCATTTACAGAGGTCTTCTGTAGGTCTATAAATGAACTCTTTGCTTTGAGTGCGTCATAGCCCTTGGTCCATCCAGAAGGTGACCGGATGCAGGGAAGCCAATCTCTCTATAAAGATAGTGAGCACAAAGGAAGAGGCTGAGGTTTCTCCCTCACCATTGAGGCTATCTGTCACTTAGCTCTATGTAGATGCAGTGGCTCCTGAAGGGACAGGAGCCTCAGAGTCCTGGATCCTGGAAGATCTGCAGAGCATGGATTGTTCACTCTCCTCCCTAGGGCTCCTAATCCAATAGTTCTGGGAAAGGGCTCCATGTCTGCATTTCTGACAAGTTACAGATGTGTCTGTTACTGCTGGTGGCCTGGGTACCACGCTTTAGAGAGCACTGCTGTAAGGAGTGAGGAAAAGTCCAATTTCATCCCAAATGTGTGAAGACCGGCTTGGACTGGATGAAGGGTGCTATTTAAACAGAATGTGGCTCTGAGGTCACATCCGAGCTATTCACTAAGGCCGTTCGTGTTTCATGGAGGAAGGAGTAAATGAAACTCCTTGTGTTCTTTGAGTGGAAATAATCTAAGTGTGTAAGTGCCTCAGGGAATATGTCACAGATACACACACTTAAGCACTTTCCATTGGTTTTGTTCCCACTTCTCTTTCTCCTAGTTTTTTTTTAATGTTATCAATTTCTTGAGAATCTCACATATTATATTTTGATCATATTCATCTCTCTCCCTCATCTCCCAGATCCACACCCCATTCTTTACGGACCCAACTTTGTGTCTTTGTTTCTTTTTTTAAAACCTGTGGAGTTCAGTTAGTGATGCCTACATGCTTTTGGGTGTGGTCATTCACTGGAGCATGCTAGACCTGCCCAGGGGTCACACCCTTCAAGAGAGCTGTGTTCTAGTAGCAACTATCAGTTACCAGTAGCTTCTCAGCTAGGGGTGGGACTTTGCGCCCATCCCCCGGCCCCATGCTAGGGTTTTGTCTGGCTTGCAGAATGTGTGCACACTGTCACAACCACACGCAACAGCCCCCGCCCCCCCCATGTCTAGAAAGCAGAGTCTTCTTATAGTCACCTACCACCTCTGGTTCTTACGCTCTTTCCACCAATGGCAGCCCTAGGGGCCAGCCCACCTGAACCTACACTGCCCAGGCAAGGTGCAGGGCTCTTTCTGCTGAGTGCTGCCATTGGTGAGAGGCAGGCCCAGCTCTCCTGCCTGCCATAAGTGGCAAGGGACCAGGGTTGGGGTAAGGGCATCTTTCCCTCACCCATGCCACCAAATGGCAGATGAGGGGGGTGGGATCAGCTCTCCTGCTCTCCTGCCCTCAGGGCCAGCTCACTTATAACACCCACCACCACCACCACCACCAATAGGGTCAGCTGTACTGTGCTGTCCAGGCAAGGTGCAGGGCCAGTTCCCCTGAGTGGCTGCAGCTGGTAAGAGGCAGGGCCAGCTCTCCCTCCTACCATAGGTGGCAAAGGGTGGGGCTGGGGGAGGGCATCTCTCCATCGCCCACTCCACCGTATGACAGATGAGGGGTGGGGCCAGATCGCTCACACAGATTGGTGGGGCGAGACTACCTGTGTCTCTGTCAGCAGGGTCAGCTCTACTGTGCTGCTCAGGAGAGGTGCAGGGTCACTCTCCCACTCTTGTGACCCGAAGGCCACATATTTCCTCTTTAAGAAATAAATATAATTTCATTTCTCTCTCATTATGAACCAAATAACAAGGAAACACAGCAAAGCTTTATTTAAGCTGCACGCCACACCAGTGGCCCAGCCTTGGCAGCCTGGCATCCATCCACGAAACAACTTCAGTGTCAGGCACATATTTCACTGGTTCTGGTGGTTGTTGCATTCTAACATTTTTAGGGTGCAGATCCTTTTCTTGATTTAATTTTTTTTCTCATTTTATATACCAACCCCAGTTCCCCTTCCTCTCCTTCTCCCACCCCCTCAGCTCTCCCCTATCCCAACCCCCATCTACTCCTCAGAATGGGTAAGGCCTTCTTTGGGGAGTCAACAAAGTCTGGCATACCAAGTTGAGGCAGAGCCTAGACCCTCCCACCTACAAGGCATCCCTCCATAGGGAATAGGCTCCCCCAAACCAGTGCATGCATAGGGTGCAGATTAGTGCAGGTCCCCTCCTCCTCCACAGCCCATTGGCCACTGGGCCAAGGGGGCAGACGTGGCAAGCAGGGCCTTGTCCAACCTGTGAGTATGGTGGAGATAGCCCTTCAGGAAATGACTTCAGTGAATCAGCTCAGCGGTGTTCCAGAGTGTAGGGAATATATAGGATTGGGAACGACAGCTGGAGAATCACCTAACTTGCATTAAACAACACATTCCTATCATAAAGTTCCAGTACAAGTCTCAGTTATTATCATCTGTGGACGCTTGGTCCTATCATAAGGCTCCCAGCACAATGTCTAATTATCATGTGGGCAGCAGAGGGAAAGCTTCTGCAGGGCAGGGAACTGTGTCCAGGGTCACACTAGAGATAAGTCAGGGATCTGGGCCTAGCGACAGTCTCCAAATAAAGTCAGGTAGAGAACAGGGAGCCTTCCTCCCAGGGGATGGAATCATCCATGTTGCTGAGATTGAAGAGGGCTGCCAGGCCATGGTAGACTATAACCTCCGACCACAGGACCTCCCAGCACCTTAGAAACTAAAATTTTGTGCATCTCTTCATGGAGAAGTGCATACATCTTCATGTATAACTGTGGGTTCAACTTCAGTGGGCTCATGGGAACTACACAATTCATTTTATCAGCAGAGTTAAGGCATCCATCCTGTGTTCTATTGTGTTCACACTTGAAAATAAAAAAGGCTGATTGTCTAAAATGCATCCCCCTCTTTTCTCACTCTTCATTGCGGACAGAGCCTTTCATAACCCCTCCCTTTACCCCACAAACTCAGACATTCCCCTTTCCTGAGGAAAAAAGATCCACAAGCGGTGGTCATCCCAACGGTGTGGCTGTGGTCTGTCCACCAGCTCCAGGTAGTTCCCACGCACCTGTCACAGGTGCCGATTTTCATTCAGTGACTGACATCCAAGCTCCAGAGCCAGAAAGGGGGGGGAGGGGGTTACAGAAGGCTGGGAGGTTGAAGAGAATATAAGGAGTCATCTACGGATAAGAATAACTACCAGCACACAGGTTGGCCTGCATAGGCTGCACACAGGTGCGTGGGCGCAGGCACACCAGCAGACTCCCACGTAGCGTGCAGGCAGGAAGGTGGACTGGTTGCTTTGCTGCTGCTGTGATGAAACACCGTGAGCAAGGCAACTCAATCAAGGCAGCGGGCATCTGGGCGTATGGTTCTGCAGGGATAAGGGTCCATAATGGCTTGGAGATGTGGCAGCAAGCGGGAAAAGGAAGCTGAGAGTTATGTCTTAAGCCACCAGCATGACGCAGAAGGAGCAAGCTGGAGGTAGGCCAGGCTTTGCGATCTCAGAGTCCACCCCCAGTGACACACTTCCTGTGTGTCAGAAGCAACTACTAACGGGGGGTGGGGGTGGGGGTGGGGGGGTGTCAAGTGTTCCAATACCGAGACTGTGGAGGACTTTTCTCATTGAAACCACCACAGGAGAGGAACGCAAAGGCACTCACCTCCAACCTCAAGGTCGTTCTTCTGTAGAATCACACGAAAGTGGCATTCCATCAGCAACAGTCACGGATCATCACATCCCTGTTTTCCCTTTGGGTTCCCCAGGCATCTGCTGTCAGCCATCGTTAGCCGACTCAGTCCCCTCGGTATCTGGTGTTAGCCATGCTTTAGCTGACTCATGCCATATCACTGCCACGTTGTCTGAACACAAAGTGGCACATTCGGCCTTCTGTTTCCTACGTGAGGTGTCATAGCTTTTGAGTCAGGGATGTAGAAAGAGCCTTGTTTATTTTGAGCATGCCCTTCAGCCTGATAGAAGGGTGGGCAGAACACAGGCCTGTGGGCCCAGGTGAGCAACGTGAAGCTGAGAGATTATTAAAATAAGCTAGCTTTCTCTTCTCTGCTCCTCCAACGGTAAAGTTGATGCTCGAGGTTTCGAAACTCAGCAATGCGAACGTTTCCCACCCTTCCAGCCTCCGCTCTGTACCTTTAGAGATCACAACCAGGAAGACTTAGGACTAAAGCTGTTGGCCTCCGTCTCTTAGCTTCTGTGTCTCTTCTACATTTCTGCTTCTAGAGTTGTCTCCATTTGGTGGGTGTCCCCCAGCCAGAAGGGAAATGCCGAATTGAATATAAACAAAGAACATGATGTCCATTGGGGCTCAAGAGGGTCAGAACCTTCGAGAAGAATGAAGTAACCCGGCTCCTGCCCTCCGAGCATCTTGACCTGAAGACATCCTAGTGGCACACGTGTTTCTTATCTGAAGACCATGCATCCGATCCCACTGTCAGGAACATAGAAACCCCAATTCATGGTTTAGAGAATGGGTTCAAATGATTGTTTAAAAGCTAATTTTAGCCGGGTGGTGGTGGCCCATGCCTTTAATCCCAGCACCTGGGAGGCAGAGCCAGGTGAATCTCTGTGAGTTCGAGGCCCGCCTGGGCTACCAAGTGAGTCCCAGGAAAGGCGCAAAGCTACACAGAGAAAACCTGTCTCGAAAAACCAAAAAAAAAAAAAAAAAAAAGCTAATTTTTAAAAAAAAGTTGGAATTTGGCTTCATATATGACCATATCAAAGCTTCAAGTAGAAATGTCATTTGAATGGAAATATTGGTACATTAAATTCATTGTGAAGGCAACATTCTTAAAATTCTATTTTGTAAAAAAAAAAAGAAGAAGAAAAAGAAAACTCTAAAGTTTTGGACACTGAAAAAATTAATGATTTCTAGACATTTTCTATTTTTAAAATGTGATTCTTAACTAGAGGTTGGAAATCTTAGGCTTATTAATGCCAATCACTGCAGACATGCCCAGTGCTGAGAAGTATGGAGAAAACGGCAGATTTGTGGCACTTGTAGGGACCGGTTCCTATGCTGCACTCATTCCTGCACGGGCATCATCTTCTCTGGAGGGGTAATCACTACACATCGATTGAGGGATTGATTTGTACTTTAATTAAGGGAGAAGCACTCTTTTGACTCAAAGTGTCTTCGATGATAGTTCAACAGAGAGAATGCATGGTCTTACTGCATCTTGTTAGGCCATGTTTGGTTGATATTCCTGGGAGGTCTGCTCTTTTCTGAAGGGAAATGGAGGAACAGTGGATCTGGGGCAGGGTGTTATTGGGAGGGAAAACTTCAGTCTAGATGTATTGTATGAGAGATGAATAAATAAAAAGAAAAAATAGAAATGCACCTCTGATATTGTGTCCTTTAAGTAACTGCAATTGAGTCTGTTACTCACATCTCAGGACAGTGGAATATTTGCCATGAAGTTCTGGAGAGAAAACCCAGTATGTCCATGGGAATATACAGTTCTCATAACAACAAACAATGGTGTCATCATTTATCCTCCAGATTCCAATACAAGTTCTCTTCATCTCCTCTGTTTCACTGTGGCTTTGTAGTACATGCTGTTCTCCTGGTCTCTTCCCTTCCCTACCTGGCTCCAGCTCCTGACGTTGGGTGTGGATAGTCATCTTTTCCTTACCAACAAGGACGTGCATCTCTAGAAGACAAGGAGTGCTTTCAAGAATATTCACTCTTTCCAGTGAGTGAATTGATTTTGAAGGTTAGCTGGCTGCTCAGGCCTTCTCTTTGCAGGCTTGGTGGTCTGGAGAAGGCAGTGCAGAAGTCCACAGCAGCTCAGAGTGTGGCAACCACAGTAGGTGGGTTCTGCTACAATAACAGCTGTCTTCTGAGGGAAGGCATATTTGCCCCACAGCCAAGGCCCACAATGAAATGCTGTATTTGCATACATTTGCATACAGTTGAACTAAATTGCAGGGCTGGTGTCTGCTTATTCTTGCTTCATAATGTTCGCTAACATGCCTATGTACTTTAAGAACTGTCGAAGACAAGGAAATCTGTTGGTGTTTGGAATAGTGAAGAGTTAATATTTGGAGGCCCCATATTTCTTTTATATCTCTCTGGGTGTTTGTATCATATATAATATTCTTGTATTAACTGGGTTTTCCAGAAGGCAGAGCCTGAGACAGACTAGTATGAAGACAGTTTACTTGGGATGCAGGAGACAGGGCAGGCAGATAATAAGCCCGAGAGCTGTGTTAGCAGGCCGTGTGTTGTAGCATCAAGGGTCTGTGAGGCAGGAGTGACTGAGTGCTTTGGAGAAGTTAACCTGTGCTGAGTTCAAGAGCAAGTGGGTTCTGAAGCTTTGTGTGGCCAGAGAAGCTCAAACACCGTGAGTGGGTGAGTCTGAGCTGCTCTGGATGTGCTGACTTCTGTGAACTGAGGTTGGGCTGTGGACACCTGGTGTGGGGGCACAGTGACATCGGATGTACTCTTCTCTGATCTGCTGGCCCTTTGCTGAGATCCATCACATCACCTTCAAAGCGGTGGCTGCCAAGCAAAGACTTGTTGGGTTTGGCTAAAGCTGCCTTCATAACATTTAAACATGTGCCTAAGGGTTTCTCCACTCATGATGAACCTAAAACCGTAATCTGCTCATAACCCGCCCTTAGAATGTTTTGCTGCATCTCCGCCAGTCCGTAAGTGGCCAGATAAGACAGGTGTGAGCTCTGTCTATACCTCTCTTTTATTTTCTGCACATAGCTTTCTTTGGCCACAAATGTAACGTGCGGTGAAGTGGTTGGGCACAGATCTGCACGGTTTTCTATCCAGACTGCTATCCAATTCTAGTATTGCAAGTCAAACAAAGAGCTACAAAATCATGTTTATTGTCATTTTCTAATGATTTCAGAGCTATTAGAGCAGATGAGGCGCCAGAAAGAAAGTGCTGATAACTCCCAAGAGTCCTTGAGGGATGCAGGAGAGGCTCTGTTGACCCCTTCCGGGGTCCCTCTGTCTTACAGAGTTGGTTCCATCTTGGCATTGGTGCTCTGTTTGCACTGAGCACCAAATCTTTTTGGCTTCTGTCTTTTGACTTTTGAGTCCAGTGCTCATTTGCACTGTGAAGCGATTGCTGACCATTGGAAGCCCTTGCAGAAACTGGAGTAGTTCCAAGATGCATTGAGTTCCATAAGTAATTGGATTGGATCCAATTGCAGGCCTCTGATGACTGACTGGATGAGACAGAATCTGGCAGTAAGTGCACTTACTGAGGGAAATGCAAACCTTGGCCTTCCAGACTCTGCAGCGACTTCATATTCTAGCCTCCGTTTCTCCTGAACACGAAGGAATTACGACAACCTTGAAAAGCTGGCAAACCAAGAATGTGAATGAGACCATCAGATTTGCATCTGTGTGCATGGGGTGTGTATGTGTGAGTCTACCAAAATACACGAAGGAGCTTCTATTAGTCACTTTTCTGTTGCTGTGATAAAATACAATGACCAAAGCAACTTATATAAGGAAGAGTTTATTTCGGCTGGTGGTTCCGGAGGGCCGAGTCCATCATGATGAGGAAGCCTGGCTGCAGGAGCAGGAGGCTGAGGGTTCCTATCTTGATCAACAGACACAAAGCAAAGAGAGTGAACTGCAAGCAGGGTGAGGTTATGAACTCTCGAAGCCCCCCCCCCCATGACATACTTCCTCCAGCACATGCTGTACCACTTGCCAAACAGTGCCACCAACTAGTGACTGTGTTCAAGTACCTGAGCCCATGCACGATATGTCTCATTCAAACCACCACAGAGCTCTGTTTATCTGACTTAAAAGGGAAAAAAGTGTTTGAATCTAGTTGTTAATTATAGAATTTTACGTTAGACTTACTAGTTAAACAAGCTTTCCTATACCCTTGATAGATTAGGTCACAAAGATAAGGGTTTAGCCAAGGAGAAAAATGTATAAGAACAAATTCCTTCATCTATATCATCCCTGGGAATAAAATGAGAGGAAAGGGATTTGTGTCTGACTGTTGGATTTGAGTCTCTCTACCTCTGTGATGTTTGAATTTGATCATTGTTAGATGGGATCTCCTGTAGTCCGGGCTGGCTTGGAACTTTCTATATAATAATGCTAGCTTTGAACTTCTGATCCTCCTGTGTCCACATCCCAAATCCAGGGATTACAGGCATACATAAACATGCCTGGCTCCATTTATGATGTTTTTGATATTTGTTTGGTTTGCCAGTGAGCTGAGACTTTGGGACCAGCTGCAGCGCTTCCTTGGTCCTTGAATTACGTACATTTGGTTGGGAGCCTCTGGGATATGGAATGGTGGTTTTTGGACATGGGTGTTTTGGTAATACCTGGGTTGCCAGCTACCAGGTAAACCAGGCCTGCCTGTTATGGCCTCCTCCATTTTTTCTGCATAGAATTGCCTCCTTCCTGCCCATGCTGGAAACTGTTGGGTTGGATACTTTAGGCATCATTACCATAGCTCCTTGTCCCTGGTCCTGGGTTTATCACTTGGTGTGTGAGTTAAAGATCTAGCCATGCCCTTTCATTTTTATCCATCTTAGATACTATATGAGGGTTCAAGACACAGGACAACTGGGGAGTGTGGACTACTTACTAGGCATCTGTGTCTGTCTTCTCAAGAGCCTAGAATAAGGCTGGTTGATAGTTTTAGCTTGATTTTGCTCTTTTTTTTTTTTTTTTGGTTTTTCAAGACAGGGTTTCTCTGTGTAGTTTTGCGCCTTTCCTGGAGCTCACTTGGTAGCCCAGGCTGGCCTCGAACTCACAGCGATCCGCCTGCCTCTGCCTCCCGAGTGCTGGGATTAAAGGCATGCACCACCACCCCCGGCTTGATTTTGCTCTTTTAAAATAAAAAAAAATAAGACGACATTTTAACAAATGAGATAAGCATTATTACCCACAAGCAATTCAAATTTAGCCATCAAAAATTAGTAAATTGGGTAAATACAAATGACATGAACATTTATAAATGAACACTTCATATTTCAGAAATCTTTCTGGAAATTTGAGGCCTTGACATGATGTGAAGTAATAGATACCCTTTGGGTGTCTGGGTCATTTCTCAACGAGTTAAACTATTAAGATGATACTTATTAAATATAAGTTTAAAGTTTACATATTTTGGCATTTTGCTATTCTATGGTTGAATATAGTACCTAAATATATTTTGGGTTGTTAATTAAAGTAGGTCAAAATGCATAGAGTAATGATTGTGAAGTGCCCATCTTCCAATGGGACATCTGTGACTCACCCCTACCTCAAGCCCAGGAACATTGTGGAGGAAGGGGCAGAAAGACTGCAAGAGGGCCCAGGAAGGCACTGCTGCAAACAGTGTCTTCTGGATGTGACAGGGATGCTGTGCCCAGGACTCTCGAAGGCTGGGCTGCCTGTACAAGACTTGTACAAGATCCAACATTCCAGCCAGGATGTGGGGAAGGGCTCCCAAGAACCTAGTCCTGTTTGAGGAGCCACAGGCAATTGCTAGCTGCAGGCGGGAGGGTCAGTTTTCTTCAGCGACATGGCCATTGTTGGTTGGGTGGCTCATGCTCTCTGGTGGTCAGCCCTACACTCATGTGCACATGGGCAAGACTAATTGAACTCATGTAAAAAAGCAGCAGAAGAAGATGTAAATTTGAGAAGGGGGTATTGGGGAGAGCTGAAAGGAGTTGGGGGGGTAGGAAAAATGAGGGGAGGATATGATCAAAATGTATTGTATTTATGTATGAAATTCTCAAATGAAAATAATAAAAACAAAAATTGCTTCATGTGGAAGCATACTTCTAAAAATCACCTCAAAACTGCTGATAGGGAGCAGTTCAAAAAGCTTACTCTTTAGATATTTTTCACAAGAAATTAAAGTTGCTAAGAATGAAAATTCTAATTAGCATATGATAAGCAAAACTAAAGATAATAATGGAAACAAGAAAACTAAGGTATTTTTGATGGGGAATATTGTGAGGAAAGTCCATAAGATTATTCTAAGCCAAAGTATGTGTATTATTCAATAAACCCACTAGACTATTTTAGCTTTTATAGAGGCATTCTATTCAATTACTATTTTTCATTCCAGGATTTCTAAATCTGTAGGATTTTCCGTGTGAGAAGGCTGTAGCAGTTTGAGAGAAAACTGTCCTCAGAGGCTCATGTATTTGAGCTCTTGACTCTCTAGCAGCTGGCACTGTCTGTGGAGAATATAGAGCCTTTAGGAGATGTAACCTTCCTGGAGGAAGTGCATCATTGGAGTTGGGCTTTGAGAGTGTATAATATCACCCCACTTCCTGTGCTACAGTTGACAGACTTCCAGGTTTTCTCAGGTTAACTCAGTCACTGGGATACAGGATCGAGACCACTGGGTATTTTACAAGACAGATTTGGACCCCAAACCAAACGGTCTTATTTGTTCGTTAGCCCATACAGTCACCATCTCAGATTCCTGGCTCAAACAATGCTATTTCTACCTCTCCAAGCAATGTGTCCATGACCAAAAGTATGCAGGATTTCATAACCTACCTTACACCTGCAATCTCATGTTCTGAGAGATGAAAGATTAAGGGCAAATGTGGGCTAGGCAATTGAATGTTAAATTTGTTGCTCCAGAAAAACAGCTTTGGTCCACTTCCCTATCTATATGGTAGATTGTTGTGGAATAATCCTTTCGTACACTGTGAAGATATGTCACTTGGATTGGTTGAATAAAAACCTGAACAGCCAATAGCTAGGCAGGATTTCTAGGCACAGAGGATTCTGGGAAGGAGGGAGGAGTCACCAGCCAGACAGAGAAGGAGCAAGACATGCAGGAGGACAGGTAAAAGCCATGAATCATGTGACAGCATGTAAATGAATAGAAATGGGTTAATTTAAGTTATAAATGCTAGTTAGAAACAAGCCTAAGCTATCAGTCTAGCTTTCATAATTGATGACAGGTCCAACAAAGTCCGTTTACAAATGGAGACAATGTGGAGGCACCTATTTCCACATAAGACCTGAGAAAGCTTAAGGGGAAAAAAGGGTTCCAAACCCAGAAAAAAAATGGAGCCTTCTAGTCCCACAGTCTCTCATACGGGCCATTGTACAGAAATGTGTCCCTCAGCAACTGCCGAGGGCTTGAGCTGACAGGTCATGAGCTAAGCTGCACAGTGGTTTAAGTTTTACTTATGCAGACAGAAAAGGTTACAGATACACAGTAAAGCAGGTTCAGACAGAAAAAAACTAAACAGGTTGAAGTGTCCTAAAAATGTGCTTAGGCTTAAAAAAGAAAAGAAAATGGGTATAGATAGTCATAGAAAAAATAGTTTATAAATGAGATAGTCTTTAAAGAAAAAATAATATTGAGAGGATGAGCCACATAAAGATGGAAAATACACAGAGTCTGGATCCTGTATGCTGTTATATTGACTTTAAATTTTTTGATTGGTGATAGGCAAATAATAGCTGCTGAGAAACATTGGGTTGTGAAAACTACTAAATTAAACTAACCTATATATTTTAAAACTATCTTAACTTCAAAATGGAAGTCAAAAAATACGTTACATTGGGGAAGAGGTTATGCTTTTGTTTCCACAGAAAATGAAAGGCTGTGGATTCATTCAAGGTTGATAGAGATTAGATTTGATCAGGGGAGACCCCCTGAAAATCCTGGCTACAGACGTAAAGAAATAAACCTAGAAAAACTACAAGACAGGTGACATATATTTTATCTGCTCAAGCATAAAACAAAAAAAATCATCTTTGGCTGGCTTGTGCACAGTCCATACTTGTGTTACTGCAGATTTGTGTTACCTTTGAAAACCTCTGTTTTCAGAGCAAGGGGACCAGAATCCAATGAAAACAGGTGGCCCAGGTGACCCAGCCTCTCAGAGTGCCTCTGTTGCCATTTCCCCAGAGTTCTAGATCCAGAACAGCTTCAAGGTTACTGGCTGAAGTGATCCAGTCTCACAGATTATTCTAGCCAGGACTTGACCATTATCCTAATTTTCTCAGGGTCCCCCAAAGATGCCTGTGCCCCAGACAACAGGAAGATGCTAAAGAACACAACACCCATATTATCAAGAGATGGGATGGGTGGTTTTTGGTCGTTCGGTGGGTTATGGATATTTGTCATTGTTTTGGGGGATTGGTTACAAATTGTTATTGGTCATGGTCACAAAAAAAAACTGAACAAAGGCAATTAGATGCAGGGATCTCTTTCTGAAGAGAAAAAGGGGGGATAGAGTATAGAAATGAAGGGGGAAAGAGTAGATTATTAAATCTACTTTTAAACTAAAAAAACAACTGCTTGTCTTAAATATTTTACATTGGTATGAGTTTTTATATATTGATACAAATTTAAGGTTATTTTATTATACTGCATATATCTCTCTTGTTTTAGATATTTTTTATATATTGATACAAATTTGTTATTTTTGTTAGAACATACTGTACATAGGTTTCTATTCTTGTTTAAGGTATTGTACCTGTGCAGTTCATTTAACAATATAAGTAAATTTCTAGTCCTTGAAAGTTAGGGTATTTAGGATAATAAAGAAATGTAGGTTACTAGTTAGTCACCTATGTCAGACAAACTGGTATTCATGTTAGCAATGTTTTCAAGGTCAAACAGAGATGAATTTTAGATAGATAGGTGATCTTCAAACAATTCAAAGACCTACAGAATATGATCTTTAAAATGTTTTAATAACATAAGGCTTTTCATAACAATGAGACACATATGCTCCTGGCAGCACCAATTTACTTCAGAGAAGATGATGGTCATCAAAGAAACTCCATACAGACTTTCTATTCAGCTTTATGTCTATGTAAGTATATGAGAAACACAAATTGGATTTCTGTATTTTCTTTTTTCCTTCTTTTTATGTGGGGGGAGGTCACAAAGGTTGGGGGGCAGACATGGGAAGACTGGGAAGTGTGTGTGATCTGGGTTGATGATATAAAATTCTGAAATAATCAATAAAAATTTTATGAGAAAAAAAGAGTGGACTTTGGTGAAGTTGCCATGCAACTGAGCAAGGTGTTCAACTCCTTGTGGAGCTCTGTAGTAATGCTGGGTCATGTGGCTAGTCTGGGCTAATAGGATGTATGTCCTGGTGCTAGGTGTCAGTGCCATGTGGATATAATTGACCCTCTTCCTTTCTTCTGTGAGCTGATGAGGGAGAAGCAAGAGCAGGGCAGATTGTTTCTCAGGCTGCTCCTGGGTACCACCGAGAAGGAAAAAGCCCTTTGCCACAGCCTGCATTGGGATACCGTGGAAGTGACAGGGATTTTTTTTCTACCGTGGTATCAGAACCTACCAGGGCAACTTGGAAGATGAAGAGCTCTGACTGCTGTTCTCTCCTTCTGGTTTTAATCCTCTTTTCTCTAATCTGGTTCCATTTAGATCAGGGGTGGGTATAACCTTTTGACATTGTGATATGATGTTGCCATCTACAGTGAGATGCTGACAGAAGCCATGTGCTCTCAACAGGAGCATCAGCATGCTATACCAAAATGTTATCATGGATACTCTATGCAGAGATCTTTATTATTTTTTTAAGTCATAATATTTGCAGCCAAAATGATATGTTCACTATTTACTTCATTTTCTGAGCAGTTAGTTGGCTTATGAGATAGAAAATAATTCCCATTCAGCTTAATTCCCAAGTCACACAGATTACTGACTCATGTAGTAGACATTCAACAGCACACTTCTTGAGCCTGTAACAGTACCATGCCTGGACCTATACTCAGTAGAATAAGTAAGTTTGGAGTGGGAATATACTGTGGTCATTTGTGTTCAACTCTAACCCTATCCATTTCTGAGTGTGTGGGAGTCTGCAGGTTCCTCGGCCTCCCTCATCTGAGACCAAAATGGTACTTGGAAAGCGTTCTTATCTGCTGTGGCTCGAACTGGTACATAAAGCATCGCTCACAATCAGAGTGAAACAAGGGCATGCTTTCTTATGGGTGGAATAATTCCAGCCCCTCTCTCTTTGAAGGGAAACTGTACTTCTGTTTTGTAAGAAAGTCTTGCCGGAATTAGACCACAATTTCCTGTCTCAAGTAAAACTAAAGCACCACTTCGCTCTGCTACCACATTGCAGAACTGAAGATGTCTTCCTGCCTGGCAGCCAGGGACATTTTGTCTTTCCATCTCTCTCTGCATCGAACCCACTCAACATCAACTCTCCTTGGCTAAAAACAAAGTGCTTAATTACTTCCCCTCTGAACTTGTTATCCCAGTGTGCTTTATGGATTTGGATCATAGTTACATAAGCCATGCCCATCATGCCTAATGTAATATTTTCCCATCTGTTCATTTTCACCCAAGACTACCATGGCAAAGAGTAATTTAGCAGAGTCTACCTTCTTCCACTTTTTAAAGTGAAGCAAACCATTCAAGAATGTGATGCTCAGGCTCTCTAGGAAATAAGCAGGGATCCGTTGTCTCACAATATCTGTTGAATTCTGGAAAGTCACATGTTCAAGTCCCATATGGTCACACAGTTCTGCACAAGAGTGAGCTGATCACATTGGTTCACCGAGAGCGTTTTGCCACACCCTAAATATCATTTGGCAACAACAACAACAAAAGCATATACAATTTTTGTTTCTCCTCAATTGTGCTATGAATTTAGAGCTGGTCAAAAAGAAAAGTCAGCAGAAAAGAGAAAGAAATAGTTGTTGACAGATACTGGACCTTGAACACATCCTGCTAAGTGAAAAGAGCCATAAAGGACTTCATGTGACGTGAACTGTCTAGGACATGCAGTCATGCAGAGAGAAAGTAGATTAGTGATTTCCTCTGGCTGGGCAGGGACTCTCCTCCGTGTGTGTGTGTGTGTGTGTGTGTGTGTGTGTACCCAAGCACCTGTGTGATGATCAAGTGGATAACAGCTGTGTGGTAGATAGAGGTAGTCTTTGAGGGTAACGGAACATTCTTTTCTCCATTATGATGCATTTCACTTTCTCAGAAAACAATGGTGGTTGCTAAGAACCAGGCATTGGGGAAGATTAAGATGTGCTTGGTGGAGATATTTTGTGGTTGAAAGATAAGTAGGTTTTGAGGAACCCCTATACAGCATTGTGATTGTAGTTTAAAAAATAGCATATTGAGGCTGAAGACACAGCTCAGTGGGTAAGAGCACTCTGATCTTGCAGACGATTCAAAGTTCTGTTCCTAGCACCCACGTGGCAGCTCACAACCACTTGAAACTATTTCCAGGATATCCATTGTCTCTTCTGGTCTCAATGGGGACTGCATGCACATGGTGTACATACATACATGTGGGCAAACATTCATGCACCTAAAAATAAATACTTAAAAATTTTAAAATGTGGTAGCATACTTAAAATTCATATTAAGATATTTTAAATTGAGTGCAGTGATGGTTACACCATTCTAGGACATTCTAATGCTGCTGGATATTAAATGTCAGGTGGATAAATTGTCTGAAATGTTGGTTGTTCCTCAATAAAACTGCTTTAAAGGACTATTGTTTGTGTGTGTGAGCAATGTGTTAGTATTCCCACAACAAGTATGTGTCTCAGAATATGAGACGTGCAAAAAATACAAGGTACTAAATACTCTGTGAAACATCACAGTTCTGAGTCCTTGGTGTGCCTTTTTGGGGCCAATTGTTAACTCTTTGTGGGCGATTTCTTCCAAGGAGCCCTGTCCTCATCATCATGGTAGAGCACCTGGTGCCTGGAAGTGGGATGTGCTCTACTGAGTTCTGTTGCAAGTCTTTTTCTGCATTTTGCTGTCCACTGGCCTCCCACGGTGCCTGTGGTGTCTGCACCTCTGCTGTTTGCTGGCTACCCACAGTGCCTGTGGTTCTGGACTTTGCCCAGCATGGCTGGCAGCATGGAACCAGTGTTCCCCCTGCCCAACTCCCTGAGTCTCATGTGTCCCTCATAGTCAAAGCTCTCATGTCTCCAGGCTCAGCCGCTTCAACCCTTGCCAGACTTTCCAATGCAGGAAGTGTTAGTTATTTGGCGGCGCTCTTACCCTGTGAGGAAATGTCACGAAACACGACAGAATCCACTAACAAGAGTTTTATTAAGATAAGAGAGATGGACAGGTGTGCTCAGGCCTGTTGAAAGGACACATGCATGAAGAAGGAAGCCGGGAATATGGCGCCAGCTTATAAAGATTGGGTCGCACATGTGTACACAGGTTCATGTGGCTACTCCACGCATACGTGTAGATCACATGGTTGTGTTGCGTGCTTTACGCAATCATGCAAAGCCACGGAGTCCTGGTCACATGAGACATTTTGACCCGGAAATGGCTATTTTGACTTGGAACTGGCTAGGCAGAAGAGTCTGGATCTGCTGGATATACGCAACCAGCAACCATGCCCAACCATGGGGCGTGTTGTGAATCTATCAGGAAGAACCTCTTTCAGCTCTTGCCTTGATTTCAAGATCACTTTGGTCTCTCTCTCTCTCTCTCTCTCTCTCTCTCTCTCTCTCTCTCTCTCTCTCTCTCTCTCTCCTCACTACTACCCATTCACCATGTCCCAGCGAGGGGCTCAGGATTAAAACAGAGACAAGACAGCAGGTCATTCATCTCAGTAGAATGCCCTTTATTGAAGGAGGGAAGAGGCCTTAAATACAGGCTTACAGCACAGTGGGAGAAGGCAGAAGTTCGCTACAGATGTTTTACATTCTTGCATCCTAGCTGTTTACACCAAATGCAGGATACACAAACAAGGAACCTCGGTAAGCTGTTCTGGAGGAAGGAAACCAGCAGGGAATTAGCATAGGGAGGACATCTGATCAAGGTCAGCAAGCAAGGCAACAGCTACCCAAGGAATGGGGTCAGGGCCCAACATCTATGCAAAAAGAGTCCACCTTGTTTTTGGAGACAGGCCTGCTCTCGAAGGCCAGGCTGGCTGATCAGAAAGCCCCAGGGAAATATGTGCTGCTACCTCCTCTGCACTGGGGTTCCAACACACGCCTCCATTCCTCGCATTGCATTTTTAAATTTCTATGTAGGTTCTGGGGTTTGAACTCAGGTCCTCACACTTGTATGACAACCACTTTAGCAATAGTGCCTTCTCCACCCCTGCCGCCCCCCCCCACCCCCCAGAGATGGTTTTGATGGCTCATCAAACCCCCAGCCAAGCTAAATTGTAAGGCCACAAAGGCTTAAACTGAAAATATTTTCAGGACATGATAAAAATAGTTACATTCCATCTCTTCTAGTACAGGGAAGGAAAGGACTGACAGAATGGTTGAATTGCTGTACTAGAACGCTCTGCGAGTTGATACATCTAGACACAGCAGAGCCCTGAGGAAACTGAAGTCATAAGTTAACACTGTTTGGCATCCTGTAAGAACTTGACCTGCATCTCCTTCATAGGGATCATACTCAATAAGGAGATGCCGGTTTAGATTCCCAGTTCTAAGAGTAGTAACAAACCGAGCCATGAAATAAGCTTCTCTCTGCAAACTGTCCGTATTACTTAGCTGAGTGACTTGGTAAGAAACAAGAGATTTCTGCTCTTCAGTTTTCTGCACCCAGGGAAAAAAGCCAATGAGGTTTTGTTGTTTGTTTTTTCCCCCAAATGATTTCTTCATCAAGAGAGGGAAATAGAGTTTGCAACAAAGAAAACCATCTCTAGGGAGGAAGTTTCCTCCGCACAGAGCATCTCACACTTGTGCTGCAAGAGTCCTGGATACCGGATGAACCTTAATGATGGGACTGGGAGGAAAAGCCAGGTCCTGGTGCACAAATGAGGCATACCTTCTGCCCTTACTTCCTCCTCTACAGCATGAGAAGCCTTGTCTAGGTTCCTGGGGCTGTGATCCATGACTGCCTGGCACACGAGGCTATGCAGTCAATACAGCAGAAATGGAGGCGGAGCTTAAGGGGTTAGTAAGTTACTGCCATAGTTCTTTGTCTTTTATCACGGGGAGAGTGAAGGGCAAAACCGCTCAAACAAGTGGCAGGAGTGGTGGGTGACCTGGTCCCCAAGCTTCAACCTTGTTTTCCCAGGCTGTTTTAATTTTTCATCAGGTCAAAAAAAAAAAAAAAAAAAAAAAAGCAAAAAGTAAGTGAGTGTTAAAACACAAGCAAGGTGAAAACCCAGAGCCAGAGACTGAAAGGCAAGCTTTGCACAAGGCTTCTTGGTGCTCCCCCACCACCCCGCCCCAAGCAGCCATTTCATTTATCAGACTCTGTGCCACTTGAGATGTGGCCGAGCTCTGTGGGTATCATGAAGCCTTTCAGGGTGGCTTTACAGACCAGAGAGCAGGAGGACAGTCAGTTACTGACTCATCAGTTACAACAGGGCAAGACAGTCAGTGTAAGGCACGAGCTGTGAGAGAGACAGAGACATGAAGAGAGGCAGAAATAGAGACACAGAGAGACAGAGATGGAAAGAGATCATGTCTCCTGCCAGTATGGTGTGCCTGTGAAAACTGAGACACTTAGATCCTCTGCATTTTTCAGAAGTAGAGAGTGATGCGTAGAGAAGCCAATCACTTGTCTAAGATCACACAGACAGGAGATGGAGAATCCGGATCCAGTGCAAACACCGATTCGCTTTATCTCTCCTTTCTCATCTATGGTTACCGCCAGCACTCAACCCCCAAGGAGCGAGCCATGCAGATATCCAGACACCTGGTCGAAACCTTCACACTCCCACATCTCTAGAGGCTAAGTAAGCAATCACAAATGCCACGAAAATCTGAAACCTATCCAAAACTTTCTACATCCCTTGAGCTGGTGCTGCCCCAAAGAGGTGTGATTTTGATGCAGTTCTACCTTCATTTTAAAAATCCATTTTCTTCAAATGCTTTCTTCCTCTCTCCCTGCCATTCTTGGGAAGACCAGAACATCAGAGAGAAGAGATATAGTTGTAAGAATCACTCCCTCCTTCCAGCTTGTTACATTGTCAAGATTTTCCAGTGATTTCACTCTGAAAACAGCTACTGAATTCCATCAGCATTCCATTTTCCCACAGGAATAATCTTCAGACCTTATGAGTAAGAGACAGTGGGTGCAGCCCATGTCACAGGGTTTGGACAATAGTTCCAACATAACAACTGCCAGTCAGCAATGACCAGTGTGGCTGGTGCCCGATGCTATCGTTTCAGGGAAAACAAATGTCCTTTTTCACCTTCCATAAATCCTCCCAAGAAATTCATTCTTGTGAATTATTTTTCTCACTAGACTAGTTCAGTCCTCTGCCTGTCTCATCAATAATCATCTGTTACTTTCAGCAACACACACACACACACACACACACACACACACACACGCACGCACGCACGCACGCACGCACGCACGCACGCACGCACGCACACTCCTTCCCTAGGATTTTTTGAATATTAGCACACATCATAAAGATATATGACTAGATTTCATTCTTTTTAAATGTAGTC
The DNA here is from genome assembly GCF_049852395.1 of Peromyscus maniculatus bairdii. Classification (NCBI taxonomy): domain Eukaryota; kingdom Metazoa; phylum Chordata; class Mammalia; order Rodentia; family Cricetidae; genus Peromyscus; species Peromyscus maniculatus. The sequence continues at coordinate 51,864,670 of NC_134872.1, read as the reverse complement.
AGCAATAGAATGCAGACCTCTTCTCACACAGGGGATGTTGACTTAAACATTTTTTTTTTTATTTTTTATTTTTTTTTGGTTTTTCGAGACAGGGTTTCTTTGTGTAGCTTTGCGCCTTTCCAGGATCTCGCTCGGTAGACCAGGCTGGCCTCAAACTCACAAAGATCCACCTGCCTCTGCCTCCCGAGTGCTGAGATTAAAGACATGTGCCACCACCGCCCGGCAACTTAAACACTTTTGTGCAGAACAGACTGGCTGAAGAGTGATGTCCCCTTCAGTGGTCAGTGTCACAGCCATATCTTCCTGAACCTGTAGAAGATGCTGTAACCAGTGGGCTATCTGCATCTTGTTGCCACTACATCCTTTAACCCGGAGAGGCAACATGGAGCTGTAGACCCTTGCTCTGTGCCTCTCATACACAGTCACTTTCTTCTATACCTGCTTTTCCTTTGCAGAACAAGGGGCCTCTTTCCATCCTTTGGCAACTCCCCAAATGGTCCTACTAAATGAATGCCCTTGACCTCTTGGAAATGTGACATCAGTAGATTTCCCAGATTCCTTTGTAGTTCCTTATGGCCCATGGTGAGTCCTGACCAATGGAATGCTGACAAAATGATAATGTTCGTGACTCCAAGCCCTGACCTACAGAAGACTTTGTGTGTCCCACTTGGGCTTCCTCTCTCCATCTGGCAGCAGGATTCAGAGATTGCTTATGCTCTGAAGTGGCTAGAGGATGGAACAGCCCTAAATGGAAGAGGATTGGATCCCTGGATGGCCATGTAGAGAGGGCTCTCTTGGAGCATAGCTTACATTGCAATGTAAAATAATAAACAATAGACTTTTACATTGTTAAGAATTGCATTGGTAAGAATTGGGGCTTTTTTTTTTTTTTTGGTAGATTCCTCATGTATGCTTGTATTAGAGTTATGCAACATGATTTAAATGTGTTGTCCTTTGGGTCAGATTTAAATAAATGTCAATATCAGGGCTGAAGAGATGGTTCAGCAGTTAAGAGCACTCGCTGTTCTTCCAGAGGACTTGGGTGCAGTTCCTAGCATCCACCATGTGGTAGCTCACCACCATCTGTAACTCCAGTTCCAGGAGATCCAGTGCCCTCTCTGGCCTCTGTAGGTATTGCATGCACATGGTGCACAGACATACATGAAGGCAAACACTCATACACATAAAAGTTATAAAACTTAAAAAAACCTAACATCACTTGAAAATTATTTCTACTCTCCTGTCTTGAAGAAAACTAAAGTACTACCAAATGAAATGAAACCAAATTAATTTATACCAGATTAGTAATTTGTCTAATATGGTTTATTGTAACTCGTCTATCAAGAGAGGAAATGTGTTGAAATGTCTGGATAAATCTCTCAAGGTTTCCTGTCCTATTTATGAGTCTTCAAAAATTTTGAATCAAGCTTGTTTGGTGATTCTGAACTCCTTCAGAAAGCAGTTTTATATTTAATCTGGAATGTTTGGTTGTTGCCAGGCATCCACCAATTAATAACACAAGCACTAGCTTTTAAAAGCCAAAGCCAGGATGGGACTGAAGAAAGGGACCCTGGAATTCCTGCCCTTAGGACTGAGAAAACAAGGAGGTTTCGTGTTTGAAATTCCGTAATAGGTTTTCTCGTCTTTCCCCTGTGGCCTCTGTCCTAGGAAGGAGTGAGGAAAGAATGCATAATTACAATTCAGTACTTCAAAGTTGAAGACTGATGAGTTCTTGTTTGATGCTCATCATGGGGAAGATACGAGTCTATAGCAGAGAAGACTCGGACAGGTGTGAGGATGGATGGACAGCTGTGTGCTGAGGGGGCCATAACAGGAAAGGAAGCGAGGCAAACCAGGGAAGCCATATCAGGTCCTGGAATTGAAAATGGAACTGAGATCAGTTCTTGAAGGGGGACCCATGTAGGGAAAAGGCAGGTCAGGAAGGAAAACTGCCCAACCCCAACAGTGAGCAATGGGGGAAACATGTTCATATATAGCAAAGTGATGGATGAGCATGGTGCCAGTTAGGGAGAATCTGAGACTGAACGTGTCGTACCCACACAAATCCCAAGCCCAAAGCCATCTGAATTGGCTACTTTTCTTGTTGCTGTGGCGAAACACTTACAAAAAGCAACTTTTGGAAGAAGGAGTTTATTTTGGCTCCTAGTTTGAGAGTACAGTCCACCAGGGCAGGGAAGGCTTTACGGCAGGAGCAGGAGCCAGCGGCTCATGGCCGGGAAGCGGAGGAAGAGGATTGCTGGTGTGCTGCAGCTTGCTTTCTCCTGTTTCAGCCCAGGATCCCGGCCCGTGGGATGGTGCGGTGCGCATATGGGCTGGGTGGGTCTCTACTTCAGTTAATTCTCCCTGGGAACACCCTCACAGACGTGCCCAGAGGTGTGATGTCTGAGTGGCTCAAAATCCAGTCAAGTTGACAATAAAGTCTGGTCATCCCAGCGTCCCTTCCTGCTTCGCTCTACTCTGAAAGCCCCCTCGCTGTGAAGGCAGACAAGCGTTGTGACTGTTGGCCATCCACATGGCGAAGCATGGGGCAGGGGGAATTGTTCACACAAGGGAAACTAGCCTTGGCTGGAACAATTTACTCCTTGTCAAATGAAGACCAAACATATTAATAAGTGAACAGTATGTTGACTGCTGCCCCAGGAACATTTCCACACTGTACAGGCAGGAAGGAGGACGAATCCAGCCCAGGAGAGCAGGTGAGGCTATACAGGATTTGCGTGGGTGAAACACATCAAGTCTGAGATTCTCGCTAACAGGCATCGGGCTCACACAGAGCTTTGCTACACTTGAATGCGTCCCTCTATTTTGTTCACGGTTTTGTTTAGGCAGCACTCTTCCATGGTAAGTCGGTCAGGAATTCCAAGTCCTTGTCTTCAATCCTGTTCTGGCTTTGGCTGTTTAAACTAGTGCTTATACGGTTACTGATGAGCAGATTCCTAGTGTGGTAGTTTAAAAGACAAATATCTCCACAGGTTCAGGCATCTGACCACTTGTTTTCCAGTTGGCGGCACTGTTTGGGGAGGTTGGAGAGCATGACTTTGCTGGCGGAAGTCTGTCAACAGGGTGAGGCTTTGAGGGCTCAGGGCCTCACCCTTCTTTTAGTTTCTTCTCTCTGCTTCCTGTGTGAGCTTGAAGACGTGAGCTCTCAGCTTCCAGCTCCGCCCTCCATGCCTGGCCCCCGGGCTGCTGTGCCTCCTTGCCATGATGGACTCTTCTTGCTCTGGAGCCAAAACCCAAAATAAACTCTTTCTTCTATAAATTGCCTTGGTGTTTTATCAGCAACAGAAAAGTAACTAATATACTTGGCAGCAATCAATCATTCCAGTTTAAATATAGCACTGCTTTCTGAGGGAGTTCAGAACCACAAAGCAAGCTTGACACAAAACTGAGACTCGTACATAGACCATGCTGCTGCCTCTTCTCTCTCTCGGTCCTAATTTCTCTTGGTCATTTCCCCCCTCAGTTTTTTACCATTTTTTCCTTTTATTGAAAACAGATTTCCCCCCTTCATATATTATATCCTGATTATGGTTTCCCTCCCTCTATTCCTTCCTTCTTCCCTCCTATTCATAACACCCCTTTTCTCTCATTAGAAAACAAACAGGCTTCTAAGGGATAATAATAAAATAAAATATAGTAGTGGAAAACAAAAACTAATGTATCAGAATAGAGCAGAACAAGCAGAAGGCAAAGAGCCCAGGAGAAGGCACGAGAACCAGACCTGTCGTTTGCACACTCAGGAATCCTCTAGAAAACACTAAACTGGCCTGGAGGGTAGAAAGAAAGAAGAAAAAAATGTAAATAAAAAAATAATACGATAAAATTTAAAGAAAAAAGAAGACTCCATGACACTATGAGACAAGGAATCTCCAAAGATGCTGCTAAGTTCCTTTTCTGTTGGCCGTCGGCTATTGGGCATGAGGCCTAATCTTAAAAGCAGTTTGTTTCCCCAGTGAGACCCCCTCGGAGGAAACTAAATTTTCATTTGCAAGTGGTTTTCAATCGGAGATGTCTCCTAGGTTAGGGATGGGGGCATGTGTCCACTTCTCCTTTCAGCTCTAGGTCCCTATCTAGTGCAGACCTGTGTACATACTGCCCGAGTCTCTGTGAGTTCGTATGTGCATCGATCCTGTTGATGTAGAGGGTCTTATTTTAATCTTTGGTGTCCTCCACCCCTCTGGCTCTTACACTCTTTTGACCTCCTCCAACCCCGCAGTGTCAGGTATGGGTTCCATCTCATGGAGTGGGTCTCAGTCAAATCAGATATTGGTTGGTGACTCCCATAAGCTTTGTGCCACTATTGCCCTAGCCTATCTTGTAGGCAGGACGCTATTGTAAATCAAGCATCTTGTGGCTGGGTTGGTGTTCACATTTCTCCTTTGGTAGCATGCATAACACCATCCTACACTGAAGACCCTAGCAGGTAAGGGTGAAGACTCTGTGTAAGCAACAGCTTCTCCGTGTTCAATGAGTTGTGTACATGTTGTCTTCAGCAATGGATCCTCGCCATCAGTTTGTGGAGAGCAATCTGAAGTCTTGGTAACAGCCTGGGTCGTTTGAGGGTTACCATGGGGCCCCTTTGGCCAACATCTCAATGAGATGTAACACAAGCCCAGTTTTGAAAGCTTCATTTGGTGAAAAGAGATGAACAGTTAGGGCTTTGTTTCCTCCATTATTTGGTGACTTCATTTAGAACATCTTCATATATGTATATATTTTAAGAAGCTTATACTGCATTAAGTTTCCATACCACCCCTCACCCTTCCTTTTTGCTGTCTGCCCTTGTACCCCATCCCTCATCCCCCTCTTCCCTCCTTCTCTTCACTTGGTCCTGCCTTTCTCTTTCCTCTTCCTCATCATCCCTCTTCCTTCTCTTTCTCCTCATCCATCCTCTACCTCACCTTTAACCTCCTTGTTTCTCCTACTCCTCTTGCTCTGTATCTCACTCTATTCTTTTTCTTATTCTTTCCTCATCATTTTTTTTACTGTCCCTTCAATTCTTTGAATAGTTATTTGACCCAATTTAAAAAATAAAAGAAACTGGCCCTTGCTGTGGTTTATCCAAGAGTGGGCCCGATTTTTCCAGAAGTGTTCTGCTCTCAGTTCTGATCTCTTGAACAAAGGGCACCTCCCTCCCTTTCTATCTACCAGCACAGCAAATATGGTGTCAAGTAGGAACGAGGAACTTTTACTGGAATCTCACAAGGGAGAAGACAGTTTTTGGCCTTGTTGACTCAGAATAACACAATCCACAATCATATGTTATCAGTCTGTATATTTCTTTCAACATTTTTCATGGGAGGATGTATTATTTTCAGCAACTCACTGTTTTTAGCAAAAGAACTCAGGTTTAACCAACCAACCACCACTTTTTTTTTGTTATCAACAACTTTTTTTTATTTATATGATACTATTTTTCTTTTTTTTAAAACATAATTTCTTTATTGATTCTGTGGGAATTTCACATCATGCACCCCAATTCTGCTCATCTCCCAGTCCCCCCCCAATATCTGTTCCTAACCCTTGCAGCATCCCCACAAAAGAAAATTCAAACCAAACCAAACAAGCAAGACCTCTTCAGTCCTCCATCTTCCCCACCTCTCCACCACCTCTTCATTCGTCTTAGTGGCACTGGGAGCCGAGGAGTGTCACACCGATACCATTTTATCCCATCAGCCTGCATTGCAAATGTTCATTGCAATGAGTCGTTGGTCTGGCTCGAGGCCTCTTGTTCTGATACACCATCATCACTGGGCCGTCAAAAAACCCCTCTTGGATATCCCATAGCCACCCCAAGTCATGGAGATCCTGCAAGCGTCATTCACAAGACCAGTCCCAGTTTCTTCACATGCTCCTGCAGGACATGGGGTGGGCCAACCCAATGGCCTGCATGTGGGCCTGGGTGGCAGCTGAGCTGGTCAGTCAGGCCCACTGGGGCTGCCCCCTCGGGTGAGGGGTGGAGCAAACTCTTCTATGCCCATGCCAGTAGGGCCAGTTCTCTTATGCCCATTGTGAGGGCTGGGGCCAGTTCTCTTGCTGCAGTGTCCAGGGAGCAGCAGGGCCAGCTGTCCCAGGGCCAACAAAAGGCAGGGCTGGCTCAAGATGGCCCTCTGATTCATCACACATGGTTCCTATGGTCCCCTGAGGTGATATGGGCCACAGACATCAACACAGACCCCAGGTGCAGCAGGATCAAAGATCTAGACATGGTCCTTGGCAGCAGCCCAGGCCCAAACAATGCCATGGTGCTGGGTGGCAGTGCAGGCCACTCAGATCGGCATGGCCCAGCGCCAGCACGGCCCTCAGACACCAACATGGCCTCAGGTGGCAACCCAGACCCCAGGCCTCCACATGGCCTTCGATGGTAGCAGGAGTCACGGACATCAATACAGACCGTGGCTGCAGTAGGGCCACAGACTCAGACCCCCAGCTGCAGCTCTGGCCCAGTTGTCACCATGGCACTGGGTAGAAGTACAGGACACTGAAACTGACATGGCCCCTAACCACCATTTGTTTGTTTGTTTGTTTTTTGTTTTTCTGAGACAGGGTTTCTCTGTGTAGCTTTGCGCCGTTCCTGGAACTCACTTGGTAGCCCAGGCTGGCCTCGAACTCACAGAGATCTGCCTGGCTCTGGCTCTCGAGTGCTGGGATTAAAGGCGTGTGCCACTGGTGGTGGTGGTGGTGGTGGTGCTGCTGCTGCTGCTGCTGCTGCCACCGCCGCCACCACCACCATCCGCGCTAACCACCATTTCTTATGTACACATGCATTGTTCTGAATCAAGAGCATGAATGGCTCATAAAGGAAAGATAGGAAACACCATGTACCCAATATCTATCTATCTGTCTATCTATCTGTCTATCTATCTATCTATCTATCTATCTATCTATCTATCTATCTATCTATCTATCATCTATCATATCTATCTATCTGTCTATCTGTCTGTCTGTCTATCTGTCTATCTATCTCTCTATCTATCTGTCTGTCTATCTATCTGTCTATCTATCTATCTATCTATCTATCTATCTATCTATCTATCTATCTTACCTTTGAATATGTGGTATATATCATATAGATTACATAGATAGTATATATGTATATATATTAAAATTGATTACACTGTTTTCCTTGAAGGTTGGTTAGTTCTAAACAGACTGAGTGCACAGCATGTAAGCAGACTGTGCACATAGCTCTAAATTATCTCACAGCACATTGTTACAGGTTGAGTGAAAGTTTCATTTGTAAAGGCAAGTTTCAAATAGCGTTTCTCAGAGAAAAACCATTCCCACATTTAGTCAACTCTCGAAGGCTTTTTAAAAAAATGTACCTTCTTAATACTAAAAATACATAACACTTGCATCAACTAAGATTACATTTGGCTGACTATGATGAGAAAAGATCCAAAGTGAGAATTCATTTGTTGCACATTAAAGAAGTCGGGGTTTAGCAGGGAATACCCCATAGCATCCTAAACCTGACAGAGAGAGAGAGGTCAAGATACCTGATAAGGTCCCACATCAGGTGAGTGGACAGAACCCGGACTTCTGGAAAAACAAGATAAATTTTGTAGCCTCACCTATGGAACTCCGAGTGGCTTCCGATTTTAGTTCTGTTTGAACTTGCCTTTCTTCTCCTTATCTTCCTCTTCTCTCAGGCTTCGTTGACTCCTTTGCTGGCTTTATCTCCTCCTTGCAGCATCCATGTAAAGAAATACTCCACTTAGTCTTATTTCCTGGGAGATAGCAGATGTCAAGAATATGGATGTCTCTGCCTTTGAGGTGGAGCAGGCACCTGCTTACAGCCTCTGCATAAAGTCATAAGACATTGTCTAGAGCTTGCAATGGGAGCATAAGTGGAGGGAGTCAGAGACTATTACAAAATGCGATGTAAGAGTCCATTTACTTTAGTAATTTCCTGGTGCTTCAGGCTTCTTCCTCTATTAATTACTGCTCGGTTATGCCGATGTCACAAGTAGACAGTAGGTATGGCAGAAAAGAAGGTGGGCTTCTATTTCAGATCTACTAGACATATTTTGAACTTACTCTTGTATTAGGTACTTTTCTGTTGCTGTGATAGAGCAGCATGACCAAGGGAACTCACAGAAGAGGGGTTTATTTGTGCTCATGGTACCAGAGGGAAAAGAGTCCATCATGGTGGGAAAACGCCATGACAAACAACGGCCATGGTGGTAGGAAGCAGAGAGAACCAAGGAGAAGAAGGTCAGGCTGTGAACTCCAGAGCCTGCCCCCGGTGACATGCTTCCACCAGCAAGGCTGCCCCTCCCCATAAGCTGTCCAATTGTGCCACCAATGGGACCAAGAGCTCAGGAGCTGGAGTCTATGTAGAGCGTTCCCCAGCCGGATCACCACTCCTCTCTAGGAGTTACATGTGTCGGGTAGGCTATCTTCTTAAGCTCGAGTTCACTTGTACTAACTGAAGGTATTGTC